>NC_141991.1:34280912-34641886 GCF_049901715.1 Pseudonaja textilis | reverse complement strand
ATCCATAGCGCTCAAATCCTTTCAGGATCAGCACTTGAGCATATAGATGTGTATCATATAACATCAAACTCGATTCATAATTTAATGCTGTTTGCCAGATAAGAGAACAGGAAGTCCACAAGCTCTTCTGATGAAGATATTCCCTCTTTACCCATTTATTTTAATATTTATTGAACTCCTATTCTAAAAGACAGAGAAATTGCTAAAAGAGTTTTTTAAAGAATCAGGGAAGGAGCAAGTGTATTTATTAATTGATGGATCTTTTTACTTTGTGGATACATTCATGGATGGATGTAAAATGATTAAAATAATGTGCTCAACATCAAATGCTCTAAGATCACATATTCAGTGGGGCTGCACACTTTTCAAAAATAATTTGGAAGATGTGCTTTGGACCACTTATGAGTACACATCACCTCATTGCTATTAATTAAAATATAAGACTGCAAAATATATATGCGTTTGCTTTAAGAAATCTACTCATTAAAGTGAATGTGCTTCTTCAAGGAGTGACTCCTTTTATTTCAAACTCACAGAGCAGGTTTAAAAGTATCCACTTTAATTTAAAAAAACCAGAGATACTGTACATGTACAACACCCAAACCATGTTTTTCAAATCATCTTTGAAGTATGGAAACCCCTAACATGGAGTAAAAAAGAATTTAATAGTCCATTGGTTTTCACAGTCCACATAGAGAATCAAAGCCCTAAGAGAAAGAAGGAAGCAGGAGAATTCAATAGTAGAAAAGTAATGGTAAGGATAATTACTCAAGATGTTTTCATCTCATTAAAACTTGGGAAATCCACAAGAAAGGCTAATAAGTTGATATGGTGTAATAATATAAACCTGGGCCACAAATATAAAATATCATAGATAAATATAGCTGGAACAGTCTGCCTTTGTTCTTTCAAATGTCTCTGTATCTTGATTCACTTATTGAACCAAAACAAGATTTGTTTAAAAATGATTGGCAAAATAGGTTAACAGAGTAACAGAGTTAGAAGGGACCTTGGAGGTAACAGATAACAGATAATCAGAGTTGGAAGGGACCTTATAGGTCATCTAGTCCAACCCCCCACCCAAGCAGGAGACCCTACACCATTTCAGAAAAATTATTATCCAATGTCTTCTTAAAACCTCCAGTGTTAGAAGTTGTTCTGCTGATGGAACATGTAACTGTCAGGAAATTTCTCCTTAATTCTAGATTGCCTCTCTCCTTGATTAGCTTCTATCCATTGCTTCTTCCCCTGCCTTGCTTTGGAGAATAGCTTGACTCCCTCTTCTTTGTGTCAACCCCTTTGATCAGGGGTGTCAAATTTGCAGCCCACGGGCCAGATGCATAATGTGCTGGCCCTGCCCCCACCCGGTTTAGCGAAGCAGAAAAAAGTCCCGATATATCATGTGACACTGCCGTGACAACACGAGTTTGACACCCCTGCCTTAGATATTAGAACACTGCTATCATGTCCCCCCAGTCCTTATTTTCATTAAACTAAACATACCCAATTCCTGCAACCATTCTTCATATGTTTTAGCCTCCACTTTTCTAATAATTTTTGTTGCTCTTACAACACAAGAAACTAATCTTCCACATCCTTAGCTGCCCTCTACATTTGTGAATCTCAGCTCCTAGAATCCCCATCTCGTCTGAATCCTTACTGATGATTTAGAAATTGAAAACTATGCATCTGCACGCTGCTCAGGTTGGGGAAATCGGTGTTAAGCCTCTTGAGATCTGCTTTATATGCCACAGAGGCTTGATTTGCACAACATAGCCAAAATCCAACAAGACTATTAGAGCTTAATATGATATTTGAACTCGTTCTCTCCATATAATTTTTTTTAAATATTTGAAAACCAGTGATTTACAAGCTACTTTATTTTGAAGCACAATTATTTATTTTTATTTATGTTCTATTTTTATTTATTTGTATCTCACCTTTATTATTTTTACAAATAACTGAAGGTGGCAAACATACCCACAGCACACCTTCTTCCTTTATTTTCTCCACAACAACCCTATGACATGGGTTAGGCTGAGAGAGAGTGATTGGTCCAAAATCATCCAGATTACTTAATGGACTTTTGCTGATTAGGACTAAATGACAAGGATTTATAATTTGTTTATTGATGAGGGAAGAGATATGGGAAGGGGGAAAAAACTTTTGTTGAAACATTTCCAACACGTTTCCAAAGGGTAATTTTTATAATTACAATTGATTCATAAGATTCCAGAGAAAAGATGAGAATATTTGATTAATTCTTTGGAAATATAACAGATAATCAGAGTTGGAAAGGACCTTGTAGGTCATTTAGTCCAACCCCCCGCCCAAGCAGGAGACCTACACCATTTCTGACAAATGGCAGTCCAATGTCTTTTTGAAAGTCTCACGTGATGGTGCTCCCACAACTTCTGAACGCAAGCTGTTCCATTGATTGATTGTTCTCACTGTCAGAAAGTTTCTCCTTATTTCCAGGTTAAATCTCTCCTTGTTCAGTTTCCATCCATTATACCTTGTCAGGCCTACAGGTGCTTTAGAAAATAGCTTGACCCCCTCCTCTCTGTGGCAGCCCCTCAAATATTGGAAGACTGCTATCATGTCTCTCCTGGTCCTTCTCTTCACTAGACTAACCATGCCCAGTTCCTGTAACCATTTGTTGTATGTTTTAGCCTCCAGTCCCCTAATCATCCTGGTTGCCCTTCTCTGTACTTTTTCTAGAGTCTCAATATCTTTTTTATAATGTGGTGACCAAAACTGAATGCAGTACTCTAGATGTGGTCTTACTAAGGCTTTATAGAGTGGTATAAGTATCTCACTTGATCTCAGTTGTATCCCGCTGTTAATGCAACTTAGGATTGCATTAGCTTTTTTGGCTGCTGCTGCACACTGATGGCTCATATTTAGCTGGTTGTCCACTAAGACTCCAAAATCCCTCTCACAGTTACTGCTATTGAGCCTGGTTTCACCCAGTCTATATGTGTACTTTTGGTTTTTCTTACCTATGTGTAGGACTTTACTTTTCTCTACATAGAATTTCATTTTGTTAGATACGGCCCAGTGTTCTAGTCTGTCAAGATCCATCTGGATTTTGAGCCTATCTTCTTGGGTGTTAGCTATTCCTGCTAGCTGGGTAACTTCCCCTTCTATTCCCTCATCTAAGTCGTTAATGAAGATATTGAAGAGTACTGGGCCTAAGACAGAACCTTGTGGCACCCCACTGCTTACTTCCCTCCATGTAAACTTAGACCCATTAAGGACTACTCATTGAGTATGGTTTTGTCAGCCAGTTGCGAGTCCATTTGGTGGTGGTGCTATCTATTCCACTTTTTTCTAGCTTACCAAGAAGTAGGTTGTGGTCTACTTTGTTGAATGCCTTGCTGAAATCTAAGTATATTATGTCCACAGTAGCTAATTATCTTATAGAAATGAATAGCAGATCTAACCTTGGAAACTCTGGATGACATACAGGAAATGAGGGGTCCACCAGAGATCCTGAAGGATACTATCTTGTCAGCTCTGACCTAGGCTATTATATCGATACTGTAGGAGTGTCCATTTTTATTTGTCTGGCTTTCATGAAAATGAAAGCTTGTTCCTGGCATTTCTTAGCATGCTAAAATCAACTCCTGGATTGATAATTGACAGTTTGTTTATTTAAAATAAATGCATGGGTAAATAAATCTAATGATCTTTTTCTAGTTGCCCACTCAGAAATTGCCAAAATGTTACATTATCAATACATTATCAACAGCTGGGTGTTCAGCTGTACAGTATACTAAACTGTGGATAATATCTTTGTATTCATGGGAAGACCAAAACAGCTGGAGGTTTGGTCCTGAGATGGAAATACCATGGATCTGCTTACACAATGCACTCCTTTAGTCACTGTCAATGACAACTGTAAACAAAAACTCTTCCTTGGGGAAGATTTTAATTGTGCAGTTATATTGAGGTCAAAGAAGGTTGGCTTTCCTATAGGCAATGCTTTAAAACCAGCCAGGAGATAAAAGTCCTGGTTGTAGTTGGATGGAGGCCATTTGCTTGGTGTAACTGTGGTTTGAAAGGCATCACTTCAGAACTATAGTCATAATGAAAAGTTTCACCTCTGCAGGGCAGGTAAGGTGCTGTAGGATGTGAAGACCTCAGCCCTCTGTGTTTGAGCCTCAGATTGATTGGATTCAAGTCAGCTTTTATCACAATCTTTCTTGATTCAAAAGAGTTTTGACCGCCAAACATGAAGCACACTCAATGTCCCATTGATTTGCGAGCCAGTGTCTTAAGATCAAAATAAATGCTTCTAGACCTGTGTTAGTGAACCTATGGCATGCATGCCGGAAGTGGTACAGAGAGCCACTTCTGCCAGCATGCGAGAGGTCACACAGAAGAACCCCACTGCGCAGGCGTATGTGTGCCACCTCCCAAAGCTGATTGTCCAGTATCTGGCATGCATGCGTGCAGGCGGGGTGCATGGGAGATGCGCAAAATTGTGTAGAGACAGGCAAGGGCACAGGGGAGGGTCGCACACACATGAACAGAGATGCATGGCACGCGAGGGGGATCGTGCATGCATTCATGGAAATGCATGGTGTGGGGGGATTGTTCGTGCGTGTAGGTGCAGACGGTGGGGGCCCCAGCATGCATTGCCTTCTGGATGCTGGCACATGCGCGCGCGTGCAATTTTGAGCACAGGAGCCGAAAAAGGTTAGCCACCACTGTTCTAGACAAATAATTCTTCTGTTATGGTTATTTCAAATAGATGTAGGGTGTGCAGGGAGATTCAACCATCGTATCTGCTATCAAAATTTTTTGAAAGAAGATTTCAGAGCCCATATGTTGAAGAAAGTATATTGGGTAAATACTAGGAAATGTTCTCACTTAAGAAGAATGCAGTCAAGATTGCTCTTCTTGGTGGCTTCACTTAAAACTGAAATCATTCCAATAGAGGGCAGTAGTGTCGCACTAGATAGTAATGAGACTTGTTCCATGGAAGGAATAATGTTTGCCTGTTTCACATACACACATTCATTTTACATAAATTAATTCCTTCAAGTAGAAAAATAATTAACTAATGCAGTTAATTCAGAATAAAACAACATTCCTACATCTACAATACACAGAATAAGAAGGATTTGACAGGTAGTCTGTATTTCAAATATCCTTTTGAAAAAGAGAGAGATTGTAGCTTTGCAAAAAGGTAATGAATGTCTGGGACAGGAGATAATATTATTCTTGAAGATCCCCATAATCCAAAAACAAACCTGAGGGTTTTGAATATTCATTTTTAATGCTTTTCAAATATTTATTTGCCAAAACTGTTTGCGAAAAGCATCCTGCCTTTGATTTTTGCTAGATTCTAATCCAGTAAACTACTTAAATCTGATTGCACTGTGACTAACTCAAACACATGGTTTTGAGTATTCCTGTCCAGCATATCAAAGAGGATAAAATTTAACAAAAACTGCTGTCATTTACTTACATAGCATGTGTCAAATCCAGAAGATTTCAGAAATATTGTAGTTCTTACAAGAACAAATCTGTCAGCTCCACTCTTTTTAAAAAAATTCCACTTACTGTGAATATTGCAACAAAGATTTTTTTTTACAAACCTTCCATTTAATTAATGAACAGTAGAGCTGTGCAATGTTAAAAAGTGAATCAGTGGAGATATTTTGGAACATGAGCATAAGTGCAAGAGTAACTAATTTTTTTCAGCTTTTTGCCTGAATCTTCTGCTTTTAGTGAGTCATCTGTTTAAAGCAGCCATGTCTTTGTTTCAAGCTGAAACAGAAGTCTGAAAAAAGATGCATCTGTTTTAAAGAGGTCTTATGCACTTCGGTGGTACAGTAGTTAGAGTGCAATACTTCTGCTGACTGCCGGCTGCCTGAAATTTGGTGTTCAAATCTCACCAGGCTCAAGGTTGATTCAGCCTTCCATCCTTCCGACATGGGTGAAATGAGGACCCAGATTGTTGGGGGGAATTATGCTGACTCTGTAAACAGCATAGAGAGTGCTATAAAGCACTGTGAAGCAATATATAAGTCTAAGTACTATTGCTATTGCTTCTTTGAATTCTGAAGGATATCATTTGTGTCATTTGAAAGCATGTATAGCACTTAAAGGCTGTGATTTTTAACTCATGCAATATCTACTTTTTACAGTTTTATTAGTTTATAATATAAAATAAAAAAATATGAAAGCAAATAGTACGAAAAATAAGGAAGGAAACGGAAAGGAGAAGTGTAGGGAAAAAGTGAGAAAAGGAGAAAAAAAAGACTCTGATGTCTGACTTCCTCTGGTGCAGTAGAATAAAACCGTAACATAAAGCCTCAACTTTTTACTTTTACATAGTAGTGTAAAGTAGCCATTTCTATAACAATCTATCTAATCGGTAAAATCCAGAATCGAAGATTCATCTTTTTTCTACCTCAAGCACAAAGTCCAGAAGTGGTTTCCAAATAGAAACAAAAGTACTGAAGTGTTTTCTTTTCCCCTTTGATCAAAGCAATGTAGCCATCTCTGCCAATTCCATCAACTTTTGCAGCAATTTGTCCATTGTGGGGATTGAAATGTTGTTCCATCTTTGTTAACTCATGCAATATCTGTTTTCTACAGAATCAAGCTGGTTTATTTATAAATATTAGGCCAGTGATTGGAAGATTGTTCTGGATTTCAGTCTGATCTTTTTCACTTTGATTTAAAACCAGAGTCTGAACCTGGGATTCTATTATGAAAAGTAAACTATTATCTCTTTCCTATGTCTACAGGAGATTATTATGTGGTAACTATTTTAGCATTAAAGCTGCACAATTACGTGGAATTTTAACATAATTTTGGTTTCAAGACGTTAAGATCTCATGCAAATTGTAGATGAAAGTGCCATCTACATTTATTTATTTATATTTGTTCCTCCTTTCTCCTTGTAGATGGATTTATTTTTTAAAAAAAGTCCCTGTACTTACTTTGCAAATTATAATAATCTGGAGCAGAAAACTTTCTTTTAAATATAATTTCCCAAAGCATGGAAATTTATAATTGTATAATATTGAAAGCTTCTGGAGACTGTCTTCCATCAGCTTAAAGAATAGGAAAGGACTGATTTTTATAGCAGTCAAGAGCCTGGGACGAGATCACAAATAGGCAAAGAAGATAACGTAAGTAAACAAATAAATCAACTTAATAAGGAACTAAGGACAATTTACAGTGAAAACAGTGAAGAGGCTCTTGTAGTATACTTTACTAGAAGCTGTCAAAAAGTTCATAGAACAATTGTCCCTAGGCTGCTGCTGGTATCACACAAATTTGTGATCTATAGAAATGACACTGAACAACATTGACATGACAGCAACAATGTGATGAGGGCACAAAAGCCAGGAAATGTAGGAACTGGAGTATAATTAAACTGATGATAGTAAGATATCAGATTGGGGCTGCAATAAGATGGCAATGAAGTAATTTTCATATTATCCACCAGGATATTTGCAATCCAAATCTTGTAGCCATGTACAACTTAAGAAGAATATGAAAATTCTGTTCAGCATAGGAGGATCAAAATTGGCATTAGATGTATCTTAATAGAATTTGCCTTTGGTGTCATTTTTCTTGCATTTTGCCAGTGCTTCCAATTATTCATAAGCCAAAAAAAAACCCTTCTGTCTTCACAAATGACTAGTCTCTAATTATAAAGAGCCAAACTCTAATGACAGTCATAAGAGTTTTATGAGCATAGGAAAGACCTGATAAATAGCCTTATTGATGGTGCAATACATTCTTCACATGGATTTATAGTTATTTCAGAGTTGATTAGGTTGCCCAATTTCTGTGGCTGATTAAAAATAATTTTGTATGGAAATGAAAAATCTAGATTAAGAAATAAATGCTATTGCTCAAAGACATGTATTTTTTTTCTTTTTTCTTTGTTTCCAAGAGTGGTCATCATCATTAAATGAACTCAGCATATATAAATGGTATGATTTATTACAAAGGAACAGCTGCTCATATGTTCTGCCCTCTTTTCATATAAGAAATGTTCAGAATGAAAGAGAGTTAATTAGGCTATTGATACAGTCAGGCAAATGTACATTGCTCCCAACATATATGAAGCCACTTTCTGCAAACCCTCATAAGGAACATACATATTATAATGTGAGTTAATTTAGGAAGTAGAAATGCATTAAGATTAAGAGTTGGGTGCAAAACAAAACAAAAAGGCAAATCTGTTTATGCTTTTTTGCTTGAATTACTGACTTGATTCCTAGCTGTGTGGACCTTATTTCATGCATGTTGCATAGTTGATTGAATATTTGTTAACAAGAACATGAAGTGTCAAGTTTCTTGACTTATCCTCCCAATTGATATTATGGAACATTTTAAAAGTATACTCTGATGTTCTAATTTGTATTTCTAAGGGGCTGCTTACGTGTGATTCCTATTCTGTTTCATTTTCTCAATAACGCTAGAATAAATTGATGGTTTATTTCAGTTGCAACTGGTACAATGTCATTCAGATCCTTTTTATTTTACCATTGGAAAGGTAGATATTGAAACTACATGGTGATGACGCAAATGCAGAAGGGCATCTATACTGTAACACAAGAGAGAGAAAATTTAGCATGCAATTTAATATATCTCACTGAGCACAGAGTAGCTTTGTAAGGTCACTACCTAAGAATGCAAGACTCAGTAAGTGCAGGACTAGACAAGTCTTCTCAACACTGTCTTCTTAGCACTTTGCCCAATACTTGTTACACTGAGTATTATTTTTCCATGCTCAGGGTTTCCAATGTTTAAGAGAGAAATTTCTCCTACAGAACTATTTCCTTTTTTGCATTAAAAAAATAGGTTACTAGAGATTGTGAGTCTTCCTACCACTGCTATAAATTATCTCAAAGCATGTTGATCACATTTATAAAAATGACAAAATGTTCATCTTTATACAAAATGAAACTTGGAGAAGTGAAGATGTTAAGTGTACCATAACACCCAACCTCATTACTTTTAGCACACGGGTGTCAAACTCGCAGCATCATGTTGCTGTCATGTTTAGTTTAGTTTAGTTCATTGCACCTTGTACAACAGAAATCAAACACCATCTTCAGTGCATATCATGACCATGAAAATAAACACAAACACACATCCTTCACACTCCACACATTGAACCGAAAACCTGCAACACCGCACCAACACTGCTATACAGTAGAATTTAAAAGAGCTACTGCCCTGGGATAGAAGCTGTTTTTCAGCCTATTTGTGCTTGTTTTTATTATTCTGTACCGTCTACCAGATGGTAATAGTTCAAAAAAAGGGTGCCCAGGATGAGATGGATCTTTGAGAATGTTTTGAATTTTCTTAAGGCAGTGGGAGCTATAAAGCTCTTCCAAAGAGGGGAGAGAGCAACCAATGATCTTCTGGGCAATGATGTTAAACCTCTGGAGTGCTGTCCTATTTGCCACTGTGCAATTTGCAAACCATACAGAGGTGCAATAAGTTAAGATACTCTATATGGTGCAGCGGTAGAAGGTCACCAGCAGTTTTTCATTCAGTTGTTGTTTTCTGAGAAGTTCAGGTAGTATAATCTCTGCTGGGCCCTTTTGACCAGTGCTGCAATGTGAGCACCCCAGGTCAGGTCCTCTTTTACTTACTTATTTATTTATTTCATGTGACATTTTGCAACATTTTTTCACTTCACAGAGTGGGGTGGCCATGGCCTGTGTGTGATGCATCTGGCCCGCGGGCTGCCAGACACCCCTGTTTTAACATATCATCACAATGTGTCTTTTGACCCACTGGAGACTGAGATCAGCATAGGTAGAAGCAAGATATGGGTGTCATTGTACCATTTCAGCTGAAAGTTGTCCTTTATATGATGTAATATATTTACAATACAAATGTTTATTTGAAAGTACATCATTGCACAACCTTAGATTATTCATATTTCATGTGGCTTTCATACTGAATATAAAATATCATTTGGTGAGCTAAGCTAGCAATCACATTTCTATAAGGAATACTGTGGGAAAGTTCCACTTTAAACTCAGAAGTTTATTGCCAGTTTGGGACAAGCTTTCATCTGTTGCAATCTTGTGGTATATCTGAAAAAAACTAGTCCTCCATGTGTGTTAGCAAAGAAATAAACTTGCAAGTCATCACTACATATTCAGGGGGATGAATCATCTCAGGAATAAAAGAAGTGGTGCTGGAAGATTCTGGGTGAGCTCTAGAACTTAGCAGAGGTATAAACTAGATTTTAGTTCAGAACGTTTTTTAATTGCTATAATGTCCACATTTTTCTGTGCCCCATTTTATCTACACAACACACTTGTATGCTAAGAAGTTATCATGATTGGCCTAAAGCAGAAGAGGTATTCAGAAGGTTCTGACCAGTTCTGGAGAACCGGTAGCAGAAATTTTGAGTAGTTCAGAGAACTGGCAAATGCTACCTCTGACTGGAGATTTTACAGTATCCTTCCCCTGCCATACCCACCAAACCACGCCCACAGAATTGGAAGTAAAAAAAATTGAATCCCACTACTGGCCTAAAGTCATGAAGTCTAGTTCTGTAACTATAATATCAAACCATCTCTGTGGTTAACTTATGAATAAGAATTATATAACATATGAACCAATCCTTGGTATGTTGTAGCATAGGTATTGTGTTCTAATTATTTCTTGTCAGTGCTTAACCTGAGGGAAAGACAAAAGACAATATGAAGTATTTATCAGATGAAGGCAATAAATCAGTATGCCTTGATGCATCCAAATAGCCAAATGTGCTACAAATGAAATTCTAATTTATAGGTTGAATGCTCGAAGAGGAGTTATAACAGTCACTATCTATTTTGAACACATATTGTGGGTTTTAAAGAAACCTGCAATGTCTTTCTTCTGTATTATATATATATAAACATAGCATAGCTATACAATATTGCCTGATATCATTAGGTGCTATAACCACATTCTAATTATTATGATGCTAATGGGAATTCAGGTATGATAAACTTTGCTATTATGGGATTATCTGGCAATAATGGGCCTTTAAAAAGTTTCAGAATATCCTCCTCCCAATTTTCATAGCTTCCAGAACAGTGTTTCTTGACCTTAGCAACTTTAAGTTGTGTGGACTTTAACTCTGAGAATTCCCCCATATCCTGACTAGGATACTTGGGAATTGAAGCCCACACATCTTAAAGTTGCCGGTGTCAAGAAACATTATTCCAGAAGGTCTTAAATCCCTTTGTTCAACATCTGGCCTCTTCGCAACAGACGTTTCTTTAGTTGTAGCTGAATTATTTTAAATATTTGTTGTTTTCTTTAATTTCACTGTATAGGTTAACATAGCCCATTATTGTTGGGTTTCTGCAGCAGAAGTGTTTGGGATATGACTTACATTTAAAATGTACTTTTAATCTGCTCAAGTATGCTAAAAATTATCCTTGGGGACTACAGTAAAATGCAGTTTTGTTTATTTGTAATTGCTACAAAATGGTTTACAGAATTGTTAGTGTCTTTTATTATGCCTTTCTACTGAAGTGCTTGCTTGTTAATTAGAGAAATTTCAGCTGTCATAGGCAGCAATTATAGCCTCTGTATCTTGCCTGTTATGAATAGTCAATGAGAACTGATTAATATGCATGAATAGCAGTATATAGTGTGTGCATTGGATTAAAGCAGAAGAGAGGGAGGGTTGTGTACCGTGAGAGGGCGTGTGTTAAGGAAGAAGGCAGAGAAGTGATCAGAGCATCTCCACTCCGAGCTGGTTCAGTTTCATCTGATTATCTTGTGTGTGACAGAGGAGTATTTGCCTGCATGCTTGGAAACAACTTTCTGGCTCTCACAGCAAATCAGGAAGAATCTTTTTCTGAAACATGGGATGCAGCTTGTGCTCTCTTCAGAAGCAAGAAGAACAATACAAATTACTCTATGAAGTTTGCCAGGTAATCCTGTTTTCGCTTCCAGTTGCAAGGATGAGGGTATATTAACTTATCCTAGTGATAACTGGTGGTAGTGGTTGTTAGTACAGGGTGAAGGAATGAATGGGGAATTTTAATTGATTTCCTCGATGAGATTTCTTTCTTACTTCAGTGGAAAGGTTTGGGCATCTTGTTTTGGCAGAAGGAAAGGTTTGGGCACCCGAATAGCCAAGTGTGTTACAAGTGCCTTCTGACAGAAGTTTAAATATTTGTTGAAATGCAACGCACTGTGGAATGTTCCCACTGGCAGGTTAAAAAAACATCTCAGCCAGTTGAGCTTTGGTAAGCTCTCTGAACAACTTTGGAGTAGCATGAATTATGATTGACAGACTACAAGGGGAGTTTTCTGTTTACCAATATTGTGGTGTTTATTTCTACAGGTGCATTAATTTAGTTATCTACAGGAATCAGATCAGTGACTGATGTCAGAGTCACAAATTGTGGGAAAGATGGCTCTATAAATAAAATGAATAAATGTTTCCTCAAATACTTACCCAAGTTGTAAGTATTAGATTCCAGATATCTGTGAGTCAGTGATGACTAGTTCTTTCAGAATTGTTTTTATACCATTTGATAAAATTGCTTATCCCAAGTTCCCAAGAAAGAGGAAACAAAGCTTTTAATAATAATGAATCCTTTCTGGGTGTTTTTCTCTTTTCACATTGGTTACTCTGCCTGTTAAGTTCCTTCTGAAATGTCCATTACAACCTACTATAGATTTGTATACCTGATAAAGGGAGATGCTGTCAAAGAAATCATAATTGTGAAAAGAAAAAAAGGCCATTTAATAGGAGAAACTATTTTAACTTCTCTTTATAAAAAATATTTACAAGCTTTGACAGATCAAAACCTACCTTTAGAAATACATCTCATCTTGTAAGTAATATGTGCACTGATTTTTATCTTAGTGTTTTACAAAATGAAAACACTTCAGTAGTTTAGCAACAATGCTGCATGTATTGTTAAATACAAAATCTGGAGGGTTTTTTAATACTTGCCAGCAGAGGGTGTTATTGTAAATTATTGAGAAAGGTGATTTTTCATAGCATTCACAATGTAGCGTATAAAATAGATCTTGCTCTATTGCTGACAGAAATAGAAAAGGAATAGAATTGCTTTTTAAATCCTCATATGGATGTATTGCCTGTCCTGAAAGATGCAATTAACCAAGAAATGATTTTGTAACTACAAACACGACATTGTCAGGATCTTTTACAGAAGCCGTCTACGTCCCTTTATAAGCATATCTTATATCTTATGTTTTAAACTAAAGTAAGATTTTTTTGCCTGTCATTCCGGCTTCAGAAGATAGAAAATGTAGATTAATATAATGAAGCTTTGATCCTTTAGATATACTCCTCAAAATAAGAGAGCTATCTATCCATTGCATACAAGTAAGTTGGACAAGACAGTTAATTTTATCTTAATTTTATAACAGCCATGTTGATGCAAATAGTTATTTGTACCAGTTTCCATGATTTGTATAGTAACATTATTATGCAAATTATGTAAACCACCATAATGACATCCTTCCATATTTAACGGACTCTTGGGAATAGCAAATATCCTTTCTTCCAGACAGTATGTTAAAAGAACCATTATTTTTTTATGATTATTAATTTCAGGGAAGGTGTGATTTTTGTCCTTTAGGGGGACATTAAAGTATCAAGTCCTTACATCACATGAGCAAACTTAGTTATTTACCTTACATTTATAGGGGCCACCCACTTGTAGAGTGACTCTGAGCAGCTAATGAGGTAATAAAGCCTCGCATCACAAAATTGGAATACTGAAGATATCAAATATAGATCACACTGAGGAGAAAACACATCAATCATATATTTATATTTACAGTTGGGCCGTGCGTATGAATCTCATGCTATAAGGATTTTTAAATCTATTACTCATATAATATTCCGAACAATCTTCAACTTTGGCTATGAAACAATATTTTTCAATGCAACAGATTCTCCTTCTGTGTATAACCTTCTTATAAGCCTCTTATCTTAATTGGCTCCAGACAGTTGAGAGAACCTCTGGATAAGATTTGGGGAACTTGATGAGAAATGTGCTATAAAGGGTGAAACAGTTTTATGCACAATACATCACAAGTGTATCCCAAAGCAACAAATACAGGTTTGTTGGGTTTTTTGCATTACATTTTCTTCCCAAAGTAGCCTTTTTTCCAAGGTTCCTCTCTTCCCCCTTTATTTGTTGAGCAATTTGATCCACAATTAGTTAAAATGAAGTACTTGGGCTTCAGACAGTTTATAGTGTAACTTTTAAACCCTCTAAGTTGGTGGATTTAAGATAATAGTCTTGAGCCTTTTGATAAGGTTTAGCAGCATAATGAGTGATTTATGCACTGCAAGTTAAAGGAATGCACTGGGTAATAATAAGGTCCTGTCCTTTGTTTAGAGTGCATTAATGTTCCTATTGTTAGAGAACAGGAATGATTCCTGCTCCCCAAACTATTTAGCAATTTTTAGGATGCTTACAAACAGCCAACCTATGGGTAAAGCAAACCATGGTTAGACCAGTTAGTCATGAAAGAAAGGAAAAAGAGAAGAAATACCTACTACTTTGGGATGTGGTTATTATCATATTCTAAGAGAAGAATTTTCTTCTCTCTCAAGTACAGTGCGCTGTGGGAAACCACAGTGCACTCCTTGATCTTTCATGTGCTGCTTCAACTTTTTCAAAACATTAGTGGGAGGAGAAAAGTTTGTTTTACAGTTTCTCTAGTGGTTCTGTGGAGGGCTGGTTCACTACCAGAGAATTATTGGACAGAAATTGGACTATCTGAAACAAATGTAATCCAGTGGCATATACTAATGATGTAAAGAAAATTAAAAACTAAAATAATAACCAATGACATAATTTCAAAGTGAATAGCAATTGTTTATTTTTTTTAAGAAACAGTGAATGGGTCTTTGTGTGTGTGTGTGTGTGTGTGTGTGTGTGTGTGTGTGTGTGTGTGTACGCACACATGTAAAACCTAAAAGTGGAGATATTTTGATAACCTGTAATGACTTCATTTTATTTATTGTTTAATTTAATTATTTAATATTTTAGAACTGTTTAAGGTTGTAAACATCATATAAGCAGATAATAGACTTAACCTAACACACTTTCATCAAACTGTAACATGATTTATAAATACTACTTGCTTTCATGTCCATACACAATAACATAAGTTCAAGAATGAAAGTTTTCCTGCACTTACTTGGTCATAAGGGATGGCAGATTGTCAAACGCCCAAATTTTGTTCATGTGATTGAAGGGACATTGCAGCAGCCATAGCTTTGGGCAGGGGTCCTAAGTCCCCTTTTTTCAGCATTCTTCTAATTCCGAACAGTCACTGATCAAACAGTCATAAATGAAGAACAACCTGTACATTGTTGTTAATGAAAGAATCATATAGCAGCCATATGACATTTTATTTTCTTATCAGATCCTTCCCAAGAACCAGATATAGAGAGATGTTTGATTGTGTTAAAGGTATTATAGAAGATAGAAGCTGTTCCAAGTTAAGCTGCCTTTTGCAATTGGCTGATTGTGATTTTTGTCAACACCCATGCTGTTTAAGTGGTGTTCCATAAGTTTTGGAATTGCACCCAATGAGCCTAACACTGTAGCTACTGTGTTCGCTTTCTTTTGTCATAATCGTTCTACTGCTGTTCACAGGCCTTTGTATTTTGTTATTTTCTTCAGTTCTTTCTCTTCTCTTCTACTGTTTCCAGGTACTGCAATATCCACTATCTAGATTCCAGACTTTTTTCTTCTTCTTATGAATAGTTGTTAAGTCTGGGGTGTTTTGTGACAGATGCTTCCCTTTAGAATTCTAAAATTCCAGAACACTTTAGTGACTTTCTTTTCTGTTAGTTTGTCTGTTCTGTAACCCCATCAGTTCTTGCTTGCAGGCAAAGAGTAATTCTTCAAGATATTCCAATATAACATTGTTGCTACTTTCTCATACTGTTACTTATAGTCAATTTTTCCAGTTTTCTTCTAGCAGTTAACTAGGTGATCCTCTATTTCTTCAGTTTCTTTGCATTTACTGTCTGTTACTATCTTCTCAATTCTGTCTTTCCATACATTTGTTCTTAATGATTGGTCTTGTGCAGGCAGAATTAGCCTCTCTGTCTCTTTCTTCAATTGACAGATCTGCTTTGCTTGCTATTTTGTTTATGTACTGACCTAGTAATACTTTGACATGTCATGTCTCTTTTGTGTTCTTCATTTGGTCTTTTTTGTAGACCAGATTGATATCTCCAGTAGTCAGTAAGCCAAACTAGTATACTAGTTTCAGTGCATCTTCTTCATTGTCCTTCAGATCTTTGTTTTCAGTCTTTGAATATTTTCAATAGGTAAACAACTTTTCTTCCAGTAGTCCTACAGCTGCTAGCCCTGGTTGCCCAGCCAACAGTCCTAAGGCCTGTAGCCCATTTGTCATCAGATGTCAAGGAACTCCAGCACCTAACAAGGTCGTTGTTGACCTCTACGACAACTGATCCAGTGTGTCTTTCTGTAAATTACTGTACATAGCAATAGCACTTAAGATTTATATACCACTTCATATTGCTCTACAACCCTTTCTTGTTTAAATTGCATAGCAATAGCACTTACACGTATATACCACTTCATAGTGCTTTGCAACCCTCACATCTGGCTCCTCTGATAAGACTTGTCATGTATGGTAAGACTTGTCTGGCATATCTTCCTCAGAACACACAAGCCCACAACCACATTTTATTATTTACTCCTCCCAGGAATTCTTCTGATTTATTATCGTCAATTGTGAGAAACCAAGGCAATACTTTGGCTGAAGAGGACTTTTCAACTCATCAATGTCATGTCATGACTGAAAAATCTATCAATCATATTATTTCCTGGTTTCCCATTCTGACTATACACATATATCACAATGTAATACTAGCCATCATTTGTAAGGGAAGAACATGTGTATATGTATGAACAATTCCAGCTATTGGTTAATTTATTCACTGAGTTGATCAATTCTGGCCAGATTAGTCAGCGAAGCTATTTTTAATAATGTTGGCTTTGTAAAGAAATTTAATAAAACATATTAAATGGATGGCCAATAAAGAGGACACAGAGAATGACTTTGAAGGACAGTCAGAAGATCTGGTACCAAGGCAACAATCAGAGAAGCACAGTTTAAGCCCATTCCAAAAAAACTTACTTGAGGAAATACCTTAGATAGGATTCCCCACTAATTCACACAAAGATAAAGTGAGGGTGGAGGGAAGCACAATCAGACTTATAAGATTCTATTACTATAGATATAGTTGTTCTCGACTTACAATCACAATTAGACCGAAGTTTTGGTCACTAAGCCTTGCAGTCATTAAGCAAGTCATGACATGAGATTCTACAATCATTTTAACAGATCATGTGAAGCAAATCATGTGATCATTAATTGAATCATCCAGTCATTAAGCAAATCAAGATTCCCCAGAAGGCTTTGCTTGTCCAAAGCTAGCTGGAAAGGTTGTAAATCATGATCATGTGACCATAAGATTCTGAAAGTGATGTAAATGTGAGCCAATTATCATTGACCAAATTGCATTCATGTGACTCTGGAGGTGGGAGGCCAGGTCATAACTCATTTTTCCCAAGGTTATAGTAACTTTGAAGCATTGTTAAGCCAATGGTCATAAATTGAGGACAACCTATATACTGCAGCTCTTCTAATAAAAGTAGTTTTAGATTTACATGGCATAATTTCCTTAGTCTGGTCTACTCGGTCATGCAAAATGTTTGTATGCAGTTTTGGTATATATTTTTCTTCTCTCATAGATATTTTTAATGAGCCATTTTCTCCAGTGTACACAATATTGTGTGAAGCTTCCCCTCATGAGTACAGAATTATGTGGAGTTTTCACTGATGAATGCATTTTATTAGATAAGTCCAATACAAAATTTGCAGAAGAGAAGAAAGTAAAAAATAAATGTTGATGCATCAGCCAGAGGAATATCTCCAAACTTAAAAGAGTTCCAAGTATACAATATATATTTTGATAGCCCATTCGTGTACTAGCGACTTTGAGTACTAAAAACTTGGACATATTATTTAATGTACTATCATCATCATCAGCCTTTATGGCAGGGTTGGTAAATAATAACATTTTGGGAATTTGAGAAGGCAGTGAGTGCCACCTGAAAAATGGATACACTTTTCATTAAAGAACAATGTTATAATATAAAAGACAAGGTGCTGAAGACAAGGATTTTTCTGTAGACATTTTTCTGCAGATGAAGTGGCCCATCCTTTTCATCAGTTGAGAGAGCTGTAACTTTCTGAAAAATGGCTCATAATGATATTCATGCCTCTCTGTGACTCAAAAGCCATTCTTAATTAGAACATTTCAGGAAACTGGCAATAGGATTTTTTTTACTGTTCATTTGTTTATAAATAATGCAATATTTTTGTTCAATTATCTACAAAAAAATTCTCTTACATTTCATGATAGGATTTTATGTATGCATGGCTATGTGCGCATATATTGAAAAATAGGCACAGTATACATTAAAATAAAAATAATAGTAATCATAAAGACTAAACTGACATGGCTAATAGATGTTCTCTGTTCCATGATATTCCTTCCAAGAATTGTAGCATTTTTAGTTATGCTAAAATATTAAACCAAAGATGGTATAGCTATTGTGCTTTGCTTATAAGAAAGCATCTTTCCTCCTTAAAATGATAAATGATTGAATGAATAGGTTTCATTATGTTTTACATATATACATCTGTTCAACGCTAGGAAGCAGGTGGCAAGAATTCACAGGGGAGGAAGCAGTGGGGACATTTACTTGAAGCTTTACTGTCACATGTCAAATACTGGAAGGAAAAACAGGCATCAGGAGCAGAGGGGAAAGTACAGGTTTAATAAATGGGTTCTATTATGTTCATTAATAATAAAAAGGAAAGTCATGGCTCATTTTCAGGAGCACCAAAACAGCAGTAAAGCTGTGTACATTGAAACTGAGTTAACTGAACAGTAGTACTGTAAAGCATTGATCCCTATTTTCTGACTTGGCCACTCAACCAGATTCTGCCCAAGAGAAAAAGTTTATGGTGAAGAAGACAATGGTAGATTCAGATACCACCAGAAGATATTTTTCCACAAAGTTCCCCAATATATATATATATATTTGTTTTCTTAAGTTTTCACGGGTACTTACATGTATGGTATTCAGCTTTGTTCGGGTATTTTCCCACATCATTGTAGTTGTGCTTTTAAAGTTGCAGCAACGTTTCAGCAGAATCTCATCTGCCATCATCAGGCTTCTGTATTGTGTTCGTCTGTGAGTCAGACTTTTACAGTTGTTTCAGTTTTAAATTTGGGGCAGCCTATTGCTGTGCCAGACTGGTTTTTTCTTCATCCTGATTGGTTGGGAGTCTTGGTCTGTGTTTATTGGTCTTGGAGTTTGCTGTGTTCTGCTTGATTGGTGTTTCTAATATCTTCTGTTTGTTTTGTAGCTCTTTTTGTGTCTTGATTGGCTGGCAACATTGTGTTCCTGTATTGGAGGCTTTTAGTGCAGCTTGGCTCAGAGTAAATGGATGGCTATCATTTGTTAGGAAGCTAGGTTTCATCTGGGTACCTGGTTGGGGTGTGTTTGAGCTGGAGGTATCAGGGGGGATCTGTTTGTGCCCAGGTGTTTGCCTGGCTAGGGGTGTGGAGAATTTTTTGTTTGTGAGTTCAGGCTTCCAAATAATTGACAGTCTGGTGGAATCATCTCTTCTATTCATGCTTTCTGGTCTTTTTTCAATCTCTATGGCTTCTCTGATGATTCTGTGGCTGGGGTTTTCTATAGTGGCTAGGGTTTTGGTGCCATTGAAATTGATGCTATGACCTGTGGCTTTCATGTGTTGGACTAGTGAGGAAGTGTGTTCCAGCTTTTTTACTGCATTTTTGTGTTCATCCAAGCGGGTACTAATTCTTCTATTGGTCTGTCCAATGTAGGTGGCTGGGCATAATGCACAGGGGACTTCGTATATGCCTTGGTTTTCCAGGTCAGTTTTATCTTTGGGGTTTCTAAGGATGGCTGCTATTTTTCTGTCTGTTTTGAAGGCAGTCTTGATGTGATGCCTGTGTAGTATCTTACTGATTTTGTCTGTAGTACCTCTTATGTAGGGCAAGACAGCTGTTCCATAGGTCTGTTCATCTTCTAGGTCTCCATTATGTCTCAGTGTGTTTTTGTGGATCAAGTCGGTGATTTTGCTTTTGTGGAAGCTGTTGGCTGTCAATACTTTAGTCAGGGTGCATAATTCAGTCTTTATGTGTGTCTTGTCTGCAGGTGTTTGGTTCTAGTTATTAGTATTTTGGCCACGGAGTTTATCTGTGCTGGGTGGTGGTGGGATTGGGCATTGAGGTAGTGGTTGGTGTGTGTTTTCTTCCGGTATATGGTGTGTCCTAGTGTGCCATCTGTTTTTTTGTAGATTAGTACATCTAGGAATGGTAGTTGTTTGTTTGTTTCCATTTCCATGGTGAACTTGATTTTGGGGTGTGTGTTGTTTAGGTGTGTTAGGAAATTGTTTAGGTTTTCTTTTCCATGGGGCCAAATCACAAATGTGTCATCGATGTATCTTAACCATAATTTGGGTTTGTGGGTGGCATTAGCCAGCGCTCTGGATTCAAATTCTTCCATGAACAGGTTTGCAATGACGGGTGACAGTGGTGACCCCATAGGGGCTCCTTCAATTTGCTTGTATCTTTGTCCTTTGTATATGAAATATGTGTTGGATAAGCAGTGTTCTGTTAGTTCCATGAGGTGTTTAGCTGGTTGGTATTTATTTTTGATGATTTCAAGAGTTTCTTTTATCGGGACTTGAGTGAATAGTGAAACCACGTCGAAACTTACAAGCAGATCTTCTTGTTCCACGTGTAGATCTTTGATCATTTTCAAGAAGTGGTATGAGTTTTGTACATGTGAAGCTGCTGTTTCAGCATGGGACTGTAGCTGTTTTGCTAAGTGTTTAGCTAGGTTTTGTAGTGGTGCTCCTCTGGAGCTGACTGTGGGTCTGAGAGGTATGCCTTTGTATATTTTTGGGAGGCTGTATAGTTTGGGGCATCTGGGAGATTTTTCTCTTGTGTGTTAGGGCATTGAGGACGAAGGCGGTTATGTCTCCCGTCTTCGCCAAAACTGGAGAACACTGGGGAGGAGTACCGTGGAGGAGCATTCCACAAATTAAGCCCAGCCTAGATATGCGGAGACTGAAGCACCTCCCACTACTGGATGCTCTTCACAGCTCAAAGAGAACAGGCATGTCAGGTAAGTAGCAACGCCCTTTCTATTTGGGAGAAACAAAAATTAAAAACCAGGATCCACAAACACCAGCTGGCAGTCAAACATCATGTTCCCAAATCCTTAATCTCTATTCACACCGACACCAAACAGCACCAGTTCGATTGGAGCAACACAAAAATCGTCTGCCACACTCGTGAATTTATCAAAGCCTGGCACTCCACAAACAATTCCATCAACAGACACATTGACCTACAACCAGCCTACGAACCCCTAAGAATCCAAATCCACCACCAGAGACAGCACCAACCTTTAACCAACCCACGCACCCCCACACACACACCAGTAGTTCACCTCCCAATGACCCTGATCTCATGTGATGGATCACAATGCTCATCAAAAGACTCACTGATGACTCACACCTGACCCATCACAAAAACCTCACTTGACATGCCCACACCTAAAGCCCTTATAAACAGAAGAACACTGACACTGACATCCCCTAAACTCTGCTGAAGATGTTCCCTCGGCTGGTAATCAAATGTTCAGAAACCAGACCACAAGCTTGGAGAATGAACATTCACCCTCATCCAATACCTGAGCTACAGATATTCATCACTATTGCAAAGTTAAATATGTTTAACAAGTGAATGTTGTTCCATTCAATTAAAAAAATGTTTTAGTCTTAGTATTACTACTTCGCCATTTTCAGATGATGAAAAGGGAAATATAGAGGCTCACATGCACAGATACTTGAAGCCTACTCCTAAACAAAACTGCAGCTGCACTTTTTAAAAATACAGTCCATTCCAGTGAATTTCTTTCTTTAAAAAAATTAAATGAAGCTGTAAAAGGGATTAACCTTAATTTTGAACCTCTTTTCTCTTTACCCGAGGGAGAAAAAGAGATTTAGAAAACAGGTGTTGTTCCCAGCTGTGTTTGTAATAAAGTTATAGTGTTTTTCCTTCCTCAAAATGCAGATATCTTTTAAAGTAGCTAAACCAGGACGTAAAGGGATCCAGACATTTTATAATACAAATCCTCAAATTACTATGGTTTTATATAAAGTTCTTTGCTTTTTCATAAGGACAAAGTTATCATATTCTGAGGTTAGCCTTCATTTAGAGTTCAGTGGATGTTACTCACAAAGCAATGTGGATAAATTGTAACCTAAATCACATTTCAGTAATGAACATTATAGTTCTTTCTAGGCCTACTAGGTCTACTCAGAGAGGAATAAATCCCTCTAAGTTTAATAGTCTTACAAGTAAATGGGTAGGCTGTTAACAGCCTTATTAATAAGAGTGTTACTCATACAAACGGTTGCTGTTCATTTAAGCAATATATATTTATAAGAAAGCTGGAGAGTAGCAGAGGACAAAGCTCAGTTTCCTTGCATTTTGCACCCAAAAAATCCCAAATCCAGTTCCCAGCATTTTAATATAGGACTCCATGTGCATTCTTATCTGGAACCATGTAGTATTGCTCCCTGTCAGAGTAGATACCAATAATGTTCATATATACATCCGAACTAGACTGTGTGGTTTCTCTATGTCATATATAATGTCATATATAATATATGTGGGTATATGCTTGCTTGCTTATTTACTTACTTACTTACTTATTTATTTATTTGTCATATTTTTGTAGTGTATATTGGAGGTGGTGACACTTTGACAGCTTTGTATGCAACAAAATTACATTTTATGTACATTTAGTGTGCATTTAAAGTGACAAAGCTATCCTAAGTCTTAACTCAAATGTATTTATGAGTAGTTTGTATTGGTCAGCCAGCTAGAAGTAGACGGAGAACTTTTAATAGCAAAAAGATGGGAGAGCCATCTTTTACTGGTTCAGGTAGAAAGCCAACACTATCCAGGTCAGATTGGACCACTGCTAGAAGATGAGAATAAAAACATACAATCAGGCAGCGTATGTATGCTTTGGGTGTCATCAATTAGACTATGTCACCCGATGGGATCCAAGAAGTGGGTCTTCTCTATTGTATTGCCTCCTCTCTGGAACAATGTCCCCCTCAGAGATTCCTTCAACTCTTTTTTTTAACAAAGATCATTAAATCTGAGTCTTCCTCCAGGCCTTGGAGTAGAATAGTTGGTGATCCCTATGTTTTCATGGCATTGGCTCTCTTTTTCTGGGTGTCTGTTTTGTATAGTCTTTGCATTACTTTATTCTTAATTATTTCATGGTGTACTCTCCCAAGAGTCAGGATGGAGTCAGACAGCCCCACACATATTCATTCAGTCACTGAATGGGGATAATACAGTACTAGGAAATGAGTGCTTTGTAAGGGTATATAAGATTAAAGAGGTGCATAATTATAAGTTATGGTAGACACTTCATATTGAACCATAACAAAGTTCACATTATAATACCCAAGCCTACGGTCCTTACAGATAAATGAATCTTTACACCTTGACTTCACCAGCCAGTATGGTCCTTGATGAGAACTCTTGGAAATAGAATTTGACCCATCTTGTAAATATTCAGATAGGGAAGCATGCTACACCTATTGCAGTTAGTAGGTATAAAGTGAAGCTTAAAAGTCAAAATAACATCTGCATCATGATACTTTCAGTGGCTCTGGGGAAAAGAATGTTTTGATGCACTATCTAAGTGACACAAAAGGTTCTGCTTTCTTCATCTCTTTACAGAACCTGTATTATGACTTATGCCTTTGTTGCTCTATCTTGGTCTTTTCACATTCCTCTGGGATCAAAGTTCTCAAACAGAGATGTCATTATTCTGTTTATTCCATTGTTCCTCAAGTAGATAATAATAGTACTAGGAGGATGTTCTTTTGTACTCCAAGGAATAAAGAAGCATGATATTAGTAACAGTAAAACTGTGATCTTATATATAAGATCTTCTATAGAAAGTTAGTCTAGAATCTAGAAGCTGCTGCTCTGCATAGTATCTTTCTATAGAAACAAAAAAAGGTTGCGTTGGTAAGGAGTAACTGATTCCTTGTTGCATAACTTACAGTTTGTGATATGTTGATTAAACAAAATTCTCTAATTAGAGGCATAAAATAGACCCCTGACTTGGGTGGTTAGCATAGTACAGGTAGTCCTCAACCTATGACAACAAATGAACCCAAATTTTAAGTGGCTAAGTGAGTTTTGGACCTTTACGACCTTTCTTGCCACAGTTGTTAAGTGAATCACTGCAGTTGTAAAGTGAATCTGGCTTCCCCATTGACATTGCTTGTCAGAAGGTCACAACGATTGATCCCATGACCCCAGGACACTGCAACATCATAAATACGAGTCAGTTGCCAGCATTCGGATTTTGATCACATGACCATGGGGTTGCTGCAACAGTCATAAGTGTGATAAACAGTCATAACTCACTTTTTTAGTGTTGTAATTTTGAATGGTTCCTAAACAAAAGGTTGTAAATTAAGGACTACATGTATAATAAAGTATAGTGTAGTATAATATTGTACACCAAGACCTCTCTCTGAGGAAGATGATCAGTTTAGAAATAGGAAGTTTAATGTGACACGACATGACATAGAAAACACTTTTCATTCTTTCAGCTGTACTTCTGGATCCTGTGATTTACCTTCCCATCCCATAAAGCAATTTCCCAAAGTTCCTCAGTTCACATCATTTTTAGTATCTCTGTAATTGTTTTGGGGTACCCCTAGTGATTTCCAAACCTTGCACCCCTAAGGACAATTAAGACAGTTCTGTTTATTAAGTAGTAAAATGGGCGTTGGTCTTACCTGACACGCCATTTCTAGTCGAGCTGCCAGGATCATCCAGAGAGTGGGAAGTGCTCCAGTCTGCGTCTGTGTAGGCTGGACTTAATCATTAGGGAACGCTCCGCCCTCTGTCACATGGTCCCTTGTAGCCTCCCAGTTTATGCGAAGTCGAGAGAGGAGGAAAGTCGTCTAACTCTCATCTAACTAGACCTAAAGTATCATTGGCTGAAACAAGGTTCCCCCAGACGGAAAAAAATTAAAAAGGGTGGGGCTGGATGATCCTCGCAGCTCGACTAGAAATGGCGTGTCAGGTAAGACCAACGCCCATTCTCCCTCGAGCTGCTCGGATCATCCAGAGAGTGGGACATACCAAAGCTTGGCTGTCCTATGGGAGGGAATCCGTCTGGGGTGGAAGCTCCCCTGGGTCCTCGATGACCCGCTGGAGGACTCGTCTACCAAACGAGGCCTCAGCCGACGCAAAGATGTCTATCTTATAGTGCCTAATGAAAGGGGAGGGGGAAGCCCAAGTGGCGGCCCGACAGATGTCTGAGATTGGAGCCTGGGTGGCCCAGGCCGCAGAGGTGGCCGCACTCCTGGTGGAATGCGCCGTAATCCCACTGGGAACTGGCAAGGCCTGAGATGAATAAGCCTTGGCGATGGTGGCTCTGATCCATCGCCCGATGGTGGAAGGGGACACCTTGTGGCCTAAGGACTTGGGCTGGAAGGAGAGAAATAAAGACTCTGACCTTCTAAAGGGTTGCGTGCGGTTAATGTATATGCAGAGGGCCCGCCTGACATCTAGGGTGTGCCATCGTTTCTCCCTTTCCCGCGAAGGATGGGGACAAAAGTTCGGGAGTGTAAGCTCCTGAGCCCTGTGGAAGGCTGAATTGACCTTGGGCAAGAAGGTCGGGTCGGGGCGTAGAACCACCCGATCGGAATGGAAGATACAGAGGTCCTTTCTCACCGAAAGGGCAGCAATCTCCGAAATTCGGCGAGCCGAGGTAATTGCCACCAGGAATACTACCTTAAAGGTCAAAATTTGGAGAGAGGATTCTCTAATGGGTTCGAAAGGCGGTTTGGTGAGGGCCACCAGGACCTTGTTAAGGTCCCAAGTGGGGTACCGGTGCACAACAGGGGGACGGAGGTTAGTAGCCCCCCTTAGGAAGGCCCTGATATGGGGATGGTGAGAGAGGGGACCCAGATTGTCGCCGGAGACGACAGTTGAGAGGGCCGCTACCTGGCGTCTCAGGGTATTAGTTGAGAGACCTTTTTTGAGCCCATCCTGGAGAAAATTCAGAATCTGGGCCACCGAAGGCAAGAGCGGGTTGACCATGGATGAATGGCACCACCTGCAGAAGCTGACCCAGGTGGCATCGTATATCCGATTGGTTGAAGGCCGTCTGGCGGCCAGGATCGTGTTAATGACCTGGTCAGATAAATTCTCCTTCCTCAACTTTTCCCGCTCAACCTCCACACGGTTAGTTGGAGCCATTGGGGCTCCGGATGTCGAATGGGCCCCTGAGACAGGGAGATCCTGTCCGGAGGGATTCTCCACGGGGGAGACACCGAGAGGTTGCGGAGGTCTACAAACCATGGTCGCCTGGGCCAATAGGGGGCCACCAAAATCAGATCTGCCTTCTCCTGGATCAGTTTCTGAATGACCCTGGGAAGCAAAGCTAACGGGGGGAAGGCGTACAGGAGTCCGGGGGGCCACGGACAGCGAAGTGCGTCGTGATTCTCGGCCCCAGGGGAAGGGAATCTGGAGAAGAACCGAGGAGCTGGGAGTTGCAGGGGATGCAAAGAGGTCCACTAACGGGAGACCGGAGATCATGGTCGCCTCCCTGAAAAGGGATGGATGAATGCGCCACTCGGACTGGTCCATGGTGGCCCTGCTTAACCAGTCCGCTCGGGTGTTTGAGGCCCCCGAAATGTGTTCTGCTTTGATCGAGAGGAGGTGACGCTCTGCCCAATGGCAGAGTCTCTCGGCCTCTCTCATCAACCGAATAGACTGGGTCCCGCCTTGCCTGTTGACATGGGCCTTGGCGGTAACGTTGTCCATGAGAATAAGGATGTGCCGCCCGCGTACCTGAGGCAGGAAGTGGCGGAGGGCCAGGTGGATGGCGTGGAGCTCCAGCCAGTTTATGCTGCAGGCCCGCTCTGCATGGGACCATTTGCCCTGTGTTGTAAGGGACTGGAAGTGAGCGCCCCAGCCGCTCAGGCTGGCATCTGTGGTGATGACGAGACGCTGGGGATCTTTGAAGAGATGACCCCTGTTGATGGCAGGGTTGGTCCACCAGAGGAGAGACGAGAGGACCTTTGGAGGTACCTTGATGGAGGATTTTGAGTTGCTTCTGTCGGACCTTTGAAACGGAAGCAGGAGCCACTGCAAGGACCTGGTATGAAGACGGGCCCAAGGAATAATAGAGATGCATGAAACCATTTTTCCCAGTAATTTAGATAAATCTAACAGAGAAGCCCTCTTTGATCGGCGAATAACCTGAATTGAATTTCGAATACTCTGAAGCCTTTCCGGGGAAAGGAACACTTTTTCCTGCACCATGTCAATGATGGCCCCCAAGTGGGCAATTCGGGTAGAAGGGACCAGTTGGCTCTTTTTTTGGTTGACCAGGAAACCATGGGCGTGGAGGGCGGAGAGAGTAGTCTTGGTGTCCCGCTCTGCTTGGGATTGTGAATGGGACAGGATGAGGATATCATCCAGATAGCAGTGGAGACGGACCGGGCAGTCCCTTAAGCGAGCTGCCAGGGCCGCGAGGATCTTAGTGAAAACTCTGGGAGCGGAGGCTAACCCAAAGGGAAGGGCCACATACTGAAAATGGTGGTGATTGTAACAGAATCTAAGGAATTTAGAGTGTGAAGGCCGAATTGGGATGTGGAGGTATGCCTCAGAGAGGTCTATAGAAGATAGCCAATCTCCTTGCCTGGTACCCTGCAAAATGGATTGGAGGGTGTGCATTTTGAATTTGCGGGGGTTTAGGAAGCGGTTGAGCCGTTTGAGGTCCAGGATAGCCCTCCATCCTCCCGAGGACTTGGGAACCACGAAGAGGTGGGAATAGAAACCCTGCCCTCGCTGAGAGGGGGGAACTGGCTGGATGGCCTGGATGGAGAGTAAGTGATGGATGGCTGCATCCATTAATTTGCGTTTGGAGGGGTCCCTAGAGGAGGGAGATGACATGAAGAACTCGGGAGGTTGAGAGTTGAACTCCAGAGCGAGTCCAAACCTGATGGAGTCCCTGACCCATCTGTCGGAAGTGGTAGAATCCCACAGGTCAGCGAAATGCCTCAGCCGACCACCAATGGGGGAAAAAGAGAGGATTCATTTGGAGCGCGGAAGGGTCTCCCGGAACCCCTGAAGGGACGCTTAAATCCTCCGCCCCTCCTATTTCGATCGCTCGGGTCGGAACGATCCTGGGAATATGATGCTCTATACGAGGGAGGTCTCGGGTACCTGGGGGGGAAGGGGGACTGGTAGAAGGACCGGGAGGATCCTCTTCGAAAGGTCTGAGGGGCTCGGGAGTCAGGCCTCCGAAAAAGAGGAGGAAGGAATTTCTTCTTTCCCCTAGTTTCGGCCAAGAGAGGGTCCAGGGCTGGCCCAAAGAGCTTCTCCCCTCTAATGGGGGCGGAGGCCAGCTTGACCTTGTTCTTCACGTCCGCCTGCCATGGTTTGAGCCAGAGCAGGCGGCGGGCAGTGACCTGGGACGCTAACGCCCGGGAGGCGAATTTAACCGAATGGTACGTGGCGTCCGCTGAGAACTCTGCCGCCGCTGTGATTTTGGCAATGTCCTGCAGCGCCCGTGTATTGGATGGAGGGATGTGGGCCTTCAGTTGACGGAGCCACCGGACAGAGGACCTGGTAAAGAAGGAGGCTGCGGTGGCCGATCTAATTGCCCAGGCGTTGGCTAGATGAGCCCGCCGCAAGGCCAATTCAGACCTCCTATCCTCGGGTTTGAGGGCCTCCAGTGGGTCACTCGGGGAGGAGAAAGAGGCAAGACCAACAATGGGCTCGTCCACCTCCGGGGTATTGAGGAGGGAGCAGAAACCCGGTTCGAGGTTAAAGAACCTCTTATCCTGTGTGGATGGGGCCGGAGGAGCCCCCATAAAACCCAGTTGGTTGGAAACCAGATCTTGGAAAATGGGAGGAGCGGGAATCACATCCTCGGCCACCACGGGCTGTTTGAACATTGCGTCCTCCGGTTCCTCCCCAGAGGAGTGGGGGACAGGGGGAAGTTGAGTGGCCAGGCCCGAGGTGTTCTTGGCCTTAAACAAGATGGACTTAAACATGTGGGGCTTGAATAACCCCACAAAGGAAGGCTGGACGGGGGTAAAGCCCTCGTCCTCCGACAACTCTGCTTCCATCGGGTCTAAATCTGAAAAGGGTTCCCCATGGAAGGTGGATCCCCATTCAAGGTGCTCCTCCTCCTCCCTGTATTGGTCTAAAATTTCCATTCCCTCCTCCGGTTCCCTTTCTGGAAGAGGGCTGGCCCCCCGGGAGGGTACCTGACCAGGAGCAGGGTCCAGGGCAGGCATGGACCTAGTTGGCACCGGTTCTTGCGCGGGAACCGTCTGAGGAAGGCTTGATCCGGCCATCTGCTGCATGCCTTGAGCTATCCCCTGTTGAATAGCCTGCTCCATCCAAGTTCTCATGTACTCAGGCATCTCGATCGTGGGTGGGTCCTCCTGTCTCAGGCCAGCGGCCGTGGGAGTGAAGGTTGCTTCAGGCATCCGGCTGGTAGCTGGTCCAGGGTTGTGAGACTCCTGGGATGAGCTGTGCCTGGAGAGAGGGGAACAAACTGGAGGGGGGGTGCCTGGAAGTAGAAGGGGCGACTGGGGGTGATGGTTGAGTCACCCTAGAGCGCCTATCGAACTCCCTCTCTAGTGCCTTATGACGCCTTAAGGCGTCCCTTTGAGAGGCCTTAGAAGTCTCCTGGGAGGTTTCCTTAGCCTGTCTGCGCACATGATGAGACTTAGATTTCGCCTTCAAAGAATGGCGGGAGTTAGGGTTATCATCTGCCATGGTAAAACAACAGAAGTATCAAAATGAATATATAGAAATATATGTGTGTGTGTGTGTGTGTGTGTGTGTGTGTACAGGCGGTTGGCACGCCTAGGATACGACCTGGGTAAGGCCGGGTATCCAGAAACTGGCCCGCGCCCCCTTTTGGAATTTGCAATGAATAATCTGAAAATATGACCAAAAAAAAAAAAAATTATTTTTTCTTTAAAAAAAAAAAACTGCCACAGATATAGACTTTTAATGTACAATTATATCCCACCAGGATAAGGATCCAGGAAAACAAACTGCAGCGACAGTGATGGAAGCTAGGTCTCTCTAAGCAAATCTGAGAGAGAAAAAATGCCAGTTGAATGAGATTGGATTACCAATGTAAGGAAATATGAAGATATTCTGTATTAGACTGAATAACAACCTGGCAGTTGGTAAAAGGAAGAGAAGCCAATCAGCCAAATCAACGCCAGCAATACAAGGCCTCAGGCAGCTTCCCCCCCTCAGGGAGGGAGTGGCTGCTTTTCTAATTCCCCACCCTGAGATCTGCTGCGGAAGCCAACACTTACACCAACCATTAACAGAGTAAAGAGTAAAGAACAGCTTTCTTTTTCCCCTCTGGGAGAGGGAGATAGAGAGATCAGCCCTACTAGGCCTGGGAGCCTAAGCCTAGGGCCAGCAGAACGTCGCAGCAATAGGAGGCCTGCAAAATGTCGCCCAGCCACGAGGCGGCGCCCAAAATGGCGGCTGCCTGGAAATCGAAAGTGAAAGGCAAAGCGGGCGGCTCAGGGTGGGTGCATCCTGCAAGCCACGAGGGCGAGGATGCTGAAATTGGCGTTAGTGGGGGGAAAACCAGTATAAAAAAGGCTCCAGACCTTAGAAAGGCACCAGGACAGCAAGGCAGGAAAAAAAGAAATAAACGGCAGAGAGGAGGGGGGGTGGGGGGGTGGGGGGGGTGTTAGCACTAAGTGTTGCTAAGCTGCCCGCCCAGCCCCCTGGGGGCAAAAAACGCACACCCCTAAGTCTCAAGACACCCCCAGATGCGCAGAGGCTAAGGAAATAATAAGCTTAAATCAAACCTGAACTGAAATATTATCCTGCTTGAATCAGCCAAAGAGTAGGAAGCACAATCAAAACACACAGCCTAACTCTGCAAAGGCTGGACATAAACTGGGAGGCTACAAGGGACCATGTGACAGAGGGCGGCGTGTTCCCTAATGATTAAGTCCAGCCTACACAGACGCAGACTGGAGCACTTCCCACTCTCTGGATGATCCGAGCAGCTCGAGGGAGAATATCTAGTGTTGTCCTGTCAACACCTGTAAATATACATTGATACCCGATAGGGCTTAAATGACAATACAGGTGGTTTATGGTTTATGGCGGTAATTGGGACTGGAATTTCAGTTGCTATGTGAAGCAGCTGTAAAGTGTAATGCCACTTAGATCACTTAATGACAGTAACCCTGATTGCCATTGTAACCCCAGAACTGCACAAGTTGTTAACAGGAAGATGTGAGAAGCACAGGGAGAGATGTTACTAGGGTGGAGTGCTGAAGGCAGTGCTACAGATTATGGATGAGTCAGTGGGGGCCACCGGTGCGGCATCCATGGACAGGTGCTATAGAGCCACACCAGACCAGCAGGGGCTACTGGTATGTGCTATGGAATGCAGGGCTGACAGGGAGTATGAGATCTCTAGGATCTTGCACTTTGTAGTAGGACTTCTCGGGAGAAAAAGCAAACTTACCGAAGCAACTTGCAACCTTCCCTGCCAGTTTTCCCATTGACAATTCCCATTGACTATGCCTGTGGGAAGATGGCAGGAGAAATTGCAAAAGAGGGTCACATGACCATGGAATTCTACAATGGTCATGTGTATGAGCTGGTGGGCAGGCACCTGAATCATGGTCAAGGACTACCTGTACATAAAAGGTGATGCCTTTACACTGGGGTCCCCAAACATGGCAACTTTAAGACTTGTGGACTTCAACACCTAGAATTCTCCAGCCAGCTATGTTGGCTGGAAAATTCTGGGAGTCGAAGTCCACAAGTCTTAAAGTTGCCAAGTTTGGAGACCTCTGCTTTACACAAACGCTACAACTTACACATTTGCCTCAGACAACACCTATAAATATGTATATAAGTCAAGTAATTGACATAGATTTTCAAAGAATTACATAAAAAAAATTTTTAGAGTCAAATTAAAATACCTCCAGGCATTCTGAATTTTGAAACTGAAGCAATTAACTTCTCTTTGAGGTTGATAGATTTAACGCAGGTTGTATAGTTTTTATGCCTCTTATATTTGTTCAGTTATGTTATACAAGCTTTGTAAACCATAATGTATAATCTGTAAGTATGTATAAACCATATTGATATTGTAAAAAGTGATTAATTCATAAAAGGAAAAATTTAAAACAAACTGAGGGGGCGGGGAGTGGAATAACTGGAAAAAAAAAGAAATTAAGAAAACTAGGAACAAAATAAAAATTCTAATATCTCCAGTACAAATGTTTTAATTATCTGCAAGTCTTTGCAATTCAAATTTTAAAATTTGCCTTGGGCCAAGACTACACAAAACTAATTACTATACAGCCTTGCCTCTCAATCAAAATTCAATATTTGAAGATTTGAGAGCTGACACATTCCATTGAACGAACATAAACACCTGGTTCATACATATTTCTAGAAGTAAACTGTCACCCATGTTTATCAAAGTTCTTCAGAATTGAAAAGCTCCATTTGTAGATGACAGTTTAGCTACACACAGAGATATGTGAGAACCTTAACTTCCTTTCCAGAACCTACTTCACAACAGCAACAATATCTCACTTGCCTCCTGGAGTTAGTGCTCCATCATTGGATGTTTTCAAGAAGAGTTTGGACAGCTATTTAACCAGGATGCTATAAGGCTCCTGCCTTGGGCAGCAGATTGGATTAGACAACCTCCAAGATCTCTTCCTACCCTATGATTCTGTCTTCTATGTTCTAACAGGTATCATTTGGGTGATGACAGTTCTTCTGACTTGAGTTTGCTCTCGACACTGCTGTAGAAATTGTCCATTCCCATACTCATTCTTTTTTGCCTTTCACATGCATTAACACAAATGTTCTTTTGGCTTTGATTGGTGTTTTGTTACTTCACTTTTTCTATTTCCACATTTCACTTTTATCGTCTCTAGTACATTCAGGTGGAGTACCTAAAATTATAAAGTTTGTTATAACATACTATAGGAACTTAAGAGGTATAGAAACTATACAATGTGCATTAAAAGTCTATCAACCTAAAAGAGAAGTTAATTGCTTCATTTTCAAAATTCAGAATACCTGGATAAATTTTAATTTGATTCTAAAAAGAATTTTATGTAAATCTATGTAAATTACTTGGCACCCCAACCTTACTAATGTGTGATTTTTCTTAGATATTTTTTTAGAAATTCTGTTTGCATTTAAGAAGGTTCGTCTGGAAAAATGCTATAGGCCTGGAAATATCAAAGGAGTGGCTTGCAATACCTCTGCTGTCTGCATACAGCTCCTGAGGCTCATTTTTGGCCTTCACAGTCTCCTGAAGCACTCTTATCGGCCAAAAACGGGCCGGGGGGGGCTCGGCCTGTTTTTGGAGGTCCATTTTTGGCCTCCATGGCCTACTGCAGCACTTTGCCAACCAAAAACAGGCCCCAGGAGGCCAAGGCCCCCTGCAGCCCATTTTTGGTCAGCAGAGTGTTGCAGGAGTCTGTGGAAGCTGAAAACAGGCCCCCCGGGGGGGGGGGGCATGCGGCCAACCCACACCCCATTTTGCCTGGCAGGGTGCTGCAGGAGGCATCCATCCCGTTGTTCTTCCCACCTCCCCTTCCTGGCCAGCCTGCAGAGGAGAAATACAATGCTGACCTGGCCCTTGAAGAAATCCATTTTGACACCCCTGCTCTAGACTTTTGACCAAACAGTAATCACCTTCTAGTAGCAGCCTTCTATGGAAGAAATAGAAATACCTAACCTAAAAGAGGTCATAGCAGAGAGGGATATGGTAATAGGTGTGGTGCAACAGACACAACATACTTGTGAACCTTTATTGCCTTTTGTCCTTGTTGGTTCATCACAACATAAGGGGTTTAAAAAAATTCCACACACATGATTAATGTGTTTCAGATGTCCTTTGCATTCCCTTGCTTGGAAGACTTTCCATTTGGATTTGTGCCTAGGCCTGCCATTTTTCATCTCATGGTGTCATCTTTTCTTGATTAGGAACATTCATCATCTATTGCCTTAATGGTCTGTTCTATCATTCTGTTTCTCAGTCATGGCTTCATAGTATTGATGTCTTGTTACATATAGATAGCTCATTTTTGTGTTACATTCTTGACTGACCATTTGAATTACTTACTTTTCACTCTGAGTCTTCTCCTTTACAGTATTCTTTCTGAGTTTAACATAATCCTTTCTCAGCTGCAAAATTAAAAAAAAAAAAAGCCAAGCACACAGGAGTATTACTTGGCAGTAGCAAGAAGTTGGATTTTTCTGTATCTCTCTATTTTAATCTAGTGATCATCCAGATTTTTGCAGCCCTTTCAAACCAGCGCAGAATCATAAACTGTGCTTTTAAATAATGATGGAGATATACATTTTGTATTAAAAATTAATTTCATAACTTCATTACCTGTTTTCTGAACCTTGCTTCACGATTAGATAAATTTGTGAAATTACTAGGACACAAAATTTGAACTGACTTATTCTCCCCCAATCCCTTACTCCAATGCTTTGTCTATCACCAAAGAAGCTTTCCTATTATTTCCAATCAGTTTTATCTAATATTGTCTCCTCTAATAGTGACATTAACAGCTACATACCTGCTCTGCAAAACTCTAGATAAGCATTAGATGGTGAGAAATGTTTAGAAAGAATTGTTTCTCAGCTATAAATCCAATGCAGACCAACTCTATCTAATCACCGCATGCTACCTGACCTTTTTAACTAATTGTACTTGGAGGTTCTGCATGTAAAGTATGGGTTCAGCTACTGAATTATAGTAGGTATATTTGAGGTACATGGTCAATATTCTTGAAGAATATTTTCTGACTGCAAACCCCTAAGAAGCATTAAGAAGTTAAGCATAATTTGGTGCGGTTGAATTCCACTCCATCTGAGTTCCTTTATTTTATAGAACTTTCAGTGAAAAAAGCAATTGCCTATTCTATTCTTATTAATTTATTGTTTTCTTGTTACAAGATCAATCAGAGAGCAAGCACAATTCTTAAGAAACTGTAAAGATCAAATCTCCCTTCCATCTATGTATGTTGTTTCAATTTTAAACGATTATGTGCAGGGGGTGGGTTCTACCAGTTTGGACCGGTTCAGGCAAACCCCTTGCTCCAAAGATCAGCTGGCAGTGAACTGGTTCGCTGTGCCGAGCATGTGGGCCGCCCACCCCTGCTCTTTCCTGTGCTTTGTTTTTTGTTTTTTTTAGAGAACAGCTGATTCGCATGGCTGAGCAGTTTGCCGCGCCTCAGCTTTTTATTCACAGGGACTGCAGTAGAAGATAAGTATTAGAGCTTTTTAAAATGTGGAGTGCACATTTGGCACGTGCGCGCGCAAAGCGTGCGATCCCCAAACCGTTTGTTATACTGATGGAATCCCACCCCCGATTATGAGACTACACATTGTTTCTACAGTGCAATTCAATTTCTGCAAACTATTCGTATAATACAATTTAATGCAAAGATTTATCAAGCCAGAGTTGTCTGATGGTGAAGGATTAACTTTAAAATATATGTGTCCAGCTGCTTCACAATCCCATATTAAGAGGGCAACCAATGAGTCTATCTGGTCTACCTGGTAAGGTCAACCTTACCAGGTAGACCAGATAGGAAACAAGACCATATAAGATCTTTTCAGTTTATTGTAAAGCTATAACAGATTCTTGAAAGATTGAAGTACAATTCTCCCACTATCACCTTTATAGCCCTATAACTTAGGGAAAGGGGCTAAAGACCTTAGCCCCACTCCACTCATTATGCAATTGTGGGCTATACTCCCTCTAATCAGATTGCTCCCTAGACAGCATCTTTTCACCCAGCCTCCCAATATACCAGAGATCTACTTGGCAACTTTTACACTTGTGGATGTCAACTTCCAGAATTCTTCAGCAATGTATGCTGTCTAAGGAATTCTAGGAGTTGAAGTCCACAAGTCTTAAAGTTACCAAGGTTGGAGACCATTGCCATATACCATTCTGAATATAGTGATTAAATTGTTGGATTGTTGGGTTACAATTGGAAGACTTCCTTTAGCTCACAGGAAAGACAGAATATGAATAGAACAAACTGGAACAGATGCTTTCCAATACAGATGGTCCTTGACTTAAGACTATTCATTTAACAACAGTTCGAAGCTATGACAATCTCAGAAAAAGTGACCTGTGACCTGTATTTTTACTCATGATTGTTGCACCACCCCTGGTCACATGATCGCAATTTGGAAACTTGTAACCAGCTTGCATTTACAACCAGTTGCAGCATCCTGCAGTCATGTGATCAAGCGCCCATTTGGGAAGATGGATTTGTTCAACAACCACAAAACACTCTTGACATCGACCTGAAAAGTTGTAAAATCAGGTCCAACTCAACATATGATTGCAACAATTGATGATGGCAATTCCTATCCCAGTTATGCTTATAAATCAAAGATTACCTTTAGACCTCTCTGAGGATGAAGTACAGAATAACAGATCTTTTTTCCAGTTGAAAAGTTCATGTATGATAAAGTGCTTTAGGAGCCTTTGCATTCTTTGATCTGGACTCATGGAAAAACTTAAAGTATGTTGTTTTGGAATTAAACTCCTTTTGCTTGCATTGACATTGGTCCTCACAGCCAGAAATTCTAGAGAGCTGAATTCATTGTCATTTCATGCATACAGATCCAATGAACTTCACAATACAAGAGCTTCCCATACATCCATGCATCCTTATTCATCTTTACGATTAGGCCTAGCAATTTCAAAAATTTGTTTTAGGTGGAAAATAGCCCCATATAAAGGGTGCAAATAATAATAATATTTGCCATTTTTTAGTACGCCCCCCCCCCCCAAAAAAAAATTTGTCCTGCCCCTCTTTAAGTAAGACTTTAAAATCTGGGCCTATCCCCAGACTTTGAATCAGAGCGTGATGTAGGGTTGTTGGCTTTTTTTTCCTGGATGTCCACTTTTTGACAATGTATTTTTTTAATTTTCTATCTTTGCTATGGTATTTTGTAAGCTGCCCAGAAATTTCATAAATAAATAAATAAATATTTATGGGTCATGGAAATGATAAATTGTTTATTAAAAAAAAATTAACTTACCAAATTATTACAGGTCTGAATATGCATTTCCAGTCACCCTCTCTCAGGCCAAATCACCTCACAGGGTTGTTGTTGTTGTGGGAAAAATAGGAGGAGGAAGGTGCTTCGGGTATGTTTGCCACCTTGAATTTGTAAAAATAATAAAGGTGGGATATAAATAAATAAATTAAATCTTCTTTACACTCTGTGATCATGTTAATTGGATTCCTTGGGCAAGATAGACACTTTGAAATACCTCATTTCTCACTAATAGTGTTCAGAGGTTTCTTGCTGGTAAGAAATGATGCAAGATGTCAATGATTCTGACATTAATATAAATCTAAATAACTCCCAAGAAAGCAGTGGGATTGTACTTGATTCACATGACTGATTTTATTTCCATACCTAGAATGATGGTTTCAGTCATCCCAAATATCCCCATGTGATAAATCTAATATGCATTTAGTATGTCAGACATCCAGCATGCTCTTGTCAATGGGAAAAGAGAATGAAAGCTTCCATAATAACGAGTTCCATTGATATCTCACTGGGAGATAAATGAACACAAGAAGGAACAAGGAAAAACAGCAACGCACCAGTGTAAACTTAGATCTTTTTACTGCTGTGAAAAAAGGTGGTAATGTGAGAAAATGATGTTTTTGAACATTTTGAAGGTTGACAGCCTGCACATATGGCTAGAATTGTCTATTTCCAGTTGCTAAAAACCAAGGCTCGGATATTTAGAGGTACCTTCGTACTCCAGACATGCAGTTTTCTTCATAACTATAGTTATTCCACTGCCAAGGTTCATGTGGCCCTCACTGAAAATTAGACTTTTCCTATATATGTTTTCCAAAGTCTTTTGATTAATACATGATTAATACATTTGTATACTTTTATGAACAATTTATTTGCCCTGTATGGTTCCCAAATGAATATGATAATAATAATGGTAGATATTCCATAACTAACCTCAGTAAAACTATGGTGAAACCTCTTGTTCACTTACAGATATAAAAGCTACTTTATTAAATTTTCATTTGTGTTTGGTAATGTTACCATAGCAGAATTTTCCTGAATAATGTTTATTTTAAGAAGACTTGGGTAGAAGAAATGGTGGCAATATTGCTTACTTAATCCATAAATGCCAGTGACTTATCCCAATTAAAAACAAAACAAATTCAGTCAAAAAAAGCTATTGAAATGGGGACGAGATTCAGTGCAACTTTTCTATGAGGCCACCCGATAATTCTGAAAGCAAATTCTTCTCTAATGAGCCTATCCCCCCCAAATTAAAAAGAAATCTATAGCAGAATTTTCCTGAATAATGTTTATTTTAAGAAGACTTGGGTAGAGAATATTTTCATAGTTTTCATTAACTTTAGACCAAGTAGTATTTAAGTGTTTTTCTGCTAACAGTGATCTCAGGATGTTACACTCGATATAACATGGGTTGTTTCTGTATGCTTTAACTCTGATTGCTTTGTCACCCTAATTGCTTAGTCTTTTAAGGAAAAGTTCATGACTAAACCTCAGGCATTAGCATTTCACATTTCATTTATGGTAAATAATAAAACTTTGGACACAATCAGCATTTCTTCCACTAACTGAATTGGGCTTAATTTTACAGCACTACAAATAGTAATGTGCTCAACTGAGTCAGTTAATGACATTTAATTTGACCGGAACAAAATTGAGCATGCTTTTGTCTTATATTTTTGCAAATGCAACCAACACCAATGTAGAAAAACAGAAAAATGTTAATTCCCAGGTTGGCTGCACATTCTGGATAAGAAGTGGCCAGCTGGGGTCACTCTGGGAGTCATTTATATACTTCTGTTAATCTAAGAGGGAAGTGCTACTGCCTCAGCTAACCCAGATATCTCTTTTTATTAATTTCTCACATTTTCCCAATTTTCATTCTTTTTGCCATAGCACAGCATTTTCTGCACATATATAAAGGGGTGTGTGTACGTGCAGGGGCATGTATATATGCACAATCGTGCCTATTGTCCCCATTTATTTGTACCTATTTCCTGTATTCTTACTCATGTTTATACTTATACCTATTATCTTGTAAGCAACTGACAATTCAAAAAAATGAAAAATAAATGAAATGAAATATTTTTTCTACCATTCCTCACATTCATTCATCCTTCTTCTCATGCATCTTTTTTCTCATGCCTTACCTTCATTTGCTCATTTTTCTTCCCTCTTTCCAAATCTAACTGAACCTGTCTTTTACTTGCCTCATTTCTTTACTCCTTCCATTTTTCTTTATTCTATTTAGGTACCATACATAGTAAGCAATTACATGTATATGTGGCAGAGACACAGTGTAATATAGTTATGATGCTTGGTATATGGTTAAGTTGCTAAACTGGGACCTATACAATTTATCCTTTACTTCTCCCTGAGGCAGCTGAGTAACCTTGACTGGTCCCTCCCTCCTAGCCTTAATTTTTTTTTTAAAAAAAAAAAAGCAAGTTGTGTGATAAAAAAAAAATCACTTGTCCCATGAATGTATTGACAGATTTAAGAAGGGGATGGCAGTGCAAAGGCAGGAGCTGCAACCATGGAGAAATAATAAAAACAAAAACAGCATACAGATAAGAATTTATGACCACAATTGGGACTAGATTTTCTGTTGCTAAGCAAAGTAGGTATTAAGGATGTCACATCAGATTTGTAAAAAAAAAAAAAAAAAAAACTTTTTGCCACAGCTGTTAAACAAATCAGTATGGTATTAAGTAAATCATGCAGCCAGTAAGAAAATCCAGTTTCCCTCATTGACTTTGCTTGTCAGAAGCTGAGTGGGGAGGTGATCATGTGACAGCTAGAGATCAACTGTAGACTTGCTAATTCTGAGGGAGCGTAACCCAATTCCGGGTAAATTCCACCTCATTCTTCAAAGTCATTTTTTTTCAAGGCCAGTTCGATCTTCTTGGGAGGCTGCTTTAATTTCAGCTTGTTCTGTTTCATCCGGTTTATTATCAAAATTAAGCAACATTAAAGGGTGCTGATGACTTTGTTGGGGTTTAAGCTTCATGGAGAAATCGAGATGGCCATAGCCAAGGGACCTATCTTTGGAGCTCTGAATTACGTTTCTCACAGATTCATGCAGCTACTTGAAAAAGTACAGGAGCCAGTGGTGGGATTCAAAAAAATTTACTACCGGTTCCATGAGCATGGCTTGGTGGACGTGGTGTGGCTTGGTGGGCGTGGCTTGGTGGGCATGGCAGGGGAAGGATACTGCAAAATCTCCATTTCCACCCCACTCCTGGGGGAAGGATACTGCAAAATCCCATTCCCTCCCCATCCCACTAACCTTCTTTCCAGCTCCGTTCTCCTGTGCAGGGCAACAAAAGAAGACCCAGCTGATCAGCTGCGTCTCGGGAGGCAGAGATTAGATGGCAGGGGTGGCCAGTCAGAGGTGGTATTTGCTGGTTCTCTGAACTACTCAAAATTTCCGCTACTGGTTCTCCAGAACTGCTGAATACCACCTCTGTACAGGAGCCATGATAGAACCCAGAAATGCCAGGGAAGGTGATGGGTGTTGAATAATAGTTTCTTAGCATCATCTTCTGTTCACAATCAACACAGAAGCAATGCAAAACAATCCTGACAGATGATCTAGAAAGATACCATTACTGATGGTATGAAAAAACACCGGGAGAGAGTTAGTTTCAGTAGAACAGAATCCTAATAAAAATTGGTCCAGGAAACATTTGAGATTGACTTATACAGTAGCTAGAAAGGTCATTTGAATCAACAGAAAGTTTTAATTTATACATTATCTCTTAAAGGCACATAAAAGTGAATCCTATCTCAAGAAAGCTTTGGTTAACTACTCCTTTCTCCCCCCCGACCTTAACCATGGTATTATTCCCATCCACTGGCTAATTTTAATGACCCAGGAAAGGCCAAATAACAGAGCTGGAAGGGACCTTGAATGTCTTCTAGTCCAATCACTGCTGAGGCTAGAAACCCTGTACCCTAATGGTTCTCAACCTGTGGTCTGCAGACCTTTGGGACCCATGTTGTCATCACAAAGTGTCCACAAAAACTTAAAGAAATATTATGATTTAAATCTTGATTTAAGTTTTGGGGATCTGTGGCCATGGTCCGTGGTATTTAAAGGGGTCAGTGTGAAGAAAAGGTTGATAACTATGAGGAGCCACAGTGGTGCAGTGGTTATAATGCAGTACTGCAGGCTATTTCTGCTGACTGCCAGCCGACTGCAGTGTGGCAGTTCAAATCTCACCAGGCTCTAGATTAACTCAGCCTTCCCTCCTTCCAAGGTCAGTAAAATGAGGACCCAGATTGTCAGGGGCAATATGCTGACTCTTTAAATCCTTAGAGAGGGCTGTAAAGCACTATGAAGCAGTGAGTAAATGAGCAGTGGCCTTCGTTTCTCCATACACCTGTCTATATCTTTGAGATCTATTTCTATAAATGTTTCTATAAACCTGACAAGTGATAATAAAGATGTGTCCCAGTGTCCCGAGATTGGAGTTCCAGGTGAAGCAAATCAATCTTTCAGATCTTGAACAGAATATCTTCGTAAAGATGGTATTGGATCGTAAAGTACAACATTACTACTCTTTACAACCTTTTTGTGGCATCCATGGGCACAGAGTAAGATCTCAAATGGGCCTGGGGAAAAAAAATCTGATTTGCTATGATATTTCCTCCATTTACACTTTAGCTCTCTGTTCAACTTTCTAAGCCAAGGAAATCATTGAGCTCAGTTAGAGGTATTCTACTAACCGGTTGTAGTTGAGTAACTCAAATTCAAATCACGCTGATATGGAGATTTTATAGCCACTGTCTTTTAATCTACATCAAAAGGTCATAAAGAAGATACTGGGAATAGAAATCCATGCATGTGATCATTAACTCCTTGGAGATAAGAGATAACGATTAATAGAATGAATTAATAACAGCAAAATGAGGATTGCAACTGAATCCACTTGAGAGGCACCTGAAGCTAACCATACTGTAATGTGCATCAAGACATTACTTGCATTTTCAGATATGTTTCCAAGCATATATTTGTAATATTCACACTATACAAAAATAAATAAATACTCAAGCTGCAGAAAGCAACTGAATATATATCTCACTGGAACAGAAATATGCATGGCTTTGTGGTCAACAGAGGTATGAAGAGTATCACATGGAGAATGTGATCATTGCACTTTAGTTCCAGAGAAGCAGCCATCTTGCAACAGCAACAAGAATAAAATGTGATGCCATAAAGACAAACAGATTTATTGAGACAGAAGTTTTGTGAAAGCACAACCCTATAAGGCATATGCTACAATAAATCTGTTAGCCTTTATGTTGCCATAAGATGCTTTGTTCTTCTGCTGTAATTTAGTGTTCACAAATCATAAAAGTACTTATATATTATATTTGTATCCTGCCCTGGTTCCAAGGATCAGAGCTGCATTTTAATTGTACAGGAACTCTGGAAGCTACATTTATGGTGTTCATGACTATCCTATTTTGCTCTGCCAAAGTTCACAGGCAGGTCAGAAATATTCAAGTCGAAAGCCATTTAGGACAAGTGAACCCAGATGGTCAGGATAAAATGAAGAAGGCTGGTGGGAATGGCATTGTCAGGAATATGAATTGAGCTCCTGACACATTATGAATTTAAACTCTTCCCATTTCCTGGAAGAGGTGAAGAGCCTTAAAGTAAGAGTGGTAAAGTCAGGCATTGTGTCCTCGTTTCAGAGCAAGCTCTAATTAGTTTGCTGGGATACATTAAGACCCTCTCAAATCAGGACAAGTGGTACCCAAGCTTCTTGTTTCTGATAAAAGATAAAATGAAAATTTCTCTCTACAAACTGTTAAAGGAACTTTGTAGCACTTCATGAGATGCTGATTCGAAGCTAAGTGACTTTATTTCATTTCCATATTTGTGGCACCTTCTATATCTATGTTCTCCTTCAGAATTGTGTGTGTTTGTGTGTGAGAGAGATAAGGGGATAGGGAGGGAGGGAGATTTATTTATTTAATGACTCTTTCATTTGCCAGCCCAGCAGCACCCCTTTCCTCCCTTCAATGAAACCCTATGGAAAACTATTTTCAGGTTCTGCCCATTAGCTGATTAAAATAATATGATGTCTTTCTGTCTTTCTTTAAGGGCTTTCTGTCCCTTAATAGATTGACAGAGAAACATGACTTCCTGTACCATGTTGCAGCTCTGTCCCAAGACCTGAACTGCAGCAGGCACTTTTGCCAAAATGTGAAGAAAAGATATGCATGCTGGCTTTCCCCAAGCTGGTGGTTTCCCAGGTGGGAAACCATGCTGGCCAGTAAATGTTGAGATCTGCCAAATTCCACTTATGTATCAGGCTAGGGAAGCAAAATTATCAGAGCTGGCAAGCCCAACATAGCTGAAGGTTTCAGATTAGAGGAAAGGAGTTCTGGGAATTTCATACCCTACATCACCAAATCATACCTGTTATATGAAAGCTGATCTATATGGTTGTAAATTATGAAATTAATCAAAATATGCACAGAGATGGATCAGCCAAGTGTTTTAGCAAAGGTGATTTAATCAATCTCTTATCAATAGTGTTTATAATATTTATTGGAAGAAGAATTGACATGTACATACGTATTGCAAGTCATTCCCTCACTAATGATGTTGGCATTGCAACAATGCAAAACTCTTGTTACAAAGATGCTATATATTATCATGCTCTTTCAGAGTGGTTGGTGTAAAATAGCCATTGGATCTTTAGCCTGCAAAACAGATAAAACTTGGATGAATAAAACTGGTTTATATGGCACTGTCGAATTGAAAGATATTTGCACCATCATGTACTGCTTTACCAAGGTATAAGTGAATGCAGTGATATATTAAGATATACTCAGCATATATGTAAGGTTATACTTCCACCGTAAGGATATAGTCAGCAGAAGATCCAAAATTAGGCTTTACAATGATTCTTAATCAAATATACTCTTCATCTTTACTCTTTTCTTCAAATGTTTCTATATCTAGTTGCATGCATTAAAATACCTTTATTTTTTAAAAGAAATTAAAATCAAATGTGAGAGATTTGCTTTGATACCCATTTTTCTTGATAAATCTGTGCCCTGATGTCTGACTAAACTGCAGTGTTGTCAGATCTCTTTTCAGTGTGATTTATTTTTTAAATAACTTAAACAAAAATATAATCCATTTCAACATGCTGTCTTTCTTTTAAATAACTATGAAACGGAGACTATTGATGTGCATGCATCATTGACTATAGTCAGTTATTATTTAGTAAGCAACTTCAGATAGGTGGCCATATTTTTTGTCAGAAGGTAAGGAGGAAAAAGAAACAACCATGTCTAGTTTTTATGAATGTTAAGTTTTGCAAAAGAGCGAATTTGGAGTGTTAAAGAAGCTGAGGGACTACCTTAACTTGGAAAACCTTGCAAGTTGCAAGGATATAATAGTGTAGGAGCAGTGGTAGGATTCAACATTTTTTACTACCGGTTCTGTGGGCATGGCTTATTTGGTGGTCATGGCTTGGTGGCCATGTGATTGGGTAGGCGTGGCTTGGTGGTCATGTGATTGGGTAGGCATGGCTTGGTGGTCATGTGACTGGGTGAGCATGGCCAACTGACATCACTCGCATCAAGTGGTGCCTGGCCTGGCCTCAAAGAGATACAATTTCCCTCTCCATTTATTTACTATTACTGAACACTTATTTACACTTATTTAATCCTATGTATACATGCCATATATGTAATACATATTATATAGTATAGTGTGTGTAAAGGCCCACAAAAAGATACATTATCTACTATATATACTGTATGTGTACGTGCGCACACACACAGAGACATAGCTCTTCTAAAACTATACACATTCAACCTCACTGCATTTGGAAAAACACACCAATAGTCTACTTTCTGCCACACATTTAACTATAACTTCTGTGCATTAGAACATTGCACATGCCTTCACATGACCTCGCCTGCACATGACTGTTAGACCCAAGAGATATCATGAATTGAATAAAATGTGATGAAACTCACTTAACAACGCTCTTGCTTAGCAACTAAAATTTTGGGCTCAATTGTAGTCATAAGTGAAGGACTATCTCTGCCTTCCTCTGCACTGCAGCCTTATCCTAGTAAACTCCTCTGCCAATTTCCTGGTCTGTTAGAGGCACCAAAATAATCCAGATTCCAGATGATATAAGGTCTCCTGCTGGAGCAGGTGGTTGGACTAGATGGTGTTAGGAATTGATAGTCACCAAATAGTTGGGTTGGAAATATATAAACCAGAATAGACATTTAATACTGTCTCTTTAAGGGAATGCTAAAATTGTAATTGGGTGTGGTTCCTCAAACGGAGATAAGATGGATCCAGAAACCTGAGTTGTTAGTTCTGTTGTTGCTAGTTGTTAGTTGTTCTGATGTTCACTGTTTTTGGTTCCTGCATTTTTCCCTATTGACTGTTGCTGATCGTCGTTCTTCTTGGATTGCTATAAGTCTGTTACTGAACTGTTCATGATACTGGACTTTGTTATTTAGATTATCCCTGGACTGAATACATTTGTATACATTTACTGCATAGACGTCTGGGGCACATTAATTTCAAAATGCTGAAGCAAACTGTTGAATTGTCAGAGGGAGTAAAATTAAAACCCTGTAGCAAGTACTTAAACTGTAATGTCTGTAACCAGGAGAAAAGCAAGGTTACTCCAGGAAACAGACTGAATGGGTTTAAGACCAAAGAACCTTTAGAGGTTGTGTTTGCTGACATAATTGGTCCTAAGAAACCCAGTTTGGGAGGTGCCTGCTATGTTCTGAGTATAATGAACCATTACTCATGGTACAGTTTCTGCTATCTCATGAAAAACAAAACAGAAACATTTCAACATTTCTTTAATTGGCTAAGGTTTGCAGAAAGAAAAATGAAACTTAGGGTAATTAGTTACTGATAACAGGACTGAGTTTATTAACACTAGGTTCCAAACTATGTTAAAATTGGCTGGTGCTGAGCATAAATGTTCTGCACCTTACAGACCACAACATAACTCGTTTGTAGAATGAAGAGGGCAAAATGAATTCATCCTCCAGTCATGTTAGCTCAGGAATTCTGGGAGTTGAAGTCCACAAGTCTTAAACTTGCCAAGTTTGAAGACCCTTCAACTAGAAGATGACCTCTGAGATCCCTTCCAGCCCTAGGTTGTTGTTCTGTTTCAAAAAGTCTTCTGAAGCCAGGGTTTGTGTCCTTCCTTCCCCTCCTTTTTTCTCTGTCCCTCCCTCCCTCCTTCCATGTATCTATCCATCCATTCATTCATATATCTCATTTCACTTTCTCCTCCCTCCCTCTTTCTTTCTCTCCCTTCCATTCCCTTTCTTTGTCTATTTCTCTTCTTTCTTTTCTCTTTCTTTTCTTCTCTTCTTTTCTATCTCTCTCTTTCTCTCTTTCTCTCTTTCTCTCCTTCTCTCTTTCTCTTTCCCTCTCTCTTTCTCTCTCTCTCTTTCCCTCTGTCTTTCTATCCCTTTACTTCCTCCTTCCCTCTCTCTTTCTAAAGCTAGGAGAGGAGACCCAAACACACACACACACTTCCAAGTACCCAGCAGGATCGCTCATTACAAGGGGTTCTTCCCAGCCAGTATTCAGTCCTGTGTTGCCTGAAAAAAGCCAGCAAGCAAGGCTTCTGGGTCCAACAAAGGGGCCATGGGCAGGACTTCCTCCCCTCCTGCTTTTGGGCTGGGAAATTCAAGCGAGCTGCCCACCTCACCTCCACCCCTTGCTGGCAGCTCTGGGCTAAGCAGCTTTCCCGACTGCCTGAAACCTTACCTTCCTTCCTCCTGTATCGAAAAAAAAAAAAAAAAAACACGCAGCAGCTATAGGCTTCTTGCAGCAGCTTTGCTGCATTACTCCAATGTGCCATGGCCATTTTGTTCTAGGTGCCGGCCACGTAGGTTCACTTCATTGAGCCCACTGTACTGAAGAGTCTTGCCCAAGCAAGTCAGAGGGAGTGGTGCAGCACTCCAAAAGAGGCAGCTGGAGGCGACTTTTTTTTGGTCTCCAGCCTCCCCTTTTTCAGTGCAATCGGCTGGCTGCTCCCCTCCTTCTCTGCCTGTTTGTTTATTTTATTTATTTTTATTTATTTATTTTTGTCAATTGCTTACAAGATAATAGGTATAAGTAAAAAAAATAGTTATGAATACATGGATACATATAAGAAAATAAAAATAAAAAAAGAAACAATAGGACAGGGACGGTAGGCACATTGGTGCACTTATGCACGCCCCCTACAGACCTCTTAGGAAAGGGGTGAGATCAATAGTAGACAGTCTCAGGTTAAAGTTTTGGGGGTTTGGGGAGGAAACCACAGAGTCAGGTAGAGTATTCCAGACATTGATCACTCTGTTGCAGAAGTCGTTTTTCCTGCAATCAAGTTTGGTGCGGTTAACCCTGAGTTTGTATCTATTGTGTGCTCTTGTGTTGTTATGGTTGAAGCTGAAGTATTCATTAACAGGTAGGACATTGCAATGTATGATTTTATATCTATACTTAGATCAGACCAAAGACGGCGTCATTCTAGGTTTTCTAGGTCTAGAATTTCAAGTCTGGTGTTATAAGATATTCTGCAAAGAATAGAGGAGTGGAGAACTCTTCTTGTGAAATATTTCTGGACTTTCTCAACTGTGTTAATATTAGATACGTAATATGGTTTCCAGACTGATGAGCTGTATTTGAGTATTGGTCTAGCAAATGTTTTGTATGTTCTAGTTATTAGTGTAATATTACCAGAGAAAAAGCTACGTAAGATTTTGACCATTTGTTGTCTGTTTGACAGGAATGCTACTATCCAGTTATGCAGGTGTCCAGAGATACCGTAAGATTTTAGTTTTAGGAGTAGTTTGTCATGTACCACTGAATCAAAGGCTTTACAGAAGTCTATAATAATAATACTTTATTTGCGGTCCCAGACCAAAACACAAGTACAACAAAAGAAGAACATGGGAAAATTAATCATGAACAATTGGTCACCAAAAGCTTGACTAAGGGGAATTACACCGTTCTCCTTTGATGGTTACAGCTCTTAAAAAAAATTGCAGACCGAAGAAGTGATATATGAGGAGCCATCCCCTAGAAAATATAAGAACAGGGTCTGTTTCAAGGAGAGACAGTAACTTAGATCTGCCTGCATTATACATAGATTTACAGAAGTCTATGTAGATTGCATCTATTGCTTTGCCCTGATCGAGTTGTGTAGTCCATATGTTTTTGCAGTGTAAGAGTTGCAGATTACATGATAGTTTTTTCCTGAAGCCAAATTGTTTATCAAAGAGTAGGTTGTTTGTTTCTAAGTGGAGAATGATGGATTGGTTAATAATTGATTCCATGACTTTACAGGTGATGCAGCATAAGGAGATTGGTCTGTAATTTTCAACTAGGCTGGGGTCTCCCTTTTTGAAGATGGGGATGACCGTGGCTTGTGACCATAGGTTTGGCAAGGAGCTGGTCCTGAAAGATTTTTCAAAGATTATGCTTAGAGGTTCAGCTATGGCAGTGGATAGCTTTTTTAAGAAGTAGCCACATATTCCGTCCGGTCCAATTAGATAGAGATGGTTTTAGATTGTATAGTGCTTTTTCAACATTGTCTTCTGTAAAATTGATACGTATTAGATCATTGTAGTTGTCTGTGGTTCGACTAGGAAATACTGGGCATGATCCATTGCTGTTTACAAATACTGAGACAAAGAATGTGTTAAAGAGGTTGGCTTTAATAGTGTCGTCATTGCAATCTTTACCATTAGGTCCTTTCAGGGGTGGGATGGACCTTGAGTCTTTTAGTTTGTTGTTTACAAAATTGTAGAAAGTGCGGGTGGAATTGGTGCATAAGTTTTCTTGTTTAATGTGACAATTGGTGCATTCAGTCTTTATCTGGTGGCATAAATTTTTGTATCAGCTTTTGAAGTTGGCAACATGACCAGTTTTTTTTTTCCACCAAAGTGATTTCTTTTTGGATTGAAGCTTCCTTATTGTTATGGGTAATTTCTTTTTTCTAGTTTTGGAGTTGTTAATGGTACATATAGTTTGATGACTCTTTTGACTTCAAGTAAAAATATGTTATAATGGTCTTCTACAGTATTGCATCCAGTGAATAGAAATTGCCAATCAAGGGATGAGAGATCGTTGTTTATAAGATCATAGTTGCCTTTTTTGAAGTTATAATGGGGATTCCATCATTGTGATGTTTTTTGTGTGGATGTATGTTGAGACAAAAGTCAATTATGCTGTGGTCACTGTTGGAAAAGGGTTCTTTAATTTGTATTCCATAAATTGAATTCAAACTATTGCAGAAGATGAGATTGAGGCAGTTGTTAAGTCTAGTGTTGTTGGTTACTAGTTGTTCTAGTCCCAGATTTGTTACTGCATTGTAGAAGGTTGCATGTGTGGGTTCAGTTGTACATTCGTTAAGGGTCCAGTTAATATAAGGTAGATTGAAGTCACCAAGAAAGATAAAAGTGTGTGGGCAGGATGCTGCTCATGTTAGCAGTGTATTTAGCTTGTTTGCATGTTCGATGTCATAATCAGGGGCTCTGTAACATAGTAAGAACTGAAATGTGATATTCACAGATGATGGTCTCAGGAAGAGCAAGCTCCTGGGTAACTTGGATTTTTTTTAGATGTAGGGACTTTTGGTAGGGACTTTTTATAGAAGATAGCAACACCACCTCCTCTGTGGATTTCACGATCTGATCAGTAAACATGATAGTTTCTTACTGTGGTAATGGAGTCAGGGAGAGATGTGTTGAGCCATGTTTCACAGACAAATATAATGTTGAATTTAGCCATATTTAGTAAGAGGAGAAATTCAGTTATTTTATTTACAAGGCTTCTTTCATTGAGTAGCTTGCATTTAAGGCCAGTTGTGGTTGGAATAGGGGTAGTTAAGGGTGTGCGTGCCTAGTTTTGAGTGATGTTGGATTGGATGGTTGGGGTTCTGTATTGCCGAGGAGGAGGAAAGTAGTCGGATGGTTGGGACAGGCTTCTTGTGCTGCAAAAGCTGAAAAGAGACTCTTTTTCGGTCTCCAGCCACCTCTTTCACAGCAAAAGAAGTCTCCCCCAACTGGCCGACTACTCTCCTGCTCTTCAGCCCTACAAAACAAACAGGAGAAGGTAGAGAGCAGCCATCTGGTTTGGAGAGGCTTCTTGAACTGAAAAGGAGGCAGCTGGACACGTGGCCACCTACTGCAAGGCCAGGCTGGAAGAGGCACGTCCACTGGAAGAAGGAAGAAAGCATGCTCCGGGAAGGTGGGCAGGTGGGAAGATGTCCTGGGGCCACTGGGCATGCACACACGCAGTGAGCATGTGCAGCAACCCCAAGACATCCGCCCGACTGCACCACGGCCACCACGTGGTAGGTAAGGCTAGGAGAGCGACCGGTGGAAGTGAGTGACCAGGCGATTAGGTCAGGGCGTGGCCAGCCAGGGGTCATCACCGGTTCAGCCACCCACACCAAATCACCGCTACCGGTTCACCCGAACTGGTGCAAACCTGTTTAATACTATCTATGTTTAAGAGATGATCAGGCTGAATCTGAGAGCAGGGTCATTGTAAATTTGAAGGCATTACACTACCACCCGAGACCTAAATCCACCCCCTCCATGAATTCTGTTGACCCTTATCTAGCACCAATTTGCCTTGACAATTAGTAGATCAGATTCTGTTTTATAGGTAGTACCATGAAAAGTAGTATTTTTGAATTCTATTCTGGCTCCTGGTTTCTTGTTCTTGAGAAATAGGCTCCTTCTGATTGGTAAAATCGTACAATAGCTGTTGAGATAAGACACTCTGACACTTGCCCAATTAAACAAAGAGAAATCCAGGACAAAGAAGTATGGTACTAACATATTTATAGATCACACCTGCTCAGTTTGAGTCCCATTTGTTTGCCACTTGTGAATTTTATGATAGCACTAAAACTTTGATTTTCTGATAGTTTATTGATAGCTTTTGTACTGCACAGAATAAAGCTAGAGCTCTAAGTGCTTTTCTTGTTCCCATCTGTGAAATAGACAATAATAACTTCATTGGTTGGCATACTGTAATGCTATAATCGCACAATCATCTAAAATAAATGGATGAGGGACTGAAATAGCAAGTGCTTGGATTATGGATGTAAATATAGAATAAAAAGTAATGGAACTTATATGCAACTTTGTCTTATACCTTCATAAGTTGAGACTGCTTTTGATAAACATCCCCGAGGAATACATCTAATTCTCAGAGAGACTAGAGGCATTTGAACATATTCCCAGTATTCCAAAGGTGCTTTTCTAAAAGGCAACAGGACTTTCTTGGTTTTTTTTTCCTTGAAAACATTTTGCTTCTTATCCAAGAAACTTCTTCAATTCTAACTGAATGGAGGGAATGTTTATAGATCCCTTACCATTCAGTTAGAACTGAATAAGCTTCTTGGATGAAAAGCAAAAAAATTTTAAGGAGAAAAACCCAAGTTACCTTTTGGAAAAGCACCTTTGGGACAAACATGATCCAGATAATCCCTGGATAAGTACTGGAATATTAAGGGGGAAAAAATGTAATGTAGAATATCCTGAGAAAAGGATGTGGGAAAAGGAGCCTTAAGTCACCTTTTGAAATGATGGAGGAAAGCAGGCAGAGCCATACAAGATATTTGACATGCATCACCTCCACTAATTGATGCACCAGATGTTCCTGCAGCTTAGGTTTTTTTCAGCGGAGTATCTCTGAAGTGCATTTTCACAATGAATTAACAGGAGTAGGTATCACAACAAAACACTTTTTCACCTCAAAGAGGCTTGAGATAGAAATGGCATAATGTTTTGACAAGGAGCCAAAACAATTAGCAAAGGAATATTTAAGAACCATGGTGGTGCAGTGGTTAGTATGCACTACAGCAGGCTCCTTCTGCTGACTGCTGGACAGCCAGCAGTTTGGCAGTTCAAGTCTCACCAGCTCAAGGTTGACTCAGCCTTCCATCCTTCTGAGGTTGGGTAAAATGAGGACTCAGATTGTTGGGAGCAATATGCGGACTTGTAAACTGCTTAGAGAGGGCTGTAAAGCACTGTGAAGCAGTATATAAGTCTGAAGTCCTACTGCTAAGTGCTATTTAAAAAGAAAAAAAAATGTAACCCAGCAATTTTGAATAGGCTACTTAAATGGCCTAAGATCTTCTCCAACCTTAGTGTTTTTCAGATGTGAAGAATTCTTACCCAGGAGAAAAGCAGTTGCAGCCCCATCAGTGAATATCAGGAATTTTTCTAATATCGAAGATTAGACTATGTATACCTTAATTATTCTCTGTTCCACAAACATAGGGATGATTAATATTATAATTGACAGGTTAACTGATCAGCTACAAAAATAACTTTCCATGGCAAGTGTAAAATGAATCTGGAAGTTCCAAAGCTATTAAGACTTTTATCAGTTATCTATGAATGGATACAGCTACTTTACCCTTTAATATTGCATTCTTCTTGTGCCATAATCAAAGCCAAACCAAAGCAGCTTAAACATGTTCAACTCTGACAATGTAGACAAAAGTGCAAGAGATGCTTTAATTCATCCCTTCAATCAGTGGTGTATTAACCATTAAGTAGACTAAGCATGTGCTTAGGGCACCAAGCCCAAAGGGGAAATCACAAAGTTGAGAAAGAAAGAAAAATAATGAAGATTTGTAAAAAATAATAATAATAATTTGTATATACAAAGGAGGGGGCCACCAAGATTTGTCAGTGCTTAGGACACACCAGTGAGCCTTAATCCTCTACTGCCTTCAATATTCGCTGTTGAAAAGGGAAACTGACCTAGACATTTGCCAGCAGAAGAAAAACACCAGCCTTGTTGCAGAAGGTTTAGCCCAACCATCATTATTGCATATCACAGGGGTATAGAAGAGTTCAAAAATCAAAGTTTGTCCATTTATTTTTACAAGGATGGGAAGACAGGAAAGAATGTTTATTTCACAAATAGTTTTCAGTAAAAAGAAAGCCATGTCCTTACTTGCCTTTTTTGTTGTTGTTGTCTCCTTTCACAGGTAAATGGAAAAGATTTGTCCAAGGCAACTCACGATCAAGCTGTAGAAGCCTTTAAAACAGCTAAAGATCCCATTGTAGTGCAAGTCCTGAGAAGAACTCCACGCACCAAGATCTTCAGTCCTTCTCATGAGTGTCTCTTGGTAGACATAGGCACTCAAACTGAGATTACCTTTGAACATATCATGGCTCTAACCAAGATGGGCTCACCTACCCCACCAGTCCTGGATCCATATCTCTTACCTGAGGAGTAAGTACTATGTTCTGTAATGCTGGAATTTCAGCTAATGCTATGGGTGCTATAACTCACCAAAAACAAGTTAATTACACAGAAGGCTCAATTTCATATATTGGTGTCCTCAGCAGCTGAAATGCTAATATCTAACTATATTCAGCCTCCTCTAACTGAACAATCTTGTTTTTGTATGTATCAGTAATATATAAGCCAGCAATTATCTCACATCCCTAAAAGCAACATCAGATTGCATCTGATTAAATTCAGCAACATTTTCCATTCACAACACACCACAGAGACACACCCAAAAGAATAAAAAAACATGAGTTTATCTATTAAGCTATTTTACCCTTTAAATCTGCACTCTTCATAAACAAAAACCCTGAATCCTTATGGCGTCACTCCCAGTAGACATATTGGTACATTCCTCTGCAAATTTGGGGCCTGTTCATTTGGCTTACTAGATGGAAAGAAAGAATCACATTTCTTCATTTGCTTAAATCCTTCCGTTTGGCAATCCAGGTCAGGTAACTGGATATATAAACTCTAAACCACAGTCTGCCCAGTAACAAGCCAATTAAAAGTAATATAATATGTCATACTCACATTCATATTAGTATGGAACTTTAAGCCAGTTCCTCTGTGACGACCTATAAATGAGAGACAATCATTCTCTGAGTAACAATTAAGAATGTCCCAAGTATAAAGTAATGATGGGTAGAAATATTTCTGCCACTTTTCCAGTAAGCCAAAATAACTACAAAAACCATTGGAATGAATATTGAATTATAAAGTAATACTTTTGTGTGTGGACAAATTTGTTCTTGAAGAGGTTCTTATTTCAGATAAAGATTTTTATAGAGCTATTTCTATGAAATCTTCAGGGAGATTATATGTAGAAGGATTATATAGAATTATATTATAAATTATATATTATAATATAATATAAATTATATTATAAATATTATAAATCATATTATAAAATATTTCTCCTTGAATGTGTTCGCGATATATATATGATTACATTTTATTAAAATAATTATTACAATAATTTCTATTCCAAATAATCATTTTTACTATAACACTCAATGAAATTTGGAATGGCCAATTAGGTTATAATTAGCAATTGAACTTTTAAATGAAAGCAAAATCACAGCAACTCAGAAATAGCAGTAGCAGCTTATAATTGAGTCATCCAAATTAATTTAAAAGACTGAGTAATTAAAAGCCTCAACAAGGTTTTCTTTGCTTGGCAATTGAAATGAGAGCAAAAGAAGGATAAACTAACCTTTCACTGGGTGCAATTACTGAAAAAAACAACAGCAAAGAGACATCTTTTGGGGCCAATGTCACAAAGGAAACAGGTCGATATGAAAAAATATAGTTCTGTGGAGTTTTCAGGTTTAATTTGAAGCTGCAATAATTCAGGCAATACTACTTAACAATTTACCACTTCATGAGTAGGAAACATCGTGCTGATTTTTGTTGTTGTTGAAAACTTGTTGCTAACTGAAGCAATATGCTCACCAAGTTGGATTTTCATAAACATATCTAGAATTTAATTACTACTAGCCCACAATGTGCTGAAATAATCTGGACGGCTACACAGTATTTCCTGCCATCTAGTGGTCATTTCTGTGGTCTAGATGTGGTAGGCCTAATGGCTTTGTGCCTAGACATAAGTAAAAGAGTATAATTTATTTATAAAAATATTTAATTGCCGCTAGATGTTTTATATGGATAAGTAAACAAAACTAAGGAAACCACCATCTATCTACTTAATAATTTTTAGCCGTTTTATATTCACTACTAAATAAGTAACTAAATAAACTCTACATCAGGGGTGTCAAACTCGATTTCATTGAGGGCTGTATCAGGGTTGTATTTGATCTCGGGGGTGGGGGCAGGGCAGAGGTGGTATTGAGCAGGTTTTGACCAGTTCTGGAGAACAGTAGCGGAAATTTTGAGTAGTTCGGAGCACTGGCAAATACCACCTCTAACTGTCCCCGCCCCCATCTATTCTCTTACTCCCAAGTCCCAGCTGATCGGCTCGGTCTTCTTCTCTTGCCCTGCAAAGAAGAACAGAGCTGGAAAGCAGGTTAGTGAGGTGGGGAGGAAATGGGATTTTGCAGCAACCTTCCCCCTTGAGTGGGGTGGGAATGGAGATTTTACATTATTCTTCCCCTGCCACGCCCACCAAGCCACGCCCACAGATGAGCCCATAGTGCCTCTGCCAGAGAAATCGGAGCTCAGGGAGGCCGTGCAAGGCTCACACAGGCTCTATTTTTGGCTGTGATGGCCTCTTGTAGCCTTCTGCCAGCAAAAGTGGAGGCCCAGGGAGGCCACACACTCCGATTTTGCAGGGTAAGGGTTGCAGGAGGCTGTGGTTGAAAATGGAGCTTCAACAAGTGGCATAGAGCTTCCACACCCACCCTGGCCATCCCCCCGACTCCCACCCCCACTCAGTGTTGGGATTCAATTTTTTTTCAGACCAGTATTGCTATTTTAACTTCTAAGATCTTTTTTCTAATACTGTACATTATTTTTAAGCACAAGTCATCCTGTTGGAAACAAGGGAAAAGTGTAAAACCAACAGGTAATCAATGCCTGGATCCAAACATTTGCTCAGTTTAGCTGGATTGTTTTATGATGGTTTTAAATAAGAAATAAACAATTGTATACTTCTTGTTTAGTCTCCTTTTCTTACTCCTTTCCCCTCTCTATCTCCAGACTATAGTACCAATAATTTCCTTTTCCTATAATTTGCAGATGATAAGAATGGTTGCTAACGGTTGTTGCTAAGAAAATGTATTCTACACTTTCCCTTGGTTTTCCCAATAGAAGCAGCCTTTATTTTTGCCTTTATTCAAAAATAACCTAAAAACTGAGGCAACTATCTGTAAAATACAAACAAGGCACTACCATGTTGTCCTCTTTCTGGGATTCTTTTGAGAATGTTAAAACAATGGGTTACAGCGACTCAAGATGGCTTACAGGCAATAAAACACATAATTAAATCTTCCAATATCACCCCAAGCATGATAATTCTTCCAAGTATTTTCTTCTTCTGTGAAAAAAAAAAGTCTTTTTTTTAATCGAACCAAAGGATAGATAGAAATGATCACAATTTTTCTTATCATTTCAGATAAGTTACCCACTTTCCATTCATGATCTTTTCAATGGAAGGTTAGTGTGCTGCTGAACAGTCACCACACAATTTTCCATTGATTTTTCAAAAACACAACAATAGCAATGCCAAGACACAAATTGGCATACTGCATCTTACAGCCTAAACCACTCGGGACCAATGCACAGATGGAAAAGAAGGAGAGACCAATATCCATCATCTTCAGTGACATGATGAATCACGGCCTTTACCTCTCTATCTTTTGGCAGCTTTTTATTTTTAAGGGGGAAAATGTGTCCCCAATCATCCACATTTGCTTCCTCTGCAATACAATAGACCTGCTTCCTTGTGATAGCGGTCTCATGCACGCTCCTCTTTTCTCCCTTTTTATCATTAACACAATATCTTTTCCCAATCTTTACCTTCCCTGAAGTTGTATCTTGCTTGATTGTGAATTGATTGTCCAAGAGGGACATTGCTCAAAGTGTATTAATCCAGCTACTGTTGAATTTCAGAATTGAAATCATCCCCCAAGACTTTCACACAATTCAGCTTACCCCCACCCACTTTTCTACACCTCATTAATCACGTGAACCAATTACCCTTCAGCTGAAATTTCTACTACGGCCACTCTTAGTAACCTTGAACTATCACCTAGATTTTTCCCTCTAAGAACTATTCAGTAACATCATCCCCCTTTTCACAAATGTGGCAGCGATGAATTCCAGAGCTGACACTGTTACTGATAGTCTGTTCAAGACCATTGTGGAATAAATGTTCTTCTGTCTAGTGACAGAAAACCACACCTGGAGGGGACCATTATAATATGATGCTGTGCGCTATATTATGAAGGCAAGACGGCTTTTATATTTGGTTGCTTTTAGGGGGAGGGCATTGTTTAATGTGCTAACAACCTCAGTGCCATTGATCACAGGCAATGCATCTTTCCGGATGCATGCCTGACATATTAGTGATGATCTGCCATGTGACTGGGTGAGGATTAATATGCTAATTAGAATCAGGAGAGATAACCTAAACTGTGCTTTATTTTCCTAGGCATTCATCAGGGCATGAATACTATGACCCCAATGTTTACATGGGAGGCATTCATCAAGACATGGACAGAGAGGACCTAGAATTAGAGGTATGAGTAATAACTTGAAGCAGTCATTTAGTATACAAATGTTTTAATATATTTTCATATGCCACCACCATTACTGCTGCAATCAAATTAGGCATTACATTATCCCAGCTTATTGGAAATATGCTTCTAAATAATCTATTTTGTTCAGCAGTTTGCACTACAAAGAATAGGAAATTAGTGCTCATTTGCTTTGGTATTCAGTTAATTAAATATTACATAATTAAAGGATAAGAAGCCATGTTTACAGCACAGGTTTTCCATTATGTATTTCACATAAGAAAAGACTGGTAATAAAATGTGAAAGCTGGGGCATTCATTTATGATGTTTCTCTGCTTATATGGATTTTCACTTTGAAATGTGTTATCCTAAATCTTAGCCCTCCTCATTTTTGTAGGGAAATGAAGAAAATAAGAAAGTTGTCCTTGATGGAAATATGTAAGGACTATTACCTAAGCAAGGGAGGTAGAAATATTTTTAAGTTGTGGAAAACAAGATAATCTACTGAAGTGGCTCAGTGTCAGCCTTGTGAGGTAGTCTAGAGAAGAAGCTCATCCAAAAATACTAGCTCTAACTTTATTGTTACATTAACAGGAACTTAAAAATCTAAAAGTACAAGTTTTCCCCATCTCCTTTACAGTCCAAGAAACTATGGAGAGTCCCTTCTGATATATTTGTCCATTTCTTTTGCAGGCTACATTGCCTCTCATCTAATCATTGTTTAGTCTGTGGATCTTCCCTCTGTCTCTCAAATCATGTCCATGCAGCATTGCACTCAAACACCATCCTGATTCACTGTAGTATATGGGGTAGGAAGAAGTAGAGTACAATCAGTCAGACTTGCAAGATCCTGTTAGCATAGCCAATCTCAATGAGAGTAGTTCTAGCTTTCCTGTAGACTGCATTTCCTGGTCTGATCTACTTAGTGCTGTTGAAATGGAAAACAAAAATGATAATGTAAATTCAGTGATGTTGAGCATTATTATGGGAGGTGTCCCAAACTGGTAGTCATTAATTGGCTATTCTTCATTATTCAAGAAAGAGGGGGATGTAAGGAAAACTCACTTCAGAAAATGCTGAAATAAATGCATAGCTTCTTCTTCCAAACTACTGTGAAAATCACCTCCTGTCAGAGAAAGAATAGTTTTACTACCTAGCTCCAAATTGGCAAAACCAGAGATTTCTTTATAGAAGAAACAGTTGACCTTCAATAAGATCCAATCTCAGCAATGTAATTTGATCATTGTGATATGAAATGCGTCATTATTTTAATCCTGCTTAGCAATTGGGCCTCTAATATCAAAGATGATCACCTTTTGGGCATATAAAATGCCCCTATAATCTATGAACTTTGGATAATTTCTCTCATGTCTCAACCTGGTACCTTCTAAAGACATCAGGCCACCAATTTCTGGAACAACTGAATGAAAATCTTTAATTTCACAACACATGGACAGACTCAACTATAGTTTCAACTGGGAAACTGTGGGCATCCTAGATAAAGCCAAGTCCAAAAATACTAGAGAATTCCTGGAGGCTTGGCAGTTAGCTGAATCAGCCCTCAGTAGGTACATAGGGATAAATAACATCTACATAACACTCAGACTAATCAAAAAGCTCAAAAAGACACAAACAGACCAAAACACTCAACAGCTATCAACACCCATATGAGCAGAGATTAACACCAAGATCAGCACTAGATCAACAATCAAGAAGTAAACAATGCCCAAATTAAGGAAATGCCAATGCAAACATAAAAGCTAACCAGCAGCCTAATCAAGGAACCATCAAGAACATCCCCACACTGAAAAATGCACACCACTACTATATAAAAATCAGAGCAAACCCCACTCATTTCTAGCATTTCATTCTAGTGTGGTAATGAAAAGTCTGCAAGAAAACAACCAAGCTTTATCTGTGTTGGACTTCTGCAGGAAAACCACCAAGAGTTGGAGAACATCAAGGACTCCACAGTTGAACCTTGAGCCATAAATGTTTTCTTCCATTGGTACCAGAACATTTTTCCAGGAGCTCTACTCAGACATCTTCCATCTATATTTCAGGTTTCCAGATCTAGCAACTGTGCAACAAATTGCTATTGCCATTATACAGCTGCAGAACAAATTAAACAAGCAGCTACTTTCACAGCTGGCCCTTTGTCTAACACATATTACTCAATTTAAATCAATTCATAGCGTTTTACTTCAGGAAAGCTCTTAAGTTTCTATTTTTTTTTAAAAAAAGAAAAGCCCTCTAATAGGAACAACTAAATATCAAGGAGAGGTTTGCTGATTAAAGGGAGTTTCTCATTTGAAGAGAATGTTTCTAAGCCCAGGAGACCAAGATCAATGGAAAGAGTCAGAGTGTTAAAAATGCTCAGGCAGTTCTAACCACATTGTTTGCTTATTGACTAATTTGTTTCAAATAGACCACCGGGCCACTTGCTTCATCGACTTAGGCAGGAATGTTGAAGAGAATGTAAAATATCAAACCAAACCACCTGGGCTCATTGCTCCATAAAACAACCTCTGACTTCCAGTCCATCATCTGGGCTTTTATGGCCTTCCTAATTCACAATTAATGAGTTAACAGATATTGTCAACAAGTCCCCTGTGTAAATGACTATCACTCCTGCTAGAATGCAGTGAAATGCACTAAAATCATCTACCAATCTGTACAAGCTGATAGCAGTCAGAAGTATTGAGTAACTGCCAAGAACTGACCATTAAAGACAACAGCAGCAAGTATAGCTCTGGATTGAAACTGAAGTCTAAAGTTGCTGGAAATTCAGCAAGATATTCTATTACTAGTCTCAAAAGGCAAACCTTAAGCTTTAAAAAAAGGTCTTGTTTTGAAACTTCGTTTAAAATGACCAAACTCAGAAAAAAATATAAACAATAATACTCTTTTCTATGAAACTTAGTATGACTGCAAGTTAGTTGGGAAGTAGTAAAATATATGGCAGCTTGTGATGGATTTGGGGAAACAAAGGGCAGTAAGTAATAGCAGCTAAACAAGGCTTGATTCTGCTTTACTGGAAATAAACCTTGGAACATGTACCTTTAGCTTCATGTATAGAGCATTATTCATTTAAAAAGCCAGGATTGGAAAAAGAGAATATAAGAATAGTAAAAGTGCAAATGGGGGCAAATATATATGTCCACGGATAATGTTGCAGGATCCAATCTGGATCAGGCACCAGGACCAGAGGTTTAGTCTTCCAAGCTTTTGGACTCATGCTGGAGCCCATCCTCAAGAATGACGCACCAGAAATTCTCATTGCCAGATCTTGTGTATGATTGCTCAGAAGTAACTTTTCTGTGAGATCTATTCCCAACCAATATGTGTCAGTGACAACTCTCATTTCTGTTCAAAAAGAGCTGTGTGCTCCTAGATGTTTTAATATTGTATCTTATATTAATTATTATGGAGCTAGGTCCTATCAAAAGCTTCTGAAATTATTTAGGGAAACACAAGTCAGATAATAAAGAGCTGACTTTGTAGGACTCTAGTTTCATAAGGAGTTAGAGATTTAAGCCATTTCTTAAGTATTGCCATCCATGCTTTCCTTACTGCCATTTGTATCTTCAGCTAATGCTACAACTTTGGGTTATTATAAGAAAAATTCAAAATATTAACTAAGAGCAGAGGGTCAGGGAGATATTTGGTACTCTGGATCTGTAAGTAATTTGATTAAGAGTCCCTAATTTTATCCAACTAAGTTTTCTTCCGTGTGTCTGCGTAAAAATTATAAATTATTTGTTTGTTACTTCATCTGTATTGTTGTGGCCAAATATAGTATGATGCTCAATCCTAAGGCTGTAGAAAGCCCATGGGCTCAGAGGATCTGGTACCCTGGGTCTTAGGATGGAAGCTTGATCATAGATATTAAATATTCTGGGTACAGAGCATTTTCAAACTTCCACCATAATTCCCATTGCCCAGAAGGATTACAATCCTGTTCACCCTCATCAGTCCCCCACATCCCAAAAGGTCTTCACCACCACAGTAGGACACCACAGTAGGGAACCACCACAGTAGGAAACCATATTCAAAACCACAATTTAGTAGGCTACTTTGAGGTAATACGGTCCCTCAGACAATCCATTCACTTTGCCACATTGAGCTCTCTTCTGTACTGCCCTCCCTATTCCTCTAGGAGAATGAAGAGCACCGAGAACCCCAGCTGCCCAATCCTGTATCTCACCCAGGTTATAAATCACCAGGCCAAGTATCAAACCCAAAGATACACAGAATTTTCACATAGAGAGAAACTCCCAAGAGTTTCATTTCATCGAAGTCCATGTCTCAGATTATGAACTTATTCCAAATGGTATAAAAATGTCCAACAGTTAAGAATACCGATACATCAAGTCCACTCTTTAATCAGTTCAATACTTCAGGGAGTCTTGACAGATAAGGAATTTGCAAGTCAGAACCAACCCACTGACATTATCTCCCCTATCTACTTACTAACATAGCTAATGTGGATTTATATGCTGCTCAAATCCGTGAAGACTCAAAATTGTTCACAGAATTCTCTCTGGTAATAGGATTAAAACAGTGCATCCAAATAATAATAGTAATCCACCATCAAACATCAACATATGCCTATCTCGGGTCCTTGAGAAGGATTCGATAGGCGGATAAAAATGCCAAATCCAGCCTGAATATCTGGCTGACTGTGTAATTAATCACAATAATAATAAGATGAAACAAATTAGAGTTGCAATACTTTTTTTGGCAAAAATATTAAATAGATATCAACAGCTAATATAACATGGATGCTCCCTCTTCAGAATAATTTCCCATTCCAAGACTAGACCTTGATACATTTCCATAAGTTTAAAAAGGAAGGAACTATTCAAATATCGATTAATTGAATCAACTAAATATCAATGCATATTTAAATATCTTGAGTAATGTAATGTTTTTACCCAACTAATTGTGAGTGGTTCTTACCCAAGTTTACTTTATATAAATACTCTGACAATTAGTCCCATTATGACCTCTTATGTGCTTGTTCAGGATATCAGTCTTTAAACTAGTGGCAAAGTTACAGGATTAATTTCATACAACTGACTGCATGGGTATTTGCTGCACAGCTTCGCAGAGGTGTTTTCTAAAGCCAAGAATGCGCCTCCTGGGAATATAGATGAGTTCATCTGTTTAGATTAAAAATCTCCAGAAGTATGTATCCATTATCATCCATGCTTTAAATTTTTGCTGCAGAAAACACCATGATAAGCCCAGCAAGAAAATTCTTTTTCAATTGTGGGTGTCTTTATTAAAAGACTCCTAAATAACAAAAGATGCTTACAAATGAAGGGAAACTTCTAAGCTTACAACCTCCAGAGAGCATTTCATTTCCAAAATAAAGTGATCCTTTCTGTCATTTTCAAAAGAACAACTCTGTTTTATAAAGTTTAAAACTGTCCTTAACAAGGATGTCTGAAATAATGTTCAATAAACTCCTGAGGACAAATTTCCCTTTGTACAGACAGAAGTTCATACATTATTATCTTTTATTTTGGAATTTTATTGTTATAGGCAGCTATAGGCATAATAATTTATAAGACATTACTATATCCTTGTCTATCATCAAGATTCATGCCATTAGCTTTCCTTATCACTTGCCAATTGTGTTCAGTTATGCAATTGTGTTCCACATATTTCTATATCGTTGGTTGTATAAGAATTCTATAACACAAGAGTAATCTATCTCTCAAACTTATGTCAGTGGCCATTCCTAGCTCGTAAAATGTGCATCATCTTTAGAAAATACCAGTTGCCCCCCCAAAACACATTCCTGCTAGTGTACATTTTCCAGTCATTCCAGTGACCCTACAAAATTTTCTCTTGTAGTCTAAAAATGTAGTCTAGGAAGCTGTTTTATGCCGTGCTGTGCCATTAATCTATGTTATTCTTTCTTGAATATGTTTTTATAGATATTAGACTACCAATCTCTTTATTCTCAGGAGCATTTCATACAAAAGTCTCTTCTAGGCTTTTTAGTGTGCAAAGGAGGATTTTTGGCTCAGAACTAAATTCTTCATGTCAAAATATGCAATAGAATAAATTCTCCACTTTGTCATATCAAATTGTTTTGTTCGCTTGGTAACCATATGGCTCCATTAAAGGAATGAGATTCACCGGGGGACGAGCGGTCTGCCACCTCCAAGTGGTGTCCCCTGGATGCGCGAAGCCGTCAAATGCTGACCGTAACTGAGAGCAGACCCTCCGACGACAGGCCCACGCGACAGGCCGGCTGGAGTACTCAAATGCCGCATCAACATGGTGGAAACGTCCACTACAAAACACACGTCCAATGCTACCGCGTTCGGGGGAACCGACGGGCGCAGGAGACCATTGGCCTACGCCAAAAATCAACGAAATGGTCCACGCGGAAAGCACGGCGCACCTGCACCGTGTGAGAAAGCTATGGCGACTGCGTCCGGGTCCGATGCGCACGGAGACTACCCGATCCGTGTGAAAAACGCAAGCGGGAACAGAGGACTGCCAGACGCTCAAGGTGGCCACCTGGAACGTGGATTCGCTGACTGGACGCCGACCGAGATCGTCAGGGCCATGCGGGACAGGAAGCTGGACATCTGCTGCCTCCAGGAAACTCGCTGGAAGGGCAACAAGGCTACGACTATAGACGGCTACAAGATCATATACACCAGCTGTAAGGAAAACCGCGGCGGTGTAGCTGTGGTTGTCAGTCCAAGCTGGCAAAGCTCCGTCGCAGAAGTTAAGCGCCTCACAGAACGACTGATGATAATCGTCGTGGCGACCAAGAGGCAGCGCCACACATCTTGTCCGCCACGCCCCTCAGATCGGATGTCACGAGGAGGAGAAGGATACCTTCTGGGAACTGCTCGACATCCAACTCAGGCAGATCCCACACGAAGACGACATCATCATCTCGGCGACCTGAATGGTCATGTAGGGCGGGACAAAAACGGACACCAGTGCCACGGTGGGCACGGCACAGGCGATACGAATGAGAATGGCCAGAGGATCCTGGACTTTGCCGACTCCCATGATATGACCATCACGAATACCTGCTTCATTAGGCGAGAATCTCAACTCCTCACCTACCATAGCAGAAACGGGAGCCACCACACACAGATCGACTACATCATCGCATGCGACCTAAGAGCCGCTAAAACGTGCTCAACGCCAAGGTGTACCCGCACGAATCGAGCAGTCAGCACAGGCCGCTGATGGCGAAGATCAGGATCAGCAAGCCCAAGACCAGGATTGACAAAAGGAATGCAGACCAGCCACGAATCAAGTGGTGGAACCAGAAGAAGATGGCGGGACCCTCATCAAACCGGAGCAGTTCCCGCAGATGGTCGACGGGCCACAGGAAGCGTGGTCCATGCTGAAGAGCACTGTTCACACTGCCGGCTGCCAACAGCTTGGTTGCACCAAGCCAGGACGGAGACGCATCGAACGAGATACATGGCTCTGGACACCGGAAGTACAAGATGCCGTACACCTGAAGAAACGGCTCTACAAGGCCTTTCTTCAGGACAAGACCAGCGAGAAGCTCTGCGAATACAAGGCGGCCAAAAAGGCAGCCAAGAAAGCAGTAGCGAAAGCCAGAAGCTCCCACTACGATGACATCTACGAGAAGCTGAACACGCGAGAAGGCGAGAATGAGATCTACCGCCTAGCCAAACACAGACACAGGAAGACCCTGGACATTGACCAGTTTCATGGGATCAACGATGAAAGGGGAAATTTGATCGTCAACCCCAGAGACGCCTGCGGAGAGGTGGCGGCAATACTTGAGAAGATCTCCACCGAGGAGTTCCCACACCCACGAACCCCGCGAGGTGACCCAGTTGAAGGCCCAGTCTCAGGCATTTATGCCAGCGAGGTCGCCGATGCCATCAAGGCCATGAAAAACGGTAAGGCAACAGGACCAGACGACATCCCTGCCGACTTCTGGAAAAAGGCACTACCGGGCTCGGCATTGTGGCTGTGCGAGCTGTTCAACAACATCGTCTCCACGGGAAAAGTGCCACACGACTGGTACCGCAGCACCACTGTTCCGATCTGGAAGGGAAAGGGCAGCCCAGCGGACTGCTCCAACTACAGACCGGTAGGTTACTGTCACACACTATGAAGATCTTTGAACGCGTCCTTGATAAGCGCATTCGGGACATCGTCGACATCAGCGTCAACCAGGCTGGATTCATCAAGAACTGCGGCACCACCGACGCCATCTTTGGTGTGCGGATGCTGATGGAGGCTCACAGAGAGAAGAAAATCCCGCTCCACACTGCCTTCCTAGACTTGGAAAAGGCCTTCGACCGAGTCCCGCACGATCTCATCTGGTACGCACTGCGAGATCACGGCGTGCCTGAGCTGCTCGTACAATGGGTCCAACTCCTATACAGATGTCACAAAAGCCGTGTAAAAGCGGCAGCTGGGATATCAGAGGAGTTTAATATTACCGTCGGCGCGACACCAGGGCTCTGCTCTCTCACCACTGCTGTTCATTCTGGTGATGGACACAATTACACACGACCTGTACACGCCCGCCCCATGGACGCTGCTCTACGCCGATGATGTGTTCCTGGCCAACCTGTGCAAGGCTGAACTCGAGCACCGAGTCCAACAGTGGCACGACCGCCTCGAGCAGTTCGGGCTCCGGCTGAACCTAAAGAAGTCCGAATACCTGACCACTGATAATGAAATGACAGGCTCCATCCACGTGAACGGGCAGGAGCTACCACGCGCCTCCACCTTCAAGTACCTGGGAACTACTCTTGGGGAAGAAGGCCTACTACAAACTGAGGTGGCAGCCAGGATCAATGCAGCGTGGGGCAAATGGAAGTCCGTCACGGGCGTCCTCTGTGACAAGAAGATGCCGGCGCCTGAAGGCGAAAATCTATAACTCTGTGGTGCGCCCGTGGCCATATACGGCGCAGAGTGCTGGCCGACGACCAAAGAAGCCGAAAGCAGACTCCAGATAATGGAGATGCGAATGCTCCGATGGTCGGTAGGCCTCACCCTACTCGATCGCGTCAGGAACGAAGAAGTGCGTAGACGGTTCAACGCCGTGCCCATCCCCACGGTCATGAGGCAGTCCCGCTACGATGGTTCGCCACGTGAGCGCGCCAAGGAAGAATCCATCATCAAATCTGTAATGAAGGTGACTGTCGGAGGAGTGAGACCGCGTGGTAGACCTAAACAACGCTGGATGGACACGATCAAGGCCGATCTAGAGATCGCAAGGCAGACCCGACACACGTGGCAGACAGAGAGGTGTGGAAGCAGTACTCAAGGACATTAGCGGACCTCGCCGAGGCGCGAGACAAACGCTGAAGAAAAAGAAGAAGAAGAAGAAAGGAATGAGATTCACCCTTTTCTTATCCTTGCTGCAGACTTGGTTGGGGGACGAAAAGCCAAATATGATTTACTCCCCCCCCAATACTCCTCTGGATATTTATTTAATTCACTTCTCTGTATGGCTGCCAAATGTATGAATTGTAATACAGTGTAGCTAACAAGGATTTAAAAAATAGAACAGAAATAAAGAATAAATATAAAAACCCACAAAACCACAGTATAATACGGCAGAGCTTAAAATGCAATCCTATCTGCATTCCAAAGTCATTATAAGTTGGCTCCTTGAAAACCAGGTTTTAATTTTATTCTATTTCATTTTTACTCTATCGGCTTTATTTCAGGAAATAACTGGAAAATCTAGCTGGTGTTTTGCTTAAAAGAAAAAGAATAACTTGTCTTACATTAGTAGCATTGATAACCATCAACTTTTGAAAGTTTATGATTAGATTATAACTTTTCTGAAATGCAAGCAACTAGGAAACAGCTGTTAATCTTTCTCTGTACACCAAATTATCATATTTAGAGTAGCATCAAATCCCAGTTATTTCTGCTTCTAACTAGGGCTGAAGCAATTGTACTCAAGGGTAATATGCATATAATTACTCATAAAAATCCAGATATTAAACACCTGTTCAGAATTTGTCCTGAAGGGGATCTTTGTTTGTCTAAGTACTTTTTGTCCAAGCACCACTTCTTCAGATGCATTTTTAAATATTATTTTGATTATTTAACCACAGCATCGTCAGTCAAAAGTGCATAGCAGGAAATAGGAAGTGATGTGGGCTGAACTTGCATCATACTGAAGAACACAGGTGATCAGCTGAGATACAGGAGTATGAAAACATCCAAACCATTAACATCTGAAATATGAAACTTGGTCTCAGGCCTAAAACACATTCCTTAAGTTAATTCATATTAGTCTGATCATCAGTGGTAATGTGATATTCTAGATAACATAAATAGGCCAAACCAAAGAATTGACAATTAAATTTTTAATGATAGCCCTGTGAGTTTTTGACCCTTTGCCTCTACCAAGCAACCACTAATTTTCATAGGAATCCCATGTATATTACATAGACTTCTTTTCCCATTTCTTTCAGCGGAAAAAGCCTTCCCTGAACTTGATCTTACAGTGTTTGGATAAAAGCCCAGAGCCTTTGCATGTAGCCTTTTGTCCCCTCTTTGTCAATTTTTAACCTAAGGATAGTTTAAACTTAGGAGAAAATGAAGTGAATGTTTGCATCAGGATTTCTACATAAATCGCATTGTACATGTCTTAGCTTTACATTCCATTATTGGATACAGCTTTTCTCAATCTTTTTCCTTCAGAGGAACCTTTGAAATAATTTCCAGATCTTGGGCAATCTCTGCATAAACATTGCAAAAATTCTTCACCAATACAATTTGTGTTTACCCTATGTGGTCCAAGTTTTATAATGTTTATAACATCAGAAAAATGGCAGGCTGGGTTGTGGCACATAAAAATTCACACCACTGTGAGTACTAACCTTGCATGACATGTGAATTAAAAAAAACATTTTGTTTTTCCTAATCATGATCTCCCTAACAACATATCATGGAATACTTGATGAGAAAGGCTGCTTTGATATATCACAGTACATAATGCACAGTGAATAAACATACTGTGGAGCTCTTGGAGCTCTCTGAAGGAGTCTAGGAGAACTCACCATGTCCAATTCACCATAGCCAATTCACCATAGCCAATTCACCATAGCCAACTCATCACTGCATATTCGCCATGGGCTAATAGTTATACTAATATCAAGGTGGAATAGAATCGTTAAAGAAAGGACACCAAAGGAGAGACAAAATGAAATTTGAATGACAAAATATTGTAATTAAATTGGTCATGGTAAATTGTTCTGCTGCAAGATGGCCATGATGAGTTGACCAGGTTGAGTTGGCTCAGCAAGTTGTCCTATTGTACTCTAAACCTGGTTGTTTCCAAGATGTTTCATTATTCAACCAGATAGCATCTTCAGTGGATAGAAAGTGTTACCTACCTGAGTAATGAAATGTCTGCAAGCAAACAAAATTAAGTTCAGAGACACCAAGGACTCCACAGTTCAACCCTAAGCTACATTTTTTTTCTCCTGTTGATTAGACATACATATAGAACAAATTATTTATCAGTTTGTTAAATTAGCTAGTTTAAATGGATGTTTATGTCTTATACCATTATAGATGGCATAAATATGCATATAAGAAAATAAACCTTGAAGTGGGAGGCATCTACCTTTCCTTAAGATTAGTTAAATAAAGCCTGATTTGGTCTAGTGGTTAAGGCACCAGACTAGAAGCCAGAAGACTGTTAAGGCACTACCTTAGTGCCTTAGGCCTTAGGCATGAAAGTCAGCTGGGTTACTTTAAGCCAGTCACTCTCAACGCGAGTCTATCTTCATTTATTCTTATGGAGGATATAGCAAGAGGGAGGAATATTAGATATGTTCACCACCTCAAATTATTTATAAAAATAATAAAGGCAGGAAATAAATGAATAAATAAAAACTTAAATTCTTTTTAGTATGTAACATCTACAGTAGTGACCCAGCATCTGTATTTGGTTGATATTACATAATCATCCTTATTGAAAAGCATCCCTCAATCCCTTTACTAAAAAAAAAAATGGCAACATTTTAGAAATATGGAAAGTTCTTCCATTATACTGATGTTCAATCAACCTTTCTGTAACAAAAGAAAGCATGAGGAGAGAATGTGGAGCCATTCACAATCGCACCTATTGATTGAAAATCATTTAAATACCACCTCAAATGTCACTGACATTTACTGCTGTGTTTTTTTTCAAGACAAATTACACATGTTGACAAGTAAATAACAAGAGGTTGCTTATCGTGGCAGCTGTCATCTCGACATGCCAATAAATTATTCATGTCAGTGAGTTTTATTGTCTTTCCCCAGTGAATGACATAGCAGGTTGAAATGGAGAGGTTCTTGCTTGGCAGACTATTATGTTATTAGATCTTATAATGCATTAATACCAGGAAGGAAAATGAGCATTCTTGTTCTGAACACTGTGGGTGTGTTTTTCCCACATGTAGAAATTTGTAAATAGTTTTCAAGACCATTATCATGCATCTGTGTGACTTGTCTTTTCATTTCTTGCTCTTTCAAATAATCCTCAAATAAATATCACTTAATTGCAGTTCTAAGCAGTAAGTTTATGAGCAGTGCGTTGGGGGTCGCCTAAAGTCCTGTTTGATTTGATCTGATTTATTCATTTGTATGCTTCCTGAAAAAAAAGAAATGATAAGGGATTCAATTCCATGCACTCCATCACTTAGTGATCAGGGATATTAGGATGTAGAAAAAACAGTGGTGCCCACCATTGGGACTTCTGCAACTGCAGTTTCTATTGACAAAAACAAAACTGTGGAAAACAAGAAACTTGGAAGATAAATTGGTATATGTAATTACTGTATAAAATTGCAGCATTTAAATAAATGTTGAGCAGATAGAAACCATCCAATCAGAATGAAACCATGAGATATATTTGAATAGAATAGGATTAAAGAGGGAAAACAATTAAATTAACAAGGATATAAATATATGAAATCACAAAGTGGAAGTTATTCAAAGGTTGAAAATGGAGAGCTGTCCTTTCAGCAACCACAAAAAGAGACCTTTTTATGATGATTTGTTTCCAGGCTGGCCCTACATGTCTTCTCTTGGTCCAACCATTGCCATTGTAAAGCATCCATCCTCCTTGCCATTGGCTGTCATTTTTTCTGTTTTTCCTTCCACCTTTCCAGCCATTATAGACTTCTCAAGAAAACTAGTGTCCAAACTACGGTAGTCTGAGCTTGGTCATTTGTGCTTAAGTGAAAACTCTGGATTGCTTCTTGGCTATCCATAGTATTCTTAATAGTCTTCTCTAACTCCAACAGTCAGGAGCATCAATACTCTACTTCTGTTTCTTTGAAATCCAACGTTTGCTTCCATAGTGTCACTGGAAAATCATTGCATACGTGAATTTGATCTTTTGGTATAAACACACTCCAGCATTTGAATCCCTAATCTTCACAGCTACCCAGTTAAGTGCTTACCTGTGGTGTGTTTTTTGAATGCTTGTTCCTTTATAGCAATAGCACTTAGACTTATATACCACTTCACAGTGCTTTATAGCCCTCTCTAAGCGGTTTACAGAGTCAGCATATTTCCCCCAACAATCTGGATCCTCATTTTACTGACCTCAGAAGGATGGAAAGCTGAGTCAACCTTGAGCCTGGTGAGATTTGAACTGCCAAATTGCAGGCAGCTGGCAGCCAGCAGAAGTAGAAGTAGCCTGCAGTACTGCATTCTAACTACTGCATCACCACGGTTCAACTCATTGATAGTTGACCTAAAAGCAGAAGATACCCACAACTTCACAATCTTAATTGTCACTTCTAAGACTGGTTGCTATGCCTCTTGTATTAGCTAGATTTTTTTTCACTATATTTTCACTGTGCTCTTTTACTTTTCTTAGTACAGCTTACAGATCTTTCATATTTTTCTCTATTAGAGTAGTGTCATCAGTATAGTGCAAGTTATCGAATTTTCTTTCTCTAATTTTAAAACCATGTTAATATTTTGTGTCAAGCCTCTTTCAAAATGTAGTAAGTTGAATGAATATGGAGGAGGCACAAAGCACTGTCTCGCTCCTTGGCAATCTGCAGCCGGTCTCTTTCATCATGTTCCATCTAGAGTGTGTTTTCCTGTCGTACAAATACATTTTGCATGAAGGCAAATAAGAAGTTGTGAGATTCCTATTCTCCTAAGAACATTCTATCTATAACTTAATGCTATCTGCACAATCAAAGGCCTTTCTACAATCAATGAAGCACACTCTCACTTCTTTTTGGTATACTTTGGGTTTCTCAATAATATAACGTAAATAGGCAATAATGGCCTTTTCCTTGAGCTTTCCTAAAACCAATTTGAATATTGATGTATGTATTTCCGTGCAGAGCTCTAATCTTTTTTATTATTATTTTGCTGCCATTTGAAAGTATGTATTGTGTTAAATATTCTTTTTTAACTTCATACATTAGTATATAGACTGGCCTCTTCAAGTCTTTTGGGCCCTGTTATTTTCCAGATTTGTTGATATAGTTGATTCAAAACTGTACCAATTATTTTGTTGCCTACTATATTTCTGTAGGTATTCCATTCAATTCCAGTAATTGTCTAATTTGGTTAATACTGGGCTATTGATATAATTTTTTCTTTTAGTATTAGACGGTCTTAAAAATAAAGAATACCTTTTAAAATATCTTGGAATTTGACACTCTTATTTATACAAAATTTCCAACTCCATTTGGTCTTTTTTGAATCAGCCACCATGTGTCTGTTTGCATCCTTTTTCCTAACACTTTGAGGTTGGAATTTTCCTTGGTGGGCTTCTTTTATCTTTATAGATGTCATAGCAATACTATTTCTTGTTTAGCTATCTTCCCTTTTTGGTATTTTCTACCATCTGTTACCTAACATCCAATTCACTTTCCTCTGCTTCTTGGTCTTTGGCATTATTTTCACATTCATTCTTAACAAATTGTTTGATTTCATTTTATAGTTTCTGTGGTTGTCTGATATTAAGGTTTAGAATTTCAAAATGATTCCTGATGTTCTCCTTAAAAATGGACTATACTCTCAAGATTATATCATGGGAAATGGTTGGCTTTGTTCTTGCTATAGCTGGACTTTGTGCTTATATGTGAGTGATCTATGATCAATTCCACAGTCAGCTATGCATTTGCTGTTATAAAAGAGTTTGCCTTATATTAATATTACTGTATTAATATAAGGAGAACTCGATTGAATTTCTGTGTACTCCATATGATAATGTCCATATATTAGGAATCATTCTGGTTCCTAGGAGAATGGTTTCGCAGTGAAGACAAAAGAAGTTGGCTTCTCTTTCCTAGGTCATAAATTGCAGATATATTTTCCTCATTAATATTTCAAACTTGGCATTTCATTACAAACAATAAGCAGTGGAACTTGCTTTACTGTTTTGTCAGTTTGAAATTGAACTTGACCATAACTCTCCACAGCCTCCTGTTTTTCTGCATCAGTGGTTGGAGCATAAAGTTGGATATTAAACTGACCTGCCCTATAAATTATCCCAGGAGAAGATGTTGGTTGCTCCCCACCTCAGTGATACAATGGTGGCTAATGACAAATGCATTTTTGGTTAGGACCTCAATTGTTTGGAATAACCTCTCTTTAAAAATTAAATTGCCCCCTTCCTTAATTTATTACCTAAAATTATGAGAAATCTAATGATTATTGTCATAATTAACCTTCTACTAAAAAGCAGTAGGTAAGTAATATTTTGTGTTGATCATTATTGCTGCTGTTGTGCTGTTATTTTGGATTAAACAATAGTAGCACCATCAAACTATAAAATTATGTTTCAATTTAATTTTAAATGTAAGAGTAATCCTTGGCAATTTATAAGTTTAATAATAAATAAAATAAAATAACTTCAGTATTTAATATGTGTAAATGTTGTATGTTCTCTATACTATGAATGTTTTAGTTTTAATTATTAATTATAATCTATTGGGAATTTTTGCCAGATTCAGTGGCATGTTAAGTATATTAAATAAATAAATGTCTATGGAGATTCTTAATCATCGAGGTCACGTTGGCCCCAAAGATGCTTTTTCAAAAAGGAATTGGATTTTCTTTTTTTCTTGAAAACATTTTGCTTCTCATCCATGAAAAACTGAACTGAAGAAGCTTTTCTGATGAGAAGCAAAATGTTTTCAAGGAAAAAACCAAGAAAGTCCAATTGCCTTTAGGAAAAGCACCTTTGGGATAAACAAATTTAAATAATAGCACACATGAAATGAAGCCCCGTAGACTTCACAACTGATAAGAGTTCCAGTAATTCAATTCTTGCTCTTAAAGTCCAGAACTTTGCAATATAACTAAAGAAGGATTAGGGATGACATGATATCAGGGTTCCAATATTTGAGGGGCTGCCACAAAGAATAGGGGTCAACTATTTTCCAAAGCACCAGAAGGCAATACAAGAAAAAATGGATGGAGCCTAATCAAGGAGAGAAGCAACAATGAAGGAGAAATTTCCTAACAGTGAGAACAATTAACCAGTGGAACAGCTTGCCTCCAGAAGTTGTGGGTACTCCATCACTGGAGCCTTTTAAGAAGAGACTAGACAGCCACTTGTCTGAAATGGAACACGGTCTCCTGCTTGAACAGAGGGTTGGACTAGAAGACCTCCAAGGTCCGTTCCCACTCTGATATTCTGTGATAATGATTACCCAAACATACGCCAGCAATGATTCATGGTGCCCAGTGAGAAAGTGCACACACAGATGCCCACATGTTATTTGGTTACACAGAATAAAAAATATATGCTTCCTATTGTTTTGTCTACTAAAGGGGTTGGGAAGAACTGTAGAAGTTGTGTTCTACAACTTTCCCTACCTTGTTTATTCTTCCAGTGGAACAGAATATTAAAAGTAGACTTTGAAAAGAGAGTCAAGTTTCTGTTGGCCTACATATTAGAAGACACAACAGAACCAGAGCAAATCTGGATAAGGAGAGAAACCAACAAAAGAAAAATAGAGGTTGAACATGGAGTAGCTCTGATTTGGGACTCTGGGGAGGAAAAAAAATCCAGGGAAATTTTTCTCAAAACATTCCTATAGGAAAGGCAACGGTTCAGAATGCTACTAGTTTCTTCTCTCCTCCTGAACATAAGAGCCAGCAAAGAGGCTGTACAGCTTACCCTATATTCCCAGTGAAAATATGCTCTCAAATACAATGCAGGAGAAAAACATAAACTCACACTGACACAAAACTTCAAAACTTAATTCTGTCTTTTTCTACAACTATTTGTTGTTGTTGTGAAAAAAACACATATTATCTATCATCTGTTCAACACCTTTTCTGTAAAGCTTCCAAACTTTTTTTCCCAACAGTCTGTTTTTTTGTGGATTTAAAGAAATTGTGCAGAGCAGTTATTATTGCATTTCAAAGTTAAGCCAGAGAATATTCTTAGGAGTTGCTATGAAATTATTTAATAATGGGCTTGGTTCAAACTTTCACTAGGGTATTTAAATGATGTTGGATGATCTGAGGATTAAAGTCTTTGGATCACAATCTGCCAGAGTTATAATTCATACATCATCAAAGAAATATACTTATAGATGCATCCCTAGGAAAAATGCATCTAGCATTCATTATTCATTCAATAATTTAATTATGCTCATGAAATCTTTATTAAAGCCAAAAGATTTACAAGTTCCGAAGAGAAACCAGTTCCAATTTTTATATCAGGGGATCTTTTGTATATACACAATTGCAGCTCTAACATTAGAAGTTTTAGAAACTCTTTTGTCTTTTAGCTGAACTCTTAGCTTTCCAGGTTTTGACACACCGTAAGAGACAGATCATTTTTCTTCCAGATGATCAATAAAAGAGTGTATTTTCAATATGACTTAATATTGATGAAGGTTCACAATTGCTTTCAGTATTGACTATATGCCCATAATCACTTCTAGGACAGTAAATTGATTTAATGCACTCATTTTAAGCTTTGAAAAAGAAACAATAAGTAAAATGTTGTTACTTAGTCTGAAGAACAAAACTGACATTTTACCTTGTTTTGTCCTTTTGCTCTAGGAAGTGGACCTACATCGAGTGAACAGCCAGGACAAATTTGGTCTTACTGTCTGCTACAGAACTGATGATGAAGATGATATTGGTATTTATATCAGTGAGGTGAGATGAAATTTCCATAAACAGCAGGACACTTTTGACTGTTGCTGCAACAAAGTTTTTGGTTATATCAGTTTCATTTCTTTATGTAACCCTGAAAGAAAATTGGTATATTATTTTTAAAAATCATCTGGTGCACTAGCATTTATACTTTCTCATCCAAAGATGAATTTTAATTAACATTCCACATGTGGTTTTAGAAGGATATCCACAAAAGTCCTGGCTCAAAGCTCAAGTATCCATTCAAGTCTTCATTACAAGACCTATTTGTTGTTATTCTTCGGTCAGGAATTAAATAGGCAAGTTGCGTCTTATCAGAGTTGATTTCTATTGTGGGGTGCTTTCTTTGTAGGCTTCCTAAAATTGTTTCCAAAATCACCAACATGGATATGGATGTTTTTTTCTTGCTGCTTGTATTCCTTCTGTTTTTTATTAACTTTAATTATAGAAATAAATAATTGATTTGTTCTTATTGAATACACCAGGTTCCTACACTTATGGGACTTACTCATGAACTGCTTGATTCCTTGATGACTTTGTAATTGAATGTGTCAACTGTCATAACTAAAAGTATTTTTGTTTCAATTGGGATGGGTTAATATGAAAATAATGAGATTAACTAAGTTAAGCCCTATTGATTTCAGAACACCCCAATTAATTTGTAATGGTTGCCTGTTAGTCTGTTGCACAAAAAAAAATCCAGTCTTGTGGGACTTTAACCGGTAATAAACATTTCTCTAAATCCCACCTCATGAAATGTCATTTTAAGTTTGCGTAGTAGCATTGGATGGGTGTGCAATTTTAAGCATTGAAGTCTAATGAAATGCAAGTATATAATACGTTTACTTAGATGTAGGAGCACATAAAGTTTATGCATTGTTTTTTCTGTCTGCAAAGATCCAGGAAGCATGGATGAAGTGTGGTTGAAATTTTCAGTTGCTTCGTGAGGGGATGTTTTAGTTAGAATACTATTGTTAGATTACCCTTAGCAACACTTTTGTTTTGTTAGACGTATTAACAAAAATAGATACGTTAAGCACTGCTGAGGCTGAATGCAACTTTTTGACAAATATGTTCAATAAACAAAAATGTGCCAACATTTATTTATGAATACAAGATAACACTCAAGGCCTATACACGTGTTTTTCTACTTCTAATGAGTAGTGCACAATTCTCCAATATATAATTGGGATACAAGTCAAATTTCAAATAAATAATGCAGTATGACAACATAAAAGTGTGAAGCATATTCAGAAGAAAAAAAATCAATTCCTTCTTAGGAGAAAGAGTTAAAATGGACCAACCCCAATGGTTCACAGAGCAGAAGAGTTCTCATTGCTAAACTGGCCTTCATATTCCTTAGGACGAGGAAAGAGGGGGTTGTTTGAATACTGGGGGTTGTATTCCCTAGAAGAGACAACTGAGAAGGTCCAAGGGGACACAAATAGTATTCCCTCTGCTAGATTCTATCAGGCAAGTAGATGTTGCTGGGAGAAGAATTCAGTGCACAAATGCCACAGCAGTCTTGTTCCACAATTGTGAATGTTGTTTTATCAGGATTCCCAACTATAGAGAAGATAGTAAACTTGTTCACCTGAATGCTTTCCCGATCTTCTTTAGATGTTCATATGAAACATATGAAGGTCTTTCTGCAATATTCAAAAGTGAAAAAATATAGCTGTTTGCTTAAGAAAGATTGCTTAAGATACAGTGAGTGATTAAATGGAGTGCCTGACCTGGTCTATAAGATCCATGATTAAATTCTACTTACCAAGGTAGACTTATAGACCAATACAGTCTGGGAAATCAGCAACTGCTGCACTTAAAATTTATTAAATCCCATTTAACAACTACATTACCCTGAGGCAGGGGAATAAATATTTGTTAATTGTTAAAAGCATGCTGGGTGGATGGGAATACAGTTGAATAGCTGCTTTTTGTTGTTTTATAGATTGATCCCAACAGCATTGCTGCAAAGGACGGCCGTATCAGAGAGGGTGATCGCATAATTCAAGTGAGCTCTCAAAATATGTATTCATTTATTGCTTATAGTTATATTTATCTTTCCTCCAGGAGCTGAAAGCCATATGTATAGTATTTCTTTCTCCAATACTATCCACAAAAGTAAACCTATTGAGAGAGAGGCACTAAGTCAAAATTATATAATGAGATACCCTGACTGATTTTCTAATCCAAGCATCTTTCTGATTATGTGAAACCATACATTAACTTTTGTATTTACTTATGTATCAGATTTATATATCAGACCATCTCACAGATATGACTCTGAACTGGGTGGCATACAATAAAACAATAATTTAAATCAGATATAAAGGAACAGTATAAACAATTTAAAAACAGATAAAAATAAGGCGATGGGAAATCCAGCATCCTACAGACAATGCAGCCACTGTGAAGGTGTCTTATTTTGCTGGGATCCCAAATCCTGATGGAAGAAGAACCAGGTTTTGAAGGATAAAACAGTTCTTTACATGCTGATTTTGTACACCACTAAAGTTAAAGTTTCATTTGAGATGAACAGCACTTTTGACAACTTCATGGGCCTGTGCATGTAATGTTCTTGGCAGAAGTGGTTTGCCATTGTTGCCTTCTGAGATTTTTTTTTCCAGTCTAGATTTTTCCAATCATATTTTGAAAGTTCCCCTAGAGAAATCCCACCAAAACAGTCTCCTGGTGAAAGGGCAGATGCGAACCGTTTTAGGCCAAATGCAGTTCTATTTACTCTCATAGATCAACCACGAAAGGCAAAGTGTTACTTGACAGCATTATGTTTGTGAAAAACTACCTCAGGGGATAATCCAACAGTCTCTTAACACTGGTGTAATGTTATTGAATTTGCCATCATATAGCACTTTTAGCAGGCATAGAGATTTATAATCCTTATTTTATTCAGCCTCACAACAGTCCCGTGAATCCCAAATGTCACATTACTTTTTGATGCAATAAAGTTTATGCGGCAAGAAGATGTATTTATCTTTCCAGCACAAAGTTTTAAAACTAGATTTTTCCTTGACATGGAAAATCATCTCGTTCCATGTTAAGACGCTTTTAAAATAAGAACTCGGGGTTATTTCCCAACCCCCCAAAATTAAACACTGTAGCTGCTTAATTGTTTTGGAGAATCAAAAGAAGAATAAAGGAAGTGGGTGTGAGGTAAATTCTTTCCATTTTAGAGATTCAGAAAGAAGATGAAAAGCAAATTTAATCAGTGGTTTGGGGGAATGCAGAATTGAGCTCAGCTAGTTCGATTTGTTTCATGAAGGTGTAGGTTGTTCTGATAAATTAAATGCCTTAGGCTGTATAAATGTCTACAATCAGAGTAATATATCTGTCAAAAATATCCATATAGCAGCAGGTTTTTCTAGAAACATGCTTTGCTGCACTTTCTACGTGATTGGAGAGGGTGACAGAAGTTTTTTTTTTTTAATTTTCTCTCATCAGATTAATGGAATTGAGATACAAAATCGAGAAGAAGCTGTAGCTCTCTTGACTAGTGAAGAAAGCAAGAATGTCTCCTTACTCATAGCAAGACCAGAAATTCTCCAGGTATTCTCCAATATTTCAGTCACTGATATGATATTATCTACAATGGAAGTTGATCAAGATATTAAAAAGTATTGTTGCATGTATCAATATATTAAGCCAATTACTGTACAGCTAGGTGTGTGTGGACCCTTGGAAAAGCTGGATGGCCTTATTCCAAGGGACAGTCATCCCTGAAAAGGTCTTTCTTTGTGGACACTTAAGAGCCATCACCAAGTTGATATCATTGATTAATAAATTAATCAGTCCAATAATACATATGAGACATTCGAGTACTACCTACATGATAGGATAGTCAAGATAGAAACTAGTGCTACAAAGAAATTATTTGCAGAAATGGCAGCACATAGTTAAAGAAATATAAAGTGAAATGATTTTTAAAGATCCTGGGGCTAGGAAATAGAAGACTAAACAGTTAATGCAAAAAATGTAAGGCATGAATAATTTTTATTATTTATATAATAAGTAGACAGGGAGAAACATCGTTATTTGACAATAGCGTTAATATTTTACATCTGCAGTAGCTCTTTTTGTCTCAATGGGATCGATAAGGCAGTGGTTGATCTCATCAAGACATGATAATGACATTTATTTATTAATTACTTATTAAATGTATATGCCACCCATCTCACTTGGCAGAATAACTCTGGGTGGCTTACAATTAAAATCATAAATATCAAATATCTAAAACTTTAAAACATTAGGTACAGAAATATGAAGCAAAAGATAAGATCAATATGGTGGTGACATTTAGTCTGCCATCCACCTCCCCAACATAGTGCCCCTATAAGGATCCCAAGCCAATCGGCAGGGCCAGGTTTTAATGTCCTTCCAGAAGGCCAGAAAAGTGGGTGCAGATCTTATCTCAGGCAGCAAGATGTTCCAAAGAGCAAGAGTCATGGTAGAAAAGGCTTCTAGAGCCCCACCAGCAGGGGCGGGATTCAAATTTTTTAACAACCGGTTCTGAGGGCATGGTTTGATGGACATGGCTAGGTGGTCATGTGACTGGGTGGGCGTGACTAGGTGGTCATGTGACTGGGTGGGTCAAAAGACAGAAACTCACTTTAACAATGGAGCAGGGGATTGGATTGGATGACCTCCGAGGTCCCTTCCAGCCCTGGATTACTGTGTCAAGGTTTATGGTCCTTCCTTCCTCTCCTTTTTCTCTCCCTCCCTCCCTCCCTCCCTTTATCTATCGATCCATCCACCCATCCATCCATATCTCATTCACTTTCTCTTCCCTTCCCTCTTTCTCCCTTCCCTCTTCCTCTTTCTTTCTTTCTCCCTTCCCTCCCTTTTTTTCTCCCATCCCTCCTTCTTTCTTTCTTTCTTTCTTTCTTTCTTTCTTTCTTTCTTTCTTTCTTTCTTTCCAACCCTCATGCCCCTTTTTGGGCCTGGGAGCCAAAATGGGGTGCAGGGGGTACAGTCCTGCACACACATACAAACCCCATTTTGGGCCTAGGAAGCCTTCCTGGAGTCTCAGGAGAGCCAAAACGGGGTGTGGGGAGGTGCCATTTTGGGCCTAGGAAGCCTCCCTGCACTTACCTGGGAGCCAGAACCAGGAGGGGCAGGGTGGGGCGGGGCCAGTTGGCTTTCAGAACTACTGGTTCACAGAACTGGATGTAAAATTAACATCCAGTTTGCTTGAACCGGCCTGAACCAGCTGAATCCCACTCCTGCCCACCAGTCAAAACTCTTTGACCAACAAGGCCCTGTAGCATGCCCCTTCTGTGGGACCAAAGGGGGTGGGCTGATACCATTGGGTGAGACAGTACATTTTTTTTAATTTTGAAAGATAATGATTTTGTAGACATCCAGAAGCTTCTTCTATCACCTCAAGAGGCTTACTGAATGTAGTTTGCAAAGCATAATCACTGAACTGATGCAGTCCTATCTCAGTCTCAGTTGGTAATAACACTATATTACTGCTGCACATGTCCATGTAAGAAACCATCTGGATATTTTTTTTTGTACCAATTATAAATTTATTTCTAGAAATTAGTGGTATGATGGAGATTCTGAAATTTGAGAGGGAAACTTAGTGGAGAATTATTACTGTTCTAAACCGGGATGACAGCAATACATAGGCTTCTATTCTGCACTTGGGATTCACAGCATGGAAGAAACTTAGCAGGACTTCTGTGGCAAGATTACTCCAGATAATGCATAATGTTTGCCAAAAGGCCATTGCTAAATTTTATGTACAGTAGTACAGCTAGATAACATAGATGAGCACTGCCCTCTACAGTTGGATATGATTCGGCAAGGGAATGTTTTACTTTTTTGAAATTTATAATATTTTTAAATTTATGTTCCTAATAACCCTGTTTGGTTTTATTTCCTTTACAGTTAGATGAGGGATGGATGGATGATGACAGAAATGATTTTCTGGATGACTTACATATGGACATGCTGGAGGAACAGCACCACCAAGCAATGCAGTTTACTGCCAATATGCTGCAGCAGGTAAAAATCATTGTTGGGCCAAACATCTGATGAGCATATCGAAAGTATGGAGAGTGTGTTATAAGAACTTAGTCAAATTCAGGCTGCAGGTATGCAGCATGTATTATATGGTGTATGTAACCTGTCACAAAACACCTGTCTACCAAAAGTAAGTCGTGGGTACTGCTCACCCAATTACCACTACTTCCAATGATCTTTTCCATTAACCCAATATTTTAAATCCCTTTCAGATTGGATGAACATCTTTCTATAGAAAACACTGGCTTGTAGCTACTGTTTTCATTTTAATTTTCTAAAAATATCTGAGTGAAGACTAGAAATAGTGTGATGAATAAAGTCTATGATGCAAGCTAAACCTTGGCTTTGCATCACTGAGTTTGAGATTGCATTTGGAAAATGAACAAGTTCTGTTACGTCTTATACTAAAATAATTTAATTTTTAGCTGCCCAAAGAATTGTCTTTTTGTAGTTGGCATTCCACTATTGGAAGGTAGGCTAAATTAATCTTCCCTACCATAAGATCTTAATCAATAGTGGCCCATTCCATATATAAAGATTATGCTAAAAATAAAAAGAAACCCATAGTTTGCATATTAGTTTTGCTTTTTTAAAAAATAAACTTTCTCTGTTCTTAATTTTTTTTTTTTTTTTAGAAAAAGAAAAATGAAGAGGATGGGGGTACCACAGATACGGCAACCATTTTATCCAACCAACATGAAAAAGACAGTGGTGTAGGGCGTACAGATGACAGCACTCGGAATGACGAGAGCTCCGAACAAGAGAACAATGCCGATGATCACGTTACTTCCTCAAACACTTTGGGAAGCCAGAAGAAACTCGCCTATAGCCAGGACACGCTGGGCAGTGGTGACATGCAGTTTAGCAACGAGTCATTTATTTCAGCTGATTGCACAGATGCAGACTTCCTTGGCATCTCAGTGGATGAGTGCGAGAGGTTTCGTGAACTGCTGGAGCTGAAATGCCAGGTCAAATCCACCAACCCATACAACCTGTACTGCCACAACAGTACTCTGGATATGAGTAAAAGTGACCACGAGAGTGTGGACAGGGAGCTGGAGATGCTGAATGAAGAGCTGCGTAATATTGAGCTGGAGTGTCTTAATATTGTCCGAGCCCATAAGATGCAGCAATTGAAGGAACAGTTTCGAGAGCCATGGATGCTGCATAACAGTGGCTTCCGCAACTACAATACCAGCATTGATGTCCGCCGACATGAGCTCTCCGATATTACTGAGCTCCCAGAAAAATCAGATAAGGACAGCTCCAGTGCATACAACACTGGCGAAAGTTGCCGAAGCACACCACTCACTTTGGACATCTCCCCCAACAACTCTTTATGTAGGACAGCAGACGCTCTCGCTTTACAAGACAGGGAGGGGGCAGAAGGCACTCTGAAATTGTTGTTGCCTAGTTCAGAAGATCAAGAATCCAGCCTGGCTAAACCGCCTCCTCCCAAAGATGCTGACCTTAGCCAGCCATTGGAAATCAAGGAAAGGAAAAATAACGAAGAAAGCAAAAGCTCAATTCCAGCTCCCAAAGCCGGTGGGTCCTCTTTGACTTCCTATCAGCATTCTCCATACAAGCATGCCCATATTCCAGCCCATGCCCAGCACTACCAGAGCTACATGCAGCTGATCCAACAGAAATCCGCAGTGGAATATGCACAGAGCCAAATGAGTTTGGTGAGCATGTGTAAAGACTGGAACTCTTCAAACCAAAGTGAACCCAGGATGGAATGGAAAGTCAAGGTGAGAAGTGATGGTACTCGCTACATCACCAAGAGGCCAGTCAGGGACCGGCTGCTACGAGAGCGTGCTATAAAGATCAGAGAGGAGCGCAGTGGCATGACAACAGATGACGATGCCATCAGTGAAATGAAGATGGGACGTTACTGGAGCAAGGAGGAACGGAAGCAGCATATTGTGAAGGCCAAGGAGCAGAGAAAGCGGCGTGAGTTTATGATGCAAAGTCGGTTGGAATGCTTAAAGGAACAACAAGGGACTGAGGACAAGAAGGAAATGAATATCATAGAACTGAGCCACAAAAAAATGATGAAGAAAAGAAACAAAAAGATATTTGACAATTGGATGACAATTCAGGAACTCCTAACCCATGGCACAAAATCACCAGATGGGACAAAAGTTTACAACTCTTTCCTCTCAGTGACTACCGTATAATTTTTTTGTGCCAAAGCTAAATACATAAAACCCTTCCGTCAGGGTAGAGATTCTTGCCTCGTTCAATGTGGCAACACTTGTTTTGTTTCCTTGTTTGTATATAAGACACGTTCATCGGATCTACCAACCAAATGGAGAATTTGGGTTTCTCAAGCATTTTCAAAGAGGAGAGAGACATCACCCACCCCAAATCTTTGAAGGCAATACTGAAGAGGCAGAGCTTACTTGGAATACCAATAGTACCTTTTTTTTAACTTGTTATCCTTTTGCATAAAGTGTTTTAAAAATAACAGGAAAACATATTAATCATACTTAACACAGGTAATATCTTTTTATTCATATATTCCTATTTTAAAAAAGGTTACACATGCAGAAACGCAATGACAACCTCAAATATGTATTTTTAACAAGGCAGTATTTTGCAATATATCTTTGCTAGTAGGTCCTTTTTCTGCAGAGGTTGCTGTTTTAATCAATATTTTTAGCTGAACTAGCAAACCCTTCATAGAATCATTTTGCAGTAACATATCACACCAGCTGTGTCTTTGGAGTTGTACTGGCTTGCCTGTCCATCATGGTACCTATGATAAGTAAATTAAATACAGCTGGCAGATAGGATAAATCCTGATGTACCTCCCTAGATTTGAAGCCTAATTGGAATAATTTGGATTGCGCTGGCTGGACTGGTAATGTTAAAATCTCACTGTGATTACTATAAATACTTGGGGAACTACAGTCCTGTTTCAACAAAGTAGCCAGAGATAGGTCATTGGATTAAAGTACAGAGACTGTGGAGGAAGCTTTCCATAAAAGTATATGGGGACAGGCAATACCTAGGTACTGAAAATATTATGCATATGACTGTTTAGGACTCTAGCCAACAGCTGCACCTTTTCAGCTTCTCTCTCTCTGGTTTCTGAAGGAAGAAAGTAGGTATCACTTGAAAGAGCAGAAGGCAACTACTACATGCTGCAGCTCTGAAAGGTTTTGAAGTTTGCCAAGGCTATGGCCTGTTGAACGAATGTGCATGTGTGTCTAATGGTGTTACAAAACCAATTGTGTAATTTGAAATGCCAATTGTAGTAGCTGTCAGCTTTGTAGAATGGAATGTATTGAAATTGAGAGCAGTTTTCATGGGAAACATGACTAGTTATTAACAAGTAAAATGAAGTTAAAATAAATTATTGTTTTATATTTCAACTCAATTGTGGTAGGCTTTATTTCGCCTGTTTTAATCCATTATTCCCAGCCCTATCACTGCAGAGCCTTGTATTGTTTTATTCCAAAATATTGAGATTTCTCTAGCTGTGATCGCTGAATGTGGATTTATTCTTAGGATTGGTAAAAACTGTGCAAGCATCTACCTACTTGGGAATAAACATTGAATTTAGAAATAATTGATAGATAGATTAACAGTTGGAAGGAATCTTGTAGGTCATGTAGTCCTAACCACCACCCCTGCCCAAGCAGAAGGCCCTACACCATTTCTGACAGATGACAGTCCAGTCTCTTCTTGAAAGCCTCCAATGATGAAGCTCCCACAACTTCTGAAGGCAAGCTGTTCCATTGGATGATTGTTCTCACTTTCAGAAAATTCTTCCTTATTTATAGGTTGAATCTCTCCTTGATCTGTGTCACAACCTACCTTGTAGTTTCCTCAGAAGCTTCTTTCTCTGAAAATAGGTTTCTTTTGTTGAGCATATTCTCAAACTGATTTTTTTTTCCAATTTTTTGTTTGTATTTTTGAGCCGAGTTTATTGCTGCAGTTGGCGGAATTCTGCTTTTGGCATTCTTTGCTTTTAAAGGTCTATTCTTCATATTGATCCTTGAAAATGTATAGAGAATAGCAACAAACATCATAAGAAATCTGGAAGCTATACTGCATGATAAAATAATGGGTGGAACTTTGTTCAAGAGAAATCCAACCTAAAAGCAAGGAGAAATTTTCTGACTGTGAGAACAATTAATCAGTGGGATAGCTTGCCTCCTAGGGTTGTGGGTGTTCCATCACTGGAGGTTTTCAAAAATGGACTGGGATGGTATGAGGCTCTTGCCTGGAGCAGGGTGTTGGATTAGAAAACCTCCGAGCTGATTCTATGTGTCAGATTAACCAAATGAAAACATAAACAAAAGAATTACCTCAGTATCTTTGTCTGAATCATGAAGTCCCAGACGGAAACCTCATTCTGTCTTCTGTGTATTTTTCGAAGAAGTCACCTCCAAATTTGTGAACCACACTTCAAGTTAAATTTAATCTTATATTTGTCTCATTATTTCATTCATTAAATTTATATACTGCCGAACTCCCAGTGACTCTAGGCCCACATTTGGATTTTTTTTTAATGGCTTACTTTTAAGTAGTCATGGAGCTAAATGATAGGTATACCAATACCTTATCAAATCTTCTAGGCATTACTGTCTAAGCATACACAGTGTTCATGGGAGTAAGTTCCATTAACATGCTGACACTACTAGCTAATAAAAAACCCTGATGGGCAGTATGTTATTTTTATAACTATGAAATTTGACTGTTGTGACCGGGTGGCCGCCAGCCCCTCCAGCAGCTGAATCAGATGAGAAGACAGTGTGGGAGTCAGGACCAGCATCAAGGCAACCTGAGAGCTCAGAGGGGAAAGGGAATGGAGCTGTCAGAGATATAAACAGAGGCAGAGCCTGGGCCGTCCATCAGCCCTCAGATGGAGAGTCAACAGCCTCCAGGTCCAGAGATGGCTAATGAGGAAGAGAAGGAACAGCTAGGCCCAGCTGATGCACAGATGCACAGAAACCAGAGGAGAGGAGAGCAGTGGAAATCTGTGGACTGATCCTTGGGACAGAAGAGCCACCGCTGCTAGCGATGCCTAATCCTAGCTCTGAGGATAAAAGGCAGGGGGCGGAGATGAATAGGTGTGACAGACACTTATTATTCATCTCCCTGCTGAACAGGAGAGGGAGGGAGGGAGGGAGAGACCTTTTTGCCAGGGCTGCTGGCGCTCCTAATAAAGGAATCATTGATTTAACTACAGGGGGGTTGTCATGTTTGGGAGCTGGGTTAAAACATTGACATTACCATGCCTTCACTTTCATATATGGTAAAAATAGCAGTCCACAAAAGCAGAACTTCTTCATCAGTGCTGCCAGCCCTGTTTAAATAAAAACACGCACTATCAGATATTAGAAATCACAACTTGCCTAGGGGCTACTGGCTGGAGAATTAATTAGAATGATAAACAGAAAATATGTAAATTAATCTGATCTTCAGTGGCCTTTGGAAAGAGGTTACCAGATTTTTGTTAGAAAAATTGCTTAAATGTCTCTGGCAGCTACATGAAAGGAACCCATCAGCAATTTAAGCTCCTTTACTTATTTTGATTCCAAAAGAATTCTTGGTGGGGGGCAGATCCCTGTGGAAAACAAACTAATTAAGAAAAGACATTGTCACACTAAAAGGGTGACCATCAGAGATAGGAACAGTGTATGTATTTCCTTCTTTCTCCTCCTTAGCCCACAAAAGTGATTACTTTTAAATTCTTTGCAGCTGGAATGACAAAAAAATCAAGTTAGATTGTCCTTATATTTTCTCTGCAACCCACAATCCCCATATATTGTAAGCAAAAGAAACTTAATTTTCATGAGAAAGCCCTTGATGAAGACTTTTAAATTGTGCCTCTATATTTTGAATAGCAATTTATATTGTGAAGTGAAAGGAAATATACATTTTTTAAAAAGTGCCTAAGGAAAAAAAAATACTGTAGATTTGTGTAACAAAACTCTGTTATTTCTGAGTTGAAAACTCGAAGGGGGGGAGGCCATTTATTTCCACCCCATTTTGTTGGATCCACCGATCCAATCTACAGAAATTTAGATTCATTATTGTAAGAGAAAATCTTTTAGTATCAGGATTTTATTGCCTGAATACATGGTACTCTCTTCTGGGAAGCAGAGCAGAAAGTAATTGTAAGGGTAGTCATAGTGGTGGTGATGAAGATATGATAGCAATCACTTTTTCTCATTCAAGAAAATGGTTTACAGAATCATTCTTGGAGGTATAAAAGTCACATAGTCACTCCATAACAATATCTTTCTTGGGGCTGTTCATCCTATAAAGGATAAAGAAAAGGTGGGGTGAATCACTTTAACATTTTAATGTCCCACTTTTACTAATTATATTTTTTAACTCATGGAAAAAGCATGAAGAGGAGGTGTGCGTTTCTAGAAATGAACATCCATCAGTAAGTCGCCTTGAAATGGCATATAAGATTATGCAATGCTGCTACAACAACATTTCAATATATGCAGATACTGCTGGCCAGAAAGGAAATTATTCTAAATTCAGCCTTCCTTTGTCTGTAGAGACTCAGCAATCATTCGATACAATACACTGGTCTAGGAAGCCATCACCTGTTTGACCATTTTATATCAGAGCTTCCATCTAATTGTTGAATGTAGTAATTATTGCCACTATGCCCTCAAATTGAGAAATATTTGAGAGGCTGTCATAAAGAAGGGGACCACCTATTCTCCAAAGCACTGGAGAGCAAGGCAAGAAGTAATGGATGTCAACTTATCAAAGAGAAATCCAATTTAGAAGTAAGGAGAAATTTCCTGACAATGAGAACAATTAATTAGTTGAATGTTCACCTTCAGAAGTTGTGGATGCTCCATCACTAGAGATTTTAAAGAAGAGATTAGACAGCCATCTGTCCTGTATGGTATAGGGTCTCCTGCTTGGGCAGGGGTTTGGATTGGAAGATCTCCAAGTTCCCTTCCAGCTCTGTTATTCTGTATTCTTTAATACTCTGGCTTCCAAGTAAGTGCTGTTTTGCCCAGCCACTGATTACTAAAACTAATCCCCATTCTTTCCATTCCATCTTAATTACGGAGTGCCTTGAGAAACAACAAGACACACCTTCAATCTATTTTACATTGAGGATCTATGTTGGCAGCAAAACAGCAATATATCTTGAATATTAAAGTTGAGGAGCTTCATTAATTCTTGGAGTGAATGAGACTGTTTCTAGTATCAGCATCACTCTGAGACAAATTTCTTCTCTTGACAGCCATTCTCACAATGGTTTTAGATAACTAATCAGCCAAAGGACTTTTGAAACAACTCTTTTGACAAATCGTCCCCTTTATGTTTTATTGCTACAGTGGACTCTTGCAACAGGGAGCCCCATTAAGAATAGGGGAAGAGCACTTCTGTCAAAATGAACTCTCGGTGACCTTCCCTTCCAATATGTGCTCAATCAGATGGGAAAGTGGGCCTCCCAGGTGTCACAGCAAGACTGGTGACTCAGGACGAATTCTATTGTCTCCAACAGGAGCGCTGGCTTTGAGATTTTGGATAAGCCATCCTTCAGCATAGTATGCTTTTGTTAATAAGTGGGGTTCTGAACAAAGGCCTCTCAAAAAAGCAAATCCAACAATAATTGTTTTTAAAAAATCACATTCTAGAGAAGATCACATTAAAAGCTTCACAATGACTGGTTCCATATTGAGATTCGTGGACTCTACAAGAATATGGCCTTATATAAAGTTCAAATGTTGACATTAACTGATTACCAAAAAAAGGAAGTCAGAACTGAAAATATCCTATCTTTGGTTATGTTTTATTTTCCAAACTCAAGAAATAAGAAGCTATTTTTCATTGCATGTGTAAAGTCTAAAATCAATGTGGTCCACAAGATTGGTAAATAATTAAAGCATTTGTTCCAAATTAAGACATATGTGAAACTTATTTTACATGGTAGCAGAAAACTCTTGCTTAAGATAATAGTGTTTTTAATAATATTATTAAAACAATGTAATACCTTGCTTTAGTTTTCAACCTCCATTGATTCTGTAGAGATATATTCACATTGCAGCTCATTCCTGCTTGGGCAGGAGTTGGACTAGAAAACCTCCTATATGTCCCTTACAACTCTGTTATTCTTTATTCTCTATTCTATTCTGTTCTATTCAGATTTTAAAATACAATTGATCCCCAAAACAAATGGGTTGCTGCTGAACTAATTACACAAGATGTGTCTGCTTAATCATGGCTGATATTGTTGATCATCCATGACAAAGCTGAATATGCTCCAAAATTTAGAAAATGCCAAATTTAAGAAGTGAGTTGGGGTTTTATGGCAAATTCTAATCCCCATGCAAATTTAAAAGAGATAATGCTCGAGTTAACCTTGATGCATGATAAATACTTGGATATGTTCATGCCATTTTCTTGCCACAATACAAGGGAAGTTTATCACTGCCTTTATTTGGAATTTTTTCAAGTTCCTAGCTTACTTTGCAGCCTAACCAGAGGTGGTATTCATCAGGTTCCGATCAGATCTGGAGAACCGGTAGCAGAAATTTTGAGTAGTTCGGAGAACTGGCAAACACCACCTCTGACTGGCTCCACCCCCATCTATTCTCTGCCTCCTGAGTCCCAGCTAATTGGCTGGGTCTTCTTTTGTTGCCCTGCACAGGAGAACGGGGCTGGAAATCAGGTTAGTGGGGTAGGGAAGAAATGGGGATTTTTCAGTAACCTTTCCCCAGGAGAGGAGTGGGAATGGAGATTTTACAATATCCTTCCCCTGCCATGCCCACCAAGCCACACCCACCAAACCAATAGTAAAAAAAATTGAATCCTATCACTGAGCCTAACTATTCCTGAAGATTTTCAATTTAAGTCCCTGTTTTTCTTTTTGATGTCACCAACATTAGATATATGCTGCCTCTAACTGAGCAAAGTTTTAGGAGTTGGTAATCAGGACCAATGATCTCCAAGAGGAACACATGAACTTGAGCTCATATCTAGAGGAAAACAAGAATATTTGGGTAAAGTGTTAACTTCAAAGTGGGCCACACCACAACAGAGACTAACTATATGACTTCACAACTGAAAAATATTAAGACTGATCCAGATCAGCATAAAAAGTGATTTTGGTTTGGAGATCAGTTTTGGAATGGGACAGTTCAAAGTGGTTTTGTCTCTCTGAACATGGGACATATGTGTCTCATTTATTCATTCATCATTCGTTCATCAAATTTTAATACTGCTCATCTACTCTCAGAATGAATTTGGGCAGTGTATAATTGCCTATGTGTAAAATCCTACAATAAATAGATTTGTGCATGATGGAACAAAGAGTCAAGGGGAAGCAGTTGTAAACTCTGAAATTCAAGGACATCAGTTTAATGAAGCAACACATGGTGGTGCTTGTTTGCACACAAAACATCTTAGTGAGAGAGAAGGAGGTAAGAAGGTATTGAATTTAAGAGTCTATGGAGATTCTCAGTCATCCAGCTCATGGTTGTCCTAAAGATGCTTTTTCAAAAGGCAACTGGACTTTGTTTTTTTCTTGAAGACATTTCATTTCTCATCTAAGAAGCTTCTGAAGAAGCTTCATCTAAGAAGAACTGAAGAAACTTTTTGGATGAGAAGTGAAATGTCTTCAACAAAAAATAAAATCCAGTTGTTTTTTGAAAAAGCAACTTTGGAACTACTGGGTTTAAGAATCAACAAGTCAGCTCCTAATTTTTTTTTATAGTATTTGGGAATGACCTTGAGAGACAAGAAGGTGATGGTGTGAAAAGAGGTAGCTCAGTCTGCAAGTGGAGGAAAAACATAGGAAATGTTTCAGAAGGGATCTTCCCTAATTTTATTTTCAGTCTTGCAAGGTTCTGTTTAATGTAATCTTACAATAAAGGTAGTACTGATACTTTTATTTGGCTTCTAGTTAACAAATGGTCAGCACTAAATTAGTGCTACATAAGAGTTAATAGAATCCAAGAGCGGGTTGACTTAGACTTCTTATGGGAACATAAGATTCCAGGCTAATAGACTTCTTATGGGAACAAAAGATTCCAGGCTAATTCCTCTCTTGACTCCACCCCCAGGCTCTGTCGGTCGTACAGTAAATGGGAAAAAGATGGGAAAAACATGAAAATGCAGATTTTTCTGTCACAGTATTCACACCTTATTGTCACTCAAGCCTTCTTTTTGAGGAATTCTGCGTGCAATAATACTCTTCCTGAATAATCTCTTCAACAGTCTATTGTAAAATTCTCCTTTATTTCATATATTTATCCAACACCTTAACTTTCTGTTCCTCTCTTTTTTTATCCCTTCCTTTTCCTCCTTCATGCACAAGATGCTCAATTCAAACTGTTTATTTCTTTCAAATTTCAGTCCCATTTCCTTCATAATAAAAGTGCTGCATATTTATGATATTTTTCTTTTTGAAGATGATGTGAGAAGAGAGTGAGATTTCACGCAAATTGCTCCAGAATGAAAAATAATTCACTCACAGATTGCTGCAAAGCATTATCTGTTTATTTACAGAGCTGAGGTTCTAACAGCAAAAAGCTGTCCCTTCCATTATTTCCTCCACCTTTCAGAAACAAGATCCAACTCCACTTTGTTGGAAAAGCACCAGAGACATCTGAAAGCATAAAATTGAATGGAGGTGGGAAATAAAAATATTATAGCTAGGTCTGCAAAAAATGCTACCTAGATACCAACATTTGCAGACTAGAGTCTCAGCTATGCAGAAATCTATTTGATACCATATAAATCTGTATCAAAGGGAACAAAGGTAAGGAATGAAAATAATAAAAATAAGAATCTTCTGTTGCCTCTGATTCTAAAACATAATGAAAAGTAAAGCTTGACATTTACTGAGGCACTATGGATCACTCAGAAAAGGCAGTAAAATGTGATGACATTATTTAGTATATCACCTAGCTTCAGGATATTAGTTGCCAGTTTGATTGCTTATTTATAACCTGCTGTATATGGGAAAATGCTGCACACTTTCCAATTGCCCTCTTTAAGCATCAGCTGATGGAAAAAAGTACTTTGGGCAAAATATTAGAAAACACATTTTTCATCAATTATCCTTACTAATTTTGAGTGTAGAGTATGTTTGTGATTTTTCTATCAATGCTTTTTTCACTAAAGTTTGGCGCTCTACAGTCAGGGGTCATTTCCCTCTCTGGCCTGCTATACAAATGCTACTGCATAGGAGCCTGCCGGTCCAAAGTTCAACTTAAAATATTTGTAGCTATTTAATCTCAATTATTTTGTTTGTTTGAAAGAGCAGATGAAACATCTGTCAGGCGTTTCCATCCGGAAGACAGCTTTCGTCCACTTGCAAAGCAAAATGTTATTTTAACCTGCACAGTAGAAAAGGCTTTCTAACTGATGAAGAGAGAAGATTATCCATTCTCACAATCACCAAGATGAGTTTTGCCATTATGTCAAAGGAAAGAAAATGACCAATATTGACAAATAGCTGCATCTTACTCCAAGACATTTTATGACCATGTTATGGTATACTTTGTAATCATGTGATCTATAAGCTGAAAACCTAATGGATTCTACCATAGACTTAGGATAATTTCAGGTGAATGATGAGCAAATAATGGCAAGAGCATAATGAAATGTATGTATTTATGGCCTTGCTCAGAAAGTAAAAGCTATAAAGTCTGCCTTCACTAAGAGCAGTGGCACCTATTACCATTGATCAACATGCTGCATCAGAAAATGACAAGAATGGTCACTTTTCAAAACTTTGGCTGCCTCAGGACCAGTTCCCTTATCACCATTGCAAAATGTAGAGATGTTTAAGTCACCTAGAACTAGATGTGATGTAAATTTAAATAAATGAATGTTTGCATGAGGCAAAAGGTAATTTGCATTAACTAAAATCTCTTCATTCATTCATTCATTATTTACTTATTACTGAGGTCATTAGTCTCAATGGCAGAACCAGCCTAAGGGGATTGCAATTGATAATGAAAGATGCCTTATTTGTGACCAGGGACTTTGCTCTTGAGGTAGCCTATATATTAAATTGATCCATAGGGACAAGTTGGGAATCCTGTGGGTGAAATGGCCATCCTGTGGCTATTCAGTGGGATCCCTATGTGAGCTTTTTGGAAATTGACTGATGCTCATTGTTTTGGTTGGTATTCATCACGATAAACCCTTTTATTTCAGTTTGCACTAAACCAGTAATGCCTGGTTAGTGACTTTCTTATTTAGCAGCCACTCACAGTTACAATGGTGATGAAAAAAATCACTCTGCCATCCATCCTCATATTTTTGATCTTTGCAGGTCTGGAAAGCAAAGGAAAGCTGAAGTAAGATCATAAGCATAGTGCCAGTTTCACTTAGAGACAACTTTGCTTTATGACTAACTATTATTGCTGAACAAGGACCATAATTGCACCTTGAGTATAAAGAGCGAAACAATTTTCATGCTAACAAAGGACAAACAATGGTTTTTAAATGGCTACAACTGAATATGCAGTTAAGATGCCTTCAACACACATGCTCACCCACCACTTGCATGATCTGATTCTGAACAGGCTGCAGCCCGATAGTGGCCCATGGTCCAGGGGTGGGGACCCCAGTGTAATATATCTCACAATCTTCATAAAAAATAAGTGACTATAATATTCACTTGTTAATTTTCTATTTCCATTTTATAAGAAGTTTATTCCCAATGTGAAATCTCGTTCTCAAACAAGTCTATTGGATCAGCTCAAGATTCTCTCTTAATGCTACAGAAACTTCTACCCAAACCACAAATGATCTGATCTCATACTTGAAATGATCCTGCAAGACCTGAAATGACATTGGGAAAGCCAGAACTTGTTCCGTAGTGCCTGAGTCAGTTTACTTCTCTTCAATGGGAATTAGAGGTGCCTGATACACCTTTTTTCAGTATTTCTGCCTCAAGCAACTCAGCTTCAAAACGGTCTGTTCTTTAATCTAACAATTGTAATGATAACATTCTCTCAATTCTGCTTCAAGAAGTCCTAAATTATTCTCATGAGAACAGTGTACACATTTATTATAATTACATTTTAAAGCAAAATAGCCATATGATCCAAGCAATTGGTCTGCTGTGACATAAACACCTGTTTATAATTCACCCGTGATGTGAAGAATAAAAAATACTAATAGAAGGATAAGGGAACAATATAAATACCCTGTTACAATTCTAAACAATGAATGATCTCCTTCCAATACAACAAAACCATTGAAATGCTATTAAAATGGCTTGCAAATCTTAGCAAATCCAGATGCATGCTGAAATACTATAGATAATAGACGTCGGACACAAATCTCTGCAAACCTTTGGAAAAGATTGCAACTCTTGAAATATTTATAAAAGACACAGAACTAATCAGCCATTTAATGGCCAATCCTATAAAATGAGCAATGGTAGAAGACTGCTATCTGGAGATAAATGGATTTTATTTCTTCATAGCGTTGTGAATTTAAAAAGGACAGAGCAATTTTTTTAAAAAAAATCTGGGAAACAATCTGAATAGCACCAGGAATAAAAAAAAACCTTTTGGAACAGAAGATACTATGTCATTTATGTAGATACTTTAAATCACAGGTAAAATGAGTTCAGTCCTATTTTAAGTTCCTTTGGCAGAAAAAGAGAGGTGTTTTTACAATGATTCAAGCAGACAAAAAAAAAATCCAGCTGTACATGTAATATACCAAAGTCAATATGCACATGCCACTCTGGAAACTAGACCCAGTGCCTGATTCCTCTGGCTACACAAAGCAGCACCAGTAGTTTTATAAGTAATGTGGAAGTTATGGCTCAGATGAAGTGAGAATTAGCGGACTCTGCTAATATTAGAATACAGTTGTACTTTCTCAAAGCACAAGAGGTGTGAGTTGTAATCCTTGTTCCAAATCAGCCTTTGCCAACCTGATGTCTTCCAAACAGATACAACTACCAATCCCAGAATTACCAGAATGGCCAAAATGGATTATAGGCATCAGATTAGGGAAAATTACAGCCAAAGAGAATTAGGATCAAGACTCCAGAAGATCTAATACAACTGAATTATTTGTTGATTCATGTTTATTTCCTGCCATCAATTATTAGAAAGGGAAAATACAGGTAGTCCTCGATTATGACCACCAACTGAGCCCAGCTTTTCTGTTGCTAAGTGAAACATTAGTTAAGTGAATTTTGCTCCATTTTACAACCTTGCCACAGTTTTAAATGAATCAGTGCAGTTGTTAAGTTAGTAACATGGTTGTTAAGTGAATCTGGCTTCCCCATTGATTTTGCTTGTCAGAAGGCAATCACATGACTCTAGGACCCTACAACCGCTGTATGTGTGAACCAGTTGCCAAGGGTTCTAATTTTGGTCATGTGACCATGGGGATGCTACAACAGTTGTAAGTGTGAGAAACAGTCATAAATCAATTTGCTTTCAGTGCCATTGTAACTTTGAACAGTCACTAAATAGGTTGAGGACTACCTAATACTACTTGGAAAAAAGTAGCAATCTTAATGGTCACAGTAGAAGTCCGATAAATCTAAGCAAGTTCAGGTAGCATTCACTGCAGAGGACAAGTTTCCAGTGTCTTGGTGCACCATCACAAAAGTCTGCAGCATACAAAAAGGATTCCATTGCAAGTGATTTGGAAAATCATTGAAATCTTTGTGAAACACAACCAAGACACTTCCATACGTTATAATAATGAGGGTGTCTCATGATTAAATTAACTGCATTAGTTTCAGTTAATGAATCATTCATTACATTTACAGATGAGCAAACACAATGCTTCTGAAGTTGAAAGCATGCTTTTTTTTTAATTTGCTGCCTATGTCATTGTACTACTAGTGTTAATCTGGAAGAGGCTCAAACTACATCTAACAATCATTTTAAAACATTGTATTTGCCAGTTACAATCTCAAGACATGCTCACATTAAGATAGTCTCATCTGTCCTTAAATAAAATAACTAAAAACTCAATATCACAATCTAAGTAATGTGTAGCAGTGCACTATAAACATAGCTTTTATTCTATGCTAAGCAAAGCAAAGACTTTGGCAGTGTAACTTTGCTATTGAAGTGTTAACTCTTTTTTCCACTTACTAGCAAATTGAAATACAGCAATTACTGTATTTTTCTAAATAAATCCCTAGTACCTGTCGGTTTCTTGTCCATAGTGAGACCTGAACTACTTCTGATCAGTGAGCTCAGATTAGTAGTTCAATCATATAAATCACTGTACTTCATTCCAGGTACTAACAAAGAATCCAGCAGAAACTAATGCTTGTGAGAGCAGTTAATGGACTAAAAAAACATAAAAATAAGATAATCCATGATCCCATACAAAAGATAAAAGCATTTTTGGATCCCTGCTCCTGTTTACAGATAGAGAAGTCATCTCTCTCTACCTCAATAATTGCCCTTGTTAAAACGTTCTGATCCTGAGATGCCCCAACCAAGAACAAAACCTAACTATGTCTAATAGCCTCATTGTAGGTATGTTGTAGGTTCCAAGCCCTGCAATTAGAATTTATGTTTCCATGTGTGCTGTTTTATTTTACAGAGGGATGTTATCGCTAATCCTATTGTTGTATAAATGCAAAGACTACTAAAAATGCTGGTTTGAATTAACTCTGGTATGTGTATGTAGGTCTTGCATGCTTTTGTGCCCTGTTGCTGCATTGAATTTCCAGTGTGGAGTTAAAAAATGTCACAACTAAAGATTCTGTGTTGCTCTGGATTACTTGGTGAGCACAGGGCAACAAAATGTCTCTACACAGCATTGCAATTTAAATATAAAAGGCTGATCCTTGTTATGATACTGTTATATATGGAAATTTGGCTTATACACCTAAGAATATAAAGAGCAAGACAGAAGCCATATTGCTTGTTATTTGACCTGTTAGAGATCAGAACATTTATGTAAGTTGTTGTTTTGCTAATGTCCTGTCTGGTTGTGAAATAATATGTTCTTGGCTTGGATAAATAAGAAGGTAATCTTGACATTATAGGGCTATTAATGATCTCTTGTGTAATCTTGTAAGGAGAAAACAAGAAATCTGAAGATAAATGGTGAAGTGAAGAAAGTTGAGGAATTTCCAGGGATGCATGGGAGGAGCTATGGAAAAACACCCAGACTACCTATGTCTTTCTTATAAAAACCTCTATAACTTCTATGTATGGAAAACAGGAAGTATTATGTAATCTGTTAAATGTGCTGACCCTATATAAGCTGTATTTACTAAAAGAGAGTGTCTCCTAAAACTGTTGTTTTAAGGGTTAGGGGTCTGGTACTGCAGTATCTTATGTAATAAAGCATCCTATGGATTATCAGATTATCATAGTCTGTTGTTTTAATTATTTTTGGTATATTCTCTCAGATACCATGATATAGGTTCCATTATTTTGATGTCTTTGTGTTTAGCAATAGATCCATATATTGGTGAATCTTGTTCTTGCCTGCTTATGCAGCTGAAGAGACAAAAATTCAGCCTACTCTACCTGCTGCTGAGTCAGACTCTATGTTCTTTTTGCAAATGTTTTATAACCATACTAGGTCTTCAACACTTAACATAGGGAAGTGAGGTTTGTTGTCTCTTTAGATATAGCCAAGAGTGGGATTCAGCCGGTTCAGGTGAACTGGATGTTAAATTTACATCTGGTTCACTGAACTGGTAGTTGAACCGACCGGCTGGCTCTGCCCATCCCTCCCCTCTCCTCCCAGGAATCTCCATGTGGTCCATTTTGAATGCAGGTAAATGCAGGGTCCACACAGAGGCTCTGGGAGGGCGAAAAACGGCCCTCCGGGAAGTTTCAAAAGTCCATAAATGGGTCTGTTTCTGGCTTCTGGAGAGCCTCCAAAGCCAGGGGGAAGCCATTTTCCCCTTCCCAGAGGCTCAAGGGAAGCCTTTGGACTATGGGGAAGGTGAAAAACAGCCCTCCCTGGATATAGCAGATTATCTAACCACCTTGAATGGATTGAGCAGGATGTATTGATTGGTAGTATAGATTCTTCCTTGATTAACATATTATTGTCAGGTGCATATTGTACTGATTAGATGCTGGTTTTGCTTATGTATTTGGTTCATAGATATGTGGTAAGGGATGAGGTGCTTTCATATATCTTTAACCTTTTGAGTGATTCCTAACAGGTTTATTTCTATAAGTCTGATTTATCAATTCTAGGATTTTTATTTATTTATTTTATTATTTGCATTGTAGAGTTAATCTGGGCTAATCTAAAATGCCTACAGCTTTCCAGCTGAATCTGTTTGAACTGGTCTGTAAGCCAAGAAATTAATGGCTTTTCATTATGATTTCTGACTCAACTGATGTTCGTGGGTATATTCTTTCTATTTGTACAATATAATAGTTTTTTTACCCCAAACCTCACACTGTATGTTGTAAATACCTCTGGTTTTGTTTTCTTTATCTACTGAGTCTTTGGGTTTGTTTTAGATGGTGTTGCAAGAAACTGCAAAAATAGTCTTCCAACAATTCCAAGTTTCTGATAGGAAGATCTATGATAGCATGGTTAGTGAAACCATCATGAAATATTTCCAGTAACACAATATCAAACACAAGCCCTAATTGTAGTAAAATCAAGGTTCAACATTCCTTTGTCTCTTTTGCATCCCTGCACGTTAAGGAAGAAGGGAAAGTATAACAGGTCATGTTTAGGAATGTGTGTTGATCTATTATCAAGCACTTTGTTTGTGGTCATAGCAAAACATACCACTTGCTTCTGTAGCGAAAGGGGTGAGGAGAAACAAGGAGCAAGAAGGTCATATTGAGCTCCCATTATTTTCTATGGCTGGAATACTAGGAACATTTTCAGTATTTTCACAAAACAACACTTATGCTATTTTGAGTAACGTTCTTTCAGAGCTCATGAACTGATGTCTTACAAAACTGTTTTGTCCTGAGTGAAAAGCAGCAATTTGCATCTAGCATTTGGTCCCATCAACACTAGCCTGTAACTCAGTTCATCTTAAGCTAATTTTAATATTGTATTGGTTAGAAACCTTATCCAATGCATATTATTAATTAACAATAATATCTGTTCCTTGATTTACTATCCCTTTTCTCTTTTCTTGACTGCCAATTAGGAATATTAAGTCAGACTCATTAAAATATATTTCACTAGAAATAAGCAAACCACGTTGATACAATCTGTACCAACTACTTCAGCAGATAAAATCTCCAGAAATTGTCTGGTTTGCTACAGTGTTCATCACCCAAGAAGGCCAAAAGGGAAGAGAGAGTGTATTTCTATGTTCAGCTAATTAAGCTATATAATAGTTAAGCTCTATGATTGCTTATATTTGAATAAGGTAAATTGCCAATATATATAACTAATTTGCATGGAGATAGGAAATCACATTTTGTATCCTGGTATTGATGTTACAATACTGCAGAACAATTAATTTAAACTGAAAAGTCTAACTTGTTAATTGCTATTATTATCACGTTGCTCAGAACTAAGCTTCCTGCAGAGAAGTAATGAAGTATTCTGCAACTTCAAAACCCTAAGGGATATTTGGATTAGCTCACCATCAATTTGAACACCAATAGCCCTCTTTGGACTAAAAAAGACCAGTGGTTTGCACTACTTGGATTAAGATGCTTAAATTGTTTAGTTTTAAGGTATTGGACTAAGACTGGGGAGACCATGTTCTATTTCACCATGTGCCATGGAAGTTCAAGAGCTGATTTTCGGTCCAGTTATTCTCTTTCAGCCCAACCTACTATACAAAAGTAGGTTTGGAGGAAAATAGAATCAGGGAATGATATGAATGCCAGCTTGAATTCTTGGTGGGAAGAGTGAGAATAAATCCAAACAGACTACTTGTGTGTTGTCTTTAATATGTTGTTGCCAATATTTCAAACAGCCATGAGTAGTATTTCACAAAATAAGCATTTGAAGAACTATATAAGAATTAAGGTGGAGTTTCAAATGAAATGAAATATCCTTGGATTATAAATTCAGTCTGTTCTAAGTCTGCAGAGATCTTGGTTTCCCTCTGAGACATGGAACCTCACTACGGTGACTTTGAGCCAGTCATTCTTTCTTAGCTCAGCCTTCCTCATATAGTGCTGTTGTTGGGAGAATAAAAATGAAGGTTTTTGACAACGTTAAAAATAAGTGGAGAATAAATAATTAATAGAGTTTTTAAAATTCACATCTCAGTTGCAATGAGGCCTCCAGTTTTTGTAGGATCCAGTAACTGTTCCCCAATATTTTGTACTGCTTGATGTATGTCCAGCATAACAGTCATCATTAAAAACTTCAATTTTGTTCCAGTGGTAGGCAACCTGAAATTTTCCAGAAATTTTGCACCACAATTCCCTTGTCATTGGCCATGCTGGGGCCCATGGAAATAAAAGTTGAAAGCTTCTGGGAGATACCGTGTTACCTTAGCCTGCCTATTCTGTTCCTACAACATTAGCTGGGTATCTCTTTTAGGGGGCAAGAGAGACATCTGGTTTTATATTACAGAATTATCTGTAAATGCATTATCAATTCTTTAGCAAGGCACTGATGCAGAACTACCAATTTAGAATGCTGATTCAATCTGGAGACTTCCAATTCCATGAGATCATTTGATTCAGAAAATCAATTCAGTTTGTAGATTGGATCAAATTGCCTTCAAACAGTGAATCCACACTGAAGGTTTAACAAAGTTCAGAAGGCAGCAGTGTGAAATCATTTCTATATTACTATCAAGAAAAAATACATGGACATGTTATTGAAAGCATCTTTACCTTTTTATTCTTTGGGGTGGGGGGGAAATCCATATATTTTTCCCTATGGTTGAAATTAGTATTGTGCAGACTTTGCCTTAAAAATGTTCTTCCTGTTAAAGAAATTTTTCATTTTTCCTGGGTACCTTGGATTTTTTTTTTTAAAATCTTCCTAGATTGTAAAGGATACTACCTTTTTCTTTTGCCTTACGTTTTCTTCTACCATGAATTAGGGCACGGGTGTCAAACTCACAGCATTACATTGCCATCACGTGACATTTCGCCATGTTTCCCCCTTCATGGAGCTGGGGTGGGTGTGACCTGCACATGATGCATTTGACCCACAGGCCACCAGTTTTGCACCCCTGGATTAGGGTCTCTGCTGCCCAGTTCTTGAGCTGAAAAAGCCACATTAAGGAGAAAATCTCTTATAGACCTTCTTTCCTCATTTTTACTTGGGATTCTGTTGAACTGTGAGTGATATTCTCCAGTAAAAATAACAACAATCTATCTCTCTCTCTCTCTCTCTCTCTCTCTCTCTGTCTCTGTCTCTGTCTCTGTCTCTCTCACACACACACATCCTTATGATAAATGCCAAAACCCAAACATATATTCTTCTTTGGAGGAAAAAAACCGGAAAGCAATTCCTTTTTCACGAAATTGAAATTTTTTACACAGCGCTATTTGACAGCGATGGCAAAATTAGTATTTTTCATCAAGATTGTCACTTTTCCCCTGTCCTGCCCCAATTCCCCCCCCGCTCCCATTTTTTTTCATGTTAGAAAGCACAAGCCTTAGAATTAATGCATTGTCTTTAACAAGCAGGAGAAACCTTTCTGGCCCACTCTTTAGAGCGAGTGGAAAAACTGTTCTCATCAGGAGGCTCACAAAACAGTCTAATAAGGATTTCTAAAGAGTTGTTTGAGCAACATCTCTCTCCCCGTCTCTCCAGCAAACTGCATTAGCGGTTTAATATTCTTAACTGCCCGCATTAAGTGCATGTTTCTGCATATATAAACATTATGCATTGTTTTTAAATACCCATTTCTCTACCATAAATGCAGTTCTTATATTACCAATGAGGTCACTCCAGGGAGCACTGTTACCATGAAATAATAATTTCCATTTATAACAATTATGAGAATGGATTCTAACATAGACAACGTGCCTCTTTCTATGCCTTTCTCCCTAGACTTCCGGCCACATTTCCCCTGCAATTTGCAGTGCTTGGTGCCTCCTTTAAGAATACAGAAGATGCACAGAAACAAGAAACTTTGCTAAACTTACAGTATGTAGTCAACATGTTCTCGTGTGTTTAAAAGTGGTTCATTGTTAATTTGGCCTTAGAAATATAGTGAATTTAAGTCATTCCAAATCTATATGCTGTTGGCATTGGGTAGAGTGAGATCAAATCAACAAAATAACTTATAAAGGAGAATTCCGGTGGTATCTCTGCATGATCCAGTTGTTCTTTCCCAGCTTCATCCAACATAAAAGTAATCCTTATATAAACAGGGAAGATAATTACCATCCACAAAGGCAGCCCCATTCTGCATTTGTTTGAGAGAGTCAAGGCCTGTTTTCACTTAGGAAGACTTGCTGTGATTCATGCATGGAGTCAACGGGGGGTCTCCTCTGATGCTAGCATATTCTCCTTGTTATTGAAGAGCCTTTTTTAGGTGTCTACACAAATCCATGTGGTGTGAGAATGACAACTGTCTATCTCATTTTGATTTTATTTTTTTAAAAGCCAGTCCAACTATCTTGGGGTAGACAGATGACTTTTCCTAATCCCTGATTCCCCAGAGATTTACTGAAGTGTCCCATGTGAGAGCTCCTTCCTATGGTTGGAAGCATTTTCTGATATAAGAATTGGAAATCATTATGTTGCCTGGCCAGGGATATGCAACTGAGATTCAAAAATCATCAAAGGGACAGCGTCTCCTGAAGAATGGAGATTCTCCCCATCACAAAATTCTTCCGCATTTCATTAGGCTGGAAATAAAAGGAAAGAGTGTGCTAATGTCCCTCCCTCCGCGATGCACCGAGCAAGGAAATGTTTGAAACGGACAAACTTGCCTCTCTGAGCCCTGTGGCTCCTAAGGGCTCATTTCATTTCATTTCACGACCAGGAGAAATGCATACAGTTACTCCCTTTCTGAAGGAAAGGCACATAAATTGGCAGAAACCTGCTGCTACATTTCTGAAGGGGGGTGGGCAGCCAATGTAGAAATTAATAGGATGTAAGATGAGGAGCGGCTGTGTTTGGTTACTAGGGCTGAGCACAGGGTACTGTGATTAATGGGATGGGGAGAGTCTGAGGAGGTTCAATTGTTAAAATGAAATAAAAACGGCATGGCATGAAATCAAACTAAAAACAGCTATAAATATTTTAGGTACCTTAATAAAAGCCCCGGAGAATATTTATTTCTAACATAAATCCTGGGGTACAATCCTCCCCAGATAAGAAAGAATATGCTTATCTCTTGTTTTTCCCCCTCAATTCTTATTTACATAGAAATACAGAGGCCACTATTTATTCAGGATGAAGACTTTCCTCCCACGTACTAGGTTGTAAAATGTGATTAGCTTGATGCTCTGCCCTCCTTTTTTAAAAATACAGCTAAACCCATCCTGATCTAGCCAACCTGTCAGGAAGACTTAGTCCACCACCATTAGGGAAAAGAAACTTTGAGGGGACAGTCATATACACTCCAGTTGAGATACCGGATGACACATCTTAAAAGGGATACAATCAAAGTCATAATTAACTTGTGGGCTAGGGCCTAACTAATTGGGTCTCTCTCTGCTACTTATTAGAGAAATCTTTGACACAAATCCAATTTGTGGTTTAGAGATGGAAGATTTGATTATTGTGCCTCTGGGATGCTTACTACATAATCATTCATTGTGGTAGAAGTTCCAACTGCTTCACAAATGACAGGGACCAATAGACAGTGTGTTTCTCCCATTTTCCGATTTGCATTTCCTGGCTTTTCCCATTGTTTAAATTGGCTTTCTCTGGCAATCCTCTTGATCAAGGGTGTCAAACTTGCAGCCTGGGGGCCAGTTGCATCATGCGTTGCTCATTCCCACCCCCATTTTAGCAATTAGGGGGAGTCATGCTATGTGACGTGATGACAACGTGATACCATGAGAGTGATCTGATACAACAGCTGAGGGTTAGCATGGGCGGGAAATTTTCGGAATCTGAAGTACCTATCTATAGACTACTTATTTTGGGAGAACTGGTTTAAAGTAATCTATACTACCCAATCTAAGTAGTTCAGCACCTAGTCTTGACAGTGCGGAGATCATAGCTGGGATTGAGTCAGAAACAGGATGTGGAGCAGAAAGGATTTAACCATGGTGTCAGGCATGAAGTTGCCCAACACATAGGAAGTTCCAATGATTAAACTGATTTATTGTTGGTTGTTACCTTCTCTTTTTTGGGAAAAACTAAATTATAAAAAATGGTAAATTGTTGTTTTGTGGGAAAAGGAGGGGAATTCAAGAAGGGTTGGACTTAGTCCATTTGTGGCTACGTAAAGACTCCAGGCTAATTTCTCCTTTGACTCTGCCCCCCCACCCCCACCCCCAAGATTCTGCCACTCTTTCTCCTACATAGGGTGGTCTGGTTAATAGAGCCAGAATCTGCTGCTGGTGGTCATAATGCTTAATAACTTCACTACTTAATAAAAGATCTAACTCTTCCACTTTACCACATATCCAATCTCACTTCTTTTTTAAAAAAAAGATAAATGATTTAGCAAAACCATAATTGTTAAGTCTGGGCGGTTGGTCCCAAGGAGAGACGAGACTTGAAATAGTGACAACAGCTCTTTATTAGGAAACCAGATACTGAGACAAGACTCCCAGCCGAAGCAGCTCCTTTTATAGAGCTGGCTGCGGCTTGGCAGCCTATGACATGCATTCGAGCTTGCCGTGCTTGCTTTTACCCAATCGTGGCAGCTGAATAAGAACCAATCAGGATGCTTAGTTTTGTCCAATCACGGCCCGGCTTTTCCAGATCAATAGGAATGCAGGCCTACAAGCCTGCTAGTATGGAACAATAATAGTATTCTAACTTGAAAAGTTGGTTGTCAGTATAGGACTAGGCCAGGAATGTCCCAATCATTGGGGGTCAGGATATATTTGTAAAATTAAGGTTCTTTTATGCCTCCCCCCCCAAAAAATAGTAGTGCCATGGGTATGGTAAAACACCCATTAATCAGAAAAAAAAATCTTTTACAGGATCCCTTCCCACTAATATCTCTAGTTTTTCAGGATAGTCTTTACTCTCTTGGTTCATCTCTGTTATTTCTTTCCTCAGTGAAAGATTTCCCAACACATAGAATTTCATTTTGTTTTCTAAGAATTTCTGGGTCTCTCCAATGTTCCAGTTTTGTAGATAATGTTTATACTTTAGGCTGGTGCTTCTCTTTGTAGGATACCAGCTTCTCCTTTAATTTGAATTCACAGGAGCTAAAAAAGATGGTTGGGAAAATAACTCTCCAAGAAAGTTAGGTAGATAAGTCATATTGGGATCTACAACAGTCCACCAGGTTGCTCAGCTCAGCCTCCCCATGCTCATTGTCTGGTGTTGAAATGTTTTATTTGAATTATCTTATATGGAGTGTAAATGCCACCTACAACCAAACTCCACCAGAGGAAGAAACCAGCCAAGTACTGTGTTACACAATGCTGTTGTGTTTGCTTTGCACTAAAATGGTTTCTTAAAACTGAAGTTATTTGATTGTTTAATACTGAAAGATCAGTTTAGAAGAGAAAGCAGAGCCAGAGGTTCCTTTCAGACTGCTGTAAATGCCAAGAATTCTGAAATTAATAGCGGACATTGTAAATAGGGAAATAAAAGAAACATTTACTGCTGCAGATACAGCCTCTTGCTTCTGATATTTCCATGTCCCTGGAACATCCTCCTGCTTTTAAGAGCAGAAAAGCATAAAACACACTCTTAGCACAAACGCCATGAATTTTTCTGTCCTTTTTAACTTTAGCTCAGTAAGATTGCATATACAATAAAAGCAGAGCAAAAGAATGGAAGGACTTTTATTCTACATAAAGCAATTACCGTTGTTGTCAGCAGCCACAAAATTTACTGTTGAAGGAAAAGGGTACAGAGAAATGAATAAGCAAAAGAGCTGAGATAAAAGGAAGGCTGGTCCAAACATTAAGTAATCTTGCCAGTGGTCTAGTTTTCACCTCTGAACATCCTTTGTTTCATTTCACTCCTTAGATAACTGTCAAAAATGCGTAGTTTCATACCGTTATGGCAGCTGATCCCCAACCTGGCACCCTCCCCTAAGGTTTAGATGTCCTGAAAGGTCTGCCCCACCATCCAGGATCTGGAGGGACTATAATGTTGGTTATCACTAGATAAACCAGCTGAGATTACATTCAGATCAATCTCTCTATTGCACCTCTGATTATTTAGGATCATCTTTGTTGTTGCTTTGTTCTGGGATTGCATTTTCTGTATTTGTGTGAGAACTTCTGCTCTGCAGATACATTTTAATTGAGGCAAATTGAGGCATTTTTTTCAAATAGAAGTGTCAGCCAATCCTATTGCTCAAAATAAATGAAGCATGAAAAGTAGCACTTTTACTATCCCTGTGACAGGTTTAGAGGGATGGGGTGGCTCAGTGGCTAAGACGCTGAGCTTGTCCGTCAGAAAGGTCAGCAGTTCAGCAGTTCAAATCCCTAGCACCATGTAACAGAGTGAGCTCCAGTTACTTGTCCTAGCTTCTGCCAACCCAGCAATTCAAAAGCATGTAAAAATGCAAGTAGAAAAATAGAGACCACTTTGATGGGAAAGTATCAGCTTTCCATGCGCCTTCAGTGTTTAGTCATGCCAACCACATGACCACGGAGACGTCTTTGGACAGTGCTGGCTCTTTGGCTTTGTAACAGAGATGAGCACCGTCCTCAAGAGCCAGAAACAACTAGCATGCGTATGCAAGGGGAACCTTTACCTTGTACTATGACATATGTCAACTCATAAAATATTTCTATGGTCTTTTTATAGTTGCCAACAGAAAGGGAGGGGGGGAAGGGGTTTGAAAGAGCAGTGCGTCAGCTTCAAAATCGAAAGTGCATTCCATAAATAGTTTTCAAAGTTAGTAACTAGGTGACTGAAATTTCTGTCACGCAAAATTCTAACTGGAGAACATGATTGATGATTCTCAACTATGGGTGTGTCTCAATGGAGAATATGAATTATGATACACCCAGGGGGTGGGGGAAAACCAGGGTCAAGGGTGAGAATGAATTATGTGTCTCAGAGTCAGCTACACCCAGACAGTGCTGGACATGTTAACTCCCAATAAATCCTTTTGAAGTTTTAGAAGTTTGACTCGAGACTCATGATTTAATTGGGGTAACTGCCGGAATCCTGAAAATCACTTTTTGTGACCTTCTGTCAAGCAAAGTCGATGGAGAAGCCAGATTCACTTAATAATCATGTTACTAACTTAACAACTGCAGTCAGTGGTGAAATGCTACCGGTTTGGCCTGGTTCACCAGAACAGGTAGTTAAAAAAAAGCTCCAATGTTCAACTTGGAGGAGAAAGAAGAGAAAAGCGCAGGATCGGCCCTCCCACCCACCCCTGTGCTTTTCTGTTCTTTATCCTCTCAGCTGATTGGAGCAGCAGAGGCTCAGCTGGTGTTTGGAAAGCTACATGCACACATTAGGTGCTCGCACACACACAAAGTGCGCAATCACCGAATCGGTAGGGAAACTGGTAGAATCCCACCACTGACTGCAGTATTTCATTTAATAACTGTGGCCAGAAAGATTGTAAAATGGGACAAAACTCACTTAACAAGTATCTTGTTTAGCAATGGAAATATTAGGTTTAATTGTAGTCAAAAATCAAGGACTACCTCTAATTCAAGTGTGGTCTACTGCTGTGGTGGTCTAAGGCAGCTTTATTTGTTTCAAATGTATTTTAGAAGGTGCATAAATGAATGGTGAGAAGAATGAGTTGACTGACCTTACAAGATAAGCCAGCATTGCTTTTTATCTGTATTAAAATGTTTGGGTTTATATTACTACATTTCCATGTGGTTTCAGATGTGTCTATTGGAGAGTGGTGGAGGTAGAATAAAATGCATTTCAAGCTGGTGGCTGCAATTGTAGCATTGAAGCATCCCATCTGTTTATGTGCCACATGCATCCATAAGAAAAGGAAAGGACATTTTTGATTGCAAAATCATACCTGCCATCTCAAGTTTTTTGACCTGACATATTTCACATCCCATTGCAAATGTGAGCTGCTTAATTAATTTTCTGTTTCTCTATATCACATCAATATTTAATTGTTTATGTTATTTTATATTTATGTTATTTTATATTTATATTATTTTAATTCTGAATTGCATTGTTTTCCAGTTTCGTGCCTTGAAATATTCTGACTATGGGCATGGTTTACAATAATTTCTAAATTATAGAAATAGATCATAAATTTACATTCTCCTCCAACTCCCCCATGATAGATTGCACTTCTCAAAATATGTACAACTTTACATTTACAATACTCCAAACTTCAGCGTAAGTTTGGGGTGTTGTAGAAGTTATTGATAGGTCACCCAATGGGAAAGTCAGGATGGAAGCTATCATACAACTACAGATTTCTGCTTATCAAAGATCAGCAGGTCACTCTATTGAAAGACTTCAAAGGTCTACTTCCACTGAAACTTTATCAGAGCAAAGTACATGTTTCATCCCACAAAAGACCAGCAGATATTTAAATTCTAACATTTACTCTGTTACCTCTGTTAACATTTATCTGTGGCCATGATTTTTTTTAAAAAAGAGCAGAGGCCATGTTGAAAACAATCTGGTAAGGAATAACCAAATTTATTGCCATAACATCAGCACATAGATGCTCAGGGCACACATACATAGAATGCTATGCTATGATTCTGGAAAGTAGATCAGAGAAAAGTAACTTTAACAGAGTAACAGAAAATTGGAAAAGACCTTGGAGATCTTCTAGTCCAACCCTCTGCTCAAAAGCATGAGACCATTTCAGACAAATGGCTGTCCAGTCTTTTTTTTTAAAGCCTCCAGTGATGGAGCACCCACAATTTCTGAAGGCAAGCCATTCTGTTGGTTTATTATTTTTGCTGTCAGGAAATTTCTCCTTAGTTATAGGTTGCTTGTCTCCTTGGTTAGTTTCCATGCATTGTTTCTTATCTTGCCTTCTGGTGATTTGGAAAATAGGTTGACACCATCTTCTTAGTCCCTCAAATATTGGAACACTGCTATCATGTCACACCTGGTCCTTCTCTTCACTAGAGTAGGCACACCCAATTTCTGCAACTTTAGACAATAATGATTATATTAATGAAGTGTGCTACAATAATGATTGTATTAATGAAGTGTGTCACATCCTGGAGTTGCAACTTCAATATTTCCCATGGGTCAGCACACTATATATTCATGACCTTCTTATGGGCTTCCCAAAAGTGAAAATACTATTGTCATTTTGATTCCGCAGGACTTTTTCTGTGGTTTTGTGTTCCCTAGGTTTACTAGATTGCAAAGCAATTTTGCCCTGTCTCCCTGAACAAATCACAATAAAATTGGCTACCCTCGTCATACCTTTAGGGTAGATGTTTTCTATCCAGACTGTTTATTGCACAGTCTTTATTGTAATCTGTGAGTTGAATGACACCATTCTTTTCTTTTCTATTTAATTTTCAGTCTGCTTGATTGTGAATATGAAATTTTTAAAATATCAGTAAATATTTCTGAATTTTCTCAGTCACATAGATTGCTTTTTACTATCTTGGAACAATGTGTTATGTAATTTTTGCAGAATATTTATATAACAGAAATATTATATGAAAGTTAAGTCGGGTTCTTAATGTTGCAAGAAAGACACTGGATGTTACATGCATGTGAGCTGGGTGGTCATATAATTATTTTTAATAAATAAATAAAATATGAAGTTGAAGCATTGTACATTTAGAAAATTTGCAGAGAAATCAATCTCTTTTTAAGGGACCATCATCATATATTTCCAGGATAAATTCATAAAGAGTCCACAGTCACATTATAGTGGTGATGGGGAATAAAAATGTAACAAATAAATAAATAAAAGGAGATGAATTTCTCTCTCCATACATTCCTTGATAGAGTATCAAAAGAAAGACATGCCCAAGGTCCCATGTCTTTTTTTCAAAAGGCAACTGGACTTGGTTTTTCTTTGAAGACATTTCACTTCTCATCCAAGAAGTTTCTTCAGTGGAGAATGGAAGGATTTATATTCCTTGCACTCATCTGATCATTAGCACTCTTTCTGAGAGTCATTGAGGCCACTTGGAGGTTTATTTGTATCCTTTGGGACAACCATGATCTGGATGAGTGAGAATCTCCATAGACAACATATCCAAGGAATTACACCCAGAAGCTATTCTAATTTGCTTTCCCTGAGCTAAATCTCTTAATAGCCATAAACATGTTGGATTTTCTTCATTGATTTCATCTATAGATGGAAAGTTCTAGGCAAGAGAAGAGATTAAATTCTCATACAATCTGTTCTTTTTCTGCTGCCTGGATTACTTTACAAGACTACAAGAGGGAATGCTTTGCAAAAACTTTTTAGGACATTCATTTGAAACATTCAGGAGTTCTGATGGGAAGGCAGGCGGTAACAGAAAGAAGAATTATGAAGATCAATACTGACTTCCACAAGAAGTTCTGGCATTTTATGTTCCAATTTAGAACACCTTCTCTTTTACAGCCAAGCTGTAAATGGCTCAAATTAACACACTTTTCTTCTTCTGAAATGCTGACAGAACATTTCTTTTAATGGTGTTAGTAGGCACAAAGGCCCAGCCAAAACACTAATACAAGTCTATTTAAAATATAACAACTAAATCAAAATAGAGCTCATGGGGGTTTCTTACAACAGCTCGACTGGTTTTACAGCCCTTTTTGCAAGTTTCTCAAGAGAGATCTGGCTAGTTGCCAAATGAAACTACACAGATTCTTCCAAATACCATAAATTGGTGAGGGGGGAGGGCTTCTTTATCATGGAACCTTCTGTCATACCATCCTATTGTTTCTTTTTATTTTTCTTATATGTATCCATTTCATGTATTCATAACTATGTTTATACCTGTTATGTTATAATTGCTTATCAAATAAATAAATAAATAAATAAAATAAAATAAGCACTTGTCTGCTTAGAATAATCTAAATCTGAAATACAGGTTGCCAGAAGGGCTAAAAGTGCTTTAAGTCTTATTTGCTTTTATTCTGCCCATCAAGAAGCATTGGTGAAGGATAAGACTGTAATATTAGGATAATTTCAATATAATTAGCTTAAACTTTATCAACACATTTGAACAAGATATTACCTTTAGCAGGGAATGGTTGATGGGGCACAAATGTGACTTATGGCTGATAACCTACTCCATTCTTTCTTTAATTAAAAAGCAGTTATATAAAGGATTTGAGCTGACCTGATGATAAATTTGAAAATGGAAAATTGTGAAAATTGTGACTTGTAATGTAACGAGGAATCAAGAACATGGGAGCATAATCTCAAACTGACAGTAAAGGTAAAGGTTCCCCTCGCACATACGTGCTCGTCGTTTCCAGCTCTTGGGGACAGTGTTCATCTCTGTTACAAAGCCGAAGAGCCAACACTGTCCAAAGATGTCTCTGTGGTCATGTGGTTGGCATGACTAAACACCAGAGGCACACAGAACGCTGTTACCTTCCCACCAAAGTGATCCCTATTTTTCTACTTGCATTTTACACGCTTTTGAACTACTGGGTTGACAGAAGCTGGGACAAGTAATGGGATCTCATTCTGTTACATGGTGGTAGGATTCGAATCGCCGAACTGCCAACCTTTCTAATCAACTGAACCACTGCATCCCCTAAAATGACACTAGGGAAGTTCAAAAGTGATGTTAGAAAGTATTACTTCACAGAAAGAGTAGTGTAAGCTTGGAATCCATGTCCAGGAGAGGTAGTAGGTTATCATAAACTGAGTTTAAACATGTTTGGGATTAACACATCCACCATCCAATACAAAAATAAAAATGAAATAAAAATAATAATTATAAATAATAAACAGATAACAAAAAACCTCAAAGGACTCAGTGAACCACTAGATCTTTTTCTGCAGTTGGTTTTCTACATCTCTATGGAAACTTATCTAAATAAACCAACAATTTGTTTACTCATTCTCCCAAAAGAGGTTGGGCTGAGTAGGGTCTGGCAGGGCAATCCTAACAGTTTCCTGAATGGAGGAGTAAGGAACAGCAGAGGTAGCCTCTGGGCTTTCTAACTCTGCATAGCTGAGCTGTATGTGTCAGCATTCCAACTAACCAACTCCAAACCAATAACCTCTGAGACAAATAGTTCCTCAAAGTTCCATTTTATTAGAGTAGTCATATTGGCACATCTGGGAAAACCCGAATCTGAGAATTCCGGGTTTTCCCTTCCCAAAAGAAAAATCAAAGATCCATCCCCTCTCCATCACATGGCCCAATCAAATCTTTATCTCAACTGGAGACACCACCACCCCCAGTCGCTCTCTTCCAGGTGCAGGGCAACATGTCCTTGACTCTCTGAGAAAGAATGTTGTGCCTAGTCTTCCACCCCACTCTGAAATCCCCCCTCCCAAATTCCCAGGCACTGAATGTGGCAGCCTCAAAGCTTCCAAGTAAAAAATGGCTTCCAAGGCTGACAATATGGAGGTAAGAGGCAGCTGCAATTTGAGGAGTTGGCTGTGGTTGCCTTGAAGACTTCCAAGGGTTAGGGAAGAGTTTTAGAATAAGGCTGTAGGAGAAAGAGAGGGAACAATGTTTTCACTGCTGCAATACTGAAAAACTCCTATGCCAAGTCTCCCAGTTGCAGCTGAAGGAGAAGGTGGTACTGCCATAGCAATAATCATTATACACAGAAACTATGTGAACACCTTAAAATTGCAGAATTGGACAACTCGCCACAGCCAAATCTTTGTGGCCATCTTGATGCAGCCATCTCACTGCAGCCATCATGCCATAGCCAAGTTGCCATGGGACAAACCACATGAGATAACTCAACATGATAAATATTAACTGCCATTGCTTCTTCCACATTATTTTCATTGACAAAAAATTGGCTGTGATGAGATGGCCATGATAAGAGATGACTGTGGTATCTTAGATACCTCCCTAAATTGTGCCAAGACTACTGGCTTTTTCACATTTCTGGAGACTTGAGCACTAGTGGTATGCTCCCTCTTCAGCTGTGTTGAGTTCTTAGTGGGAGTGGGAACATAACAATCACTTCACACAAATTCGATAGAGCTGGCCAGATAACATCGCTGTATATAAGAAGAGTAAATGGTATAAATTAGCAAAGGAAATGAGGAATGAAAAATGGATATAGGTATGTTGTGTTTGGGAAACTAAGAGAGAGAAAGAGAGGGAGGGAGGGAGGATTTAATTAGAAGGATCTTCTGGAATGGTGTTGCTGAATTTATGCCTGAATGCAAAGTTGTAGATTTAACTATGAAAGAAAGAGTAAAAATGTATGTCAGAAAGCAGAAATTGGCATCATTTACTTTGCTGTGGGTGTGAATCAAAAAGAGAGTTCATATGTTAGTGATAGCTGAATGTTATGCTCTAGTGAATGGTGATAATGGAAGAACCAGGAATGAATTTTTACAAAATTGTGCAACGTTCTGAATGAATGCAATATAAGGGAAAAGCTTTTCTGTTAGCAGGCATGAGTGGATGGATGGGAATAAAACAAGACAGTATAGAAAAAAGCATTTGGATGTATGGATTAGACTTCTGCTCAGTGGGTCATGGAAGAAGGTATGCATATGAGAAAATTTATTATATGTTTTTAAAAGTGCAAAACGAATTGGCTTGAATTATAAAATACTCTGCATGACTATAAAGTTGAAGATTGCTTGGTGAATACAGTAAAGGTAACTTAGGTCAAAAGTAAAACATGCACGAGAATAAATGGAAGGCATAATGAATAATTTAGCATTGAGCAGGAAATAAAGCAAGGAAGTATACTGTCCCTTTGGTTGTTTGATGTATTTTAAGAGTTGACGATGACTTGATGGCACATAATCCATCTCATTCATATTATGTGTCTAAACATTTAAATTTTGCTTTATTGCTTCTTCTGTCAGCTCCTATGGCATGACTTATTCTTCTCGTTGTCCAAGGTCAGCTTGACAATTTTCTTCACTGTTCAAAGCATCTTTTAATCTTGTTTTTGTTAAGCTTTCACAGACATGCATTACAACTGGGAAGACCACAGCTGGGACGCTATATACTTCTGCTATCGTTATGTAATGATAGTTAATATTTATAAGATTAGTATTGATCATAATGTTTAACATTATGTATTTATACAGATTCATATTATTTTAGCTTTCAATTCTAAAACGACAGGTTTCTTCCCCATTACTTCATTTGAGAAAGCCTGGAGAAACTTTGGTGGGGCAGGAAAAAGAAACCTTGAATGTAATTCAGTACATAGAAGAAGAAGGGGGAAAAAAGATTACTTCTTCAGAAAGAAAATAGGAACTCTTCACCTTGGTGAAATACTATAATCTATCCTTTTTTCAGTCTGCCCTGCTTCACAGCAGATTCACCACCTGCTTTCCTTTTACACAGGCTCTGCAGGAAACCATCCTCCTGCTGCCACGCTTTCAGTCTAATCAGCAACGGGAAGGTGACATCACAGTTCCAATCCTCTTCTCTGTGTGAAAACATTATCAACAATCGTATCAGCGAGGGCCGGGTGTGGCCCAAAAAGGGATTTTCTTCGGTGCTTGCTAGCATTGACCACGCTAGAGCTTTCTACCGGAAATACAAACTAGAATTAGAATTACTATTGTGGGAAGCCACCACCACCCCTTCCTAGGAGAATGAAATATTTTGAGGAATATTTTAAAAATGCAGGATAAAATATTTCCCCTAAAAGAGAAATTAAAAATCTTAAGGGAAACAGAAACTCAGAGCTCCAGCTCCCTGCCTCCAGGAGATATTTTGTGTCCATTAAGAAAGACTGGGCCAGCCTGTCTACAAAACAAGACCTCCAGCTCCAGGGTGAAGGGATTAAGACATGACCCTCCAGGACCTAATAGGATTAACCCAATAAGACACAGAGTTCACCACATTGCACAATTTCCTAAGGGTATTGCATCATCCTCAGAAACTTCAACCAAATTTAGCTCAGATAACCTATAGAGGCAGCTATGACCCCTACATAACCCCTACATGGCCCCATGGGAGTCTGACAACAGCCAATAGAATATATGTTCCTGCACAGGAACAGACAGCTCAAGTGCAAAGCCCAAGAGAAGGTATAAAAACCCTTCAGTCTCAACTCCATGTGGTCAGTTGCACCAGAACCATGTGCTTGGTGATTCTGTTTCATCATTAAACCATCTTTCCAATCAGCTTCCATGTTTCCAGTGTCTTTCTCACAGCTTGGAATTGAACCAGATGGATATTTCTTCCAACACTATAGTTCATTGCACAGTCAAGCAGTTTTAAACTGGATTTGGCATTTTTATCCCACTTTCAAGTTCTTCTCAAGGACATTCTTAATAATACCGCATGCAGGAAATGGTTGCAAAACACTACGGTTTATACACTTGTATGTAACATCTGAAAAGTTTGCAAAGGGCACTTAGTCTGTAGTGAGCTTCGGTCAATCAGCTGATCAGACATTAGAGATAAGACCATGAAGCTTTGAAAGAAGGCTATTTTGAACAATTTAGTGATTCTTTGAAGAGACGTGGCTCATCAATCAAAAAGATTATGTTGCAGTATAAATGAAACTAGCAAGTAGTTGTATAGTTGTACAGATACCACAATCTTTAAAAATGCCTGAAGCATCTTTTCAGGTGTCTGTGGGGGGTGGGGGCAAGGGATGTTAGCCAATTCTCACTTTTTTATTTTTCCTTATAAAATTATTGTGTGTCATTTCATACAAAACACCTCAAACAATATTTCTTGTATTTCATGCATGGTGTTAAGCCATTTGGAAAGTAAGCAGGGATATACACATATACAACCTATTGCTATGCAATCCACCAAGTGCTTTTTTATTGGAGTGAAAATTCAAGGATGGATGTGAAAAGAAAGAGAAAGAAATGAATCAAAGTTTGGGAGTGCAAGTGAAATCATTCATATTGCTTTGAAAATCACTGAGACATTTCCGCTAAATTATTAACTTCATTTGCATTCCCTCATACGCAAATAAAACCTTTTCTTCATCTCCTCTATATGCATTTAGTGTGTATGAACTGTGGTGAATGGTGAACTACTCATCAAGGACAGCCCATTGTCTCTACAACGTATTGATTTGTTCACAGGTGAGATAAAAATGAATGGAGATTAAAGAAATATATTTACAATTCTGTCTCTGATCTGTCAAAAATGCTGAACATTTCCCCCTAGTGGCCCATTGGATGTAGCAGATCTCAGTGGGCAAATGTGACACAAAACTGAGAAGGGTAAGAATGGTTTTTTTTAATCTGGATTTCTGAAATACAGGCAGTCATCAACTTACTCACAATTGAACCCAAAATTGTTGTTGCTAAGCGAGTCAGTTGTTAAGTGAATTTTTGCCTCATTTTATGACCTTCTTTGCCAGAGGAAGTAGTTGCAGCTGCTAAGTTAATAGCAGTTGTTAAGTGAAACTGGCTTCCTCATTGACTTTGGTTGCCAGAAAGTAACAAAAGGTGATCACATGACCCCAACACACTACCACTGCCCCAAATACAAATCAGTTGCCAATCATGTGAATTTTGATCATGTGACCATGGGGATGCTGCAATAGTCATAAGTGTAAAAAATGGACATTAGTCACCTTTTCAGTGCCACTGTAAGTTATTAAATGAACTGTTGCCAGTCAAGGACTACCTATAATAGAAAAGGAAAAAGTCAATGCATTTCTGAAAAGGGTGCAAAACAATTTCCCTTCTAAATTAACAAACATCTCTCCTGAAGATATCATTGAAATAACCAGAGATGGCCCTATGTGCAAATACAATGATGGCTCTGTGGCCCCAAGATTTCGTAGAGTTGTATGCAAAAATGAGTCCAGCAAACACATATTCATTCATACAATAAACAACATTGCAAAAACCAATCCCAACCACAAAAAACTTCGCTCAAGACCAGACTTATCCATACTGCAAAGAATCCGCTCCTGTGAACTCCACCAGAACTCAAAAACCATCTAGACAATGGAGAAAAGGACCTATACATTGACTACAGAGCTGATTGCATCAAAAGAAAGTCACACAATCCACAACTCTGCATCCAACCCCCCCCATCCAATCCAACATCACTCAAAACTAGGCACGCACGCCTCTAACTACCTCTATTCCAACCACAACTGGCTTTATATGCAAGAAGCCTTGTAAATAAAATACCTGAATTTCTCCTCTTACTAAATACAGCTAAATTTGACATTATATTTGACTGTGAAACATGGCTCAACGCATCTCTCCTTGACTCCATTACCACGGTAAGAGACTATCATGTTTACCAATCAGATCATGAAATCCGTAGAGGAGGTGGTGTTGGCTATCTTTTGTAAAAAGTCCCTACATCTAAAAAACATCCAAATTACCTAGGAGCTTGCTATTCCTGAGACCATCGTCTGTGAACTGTCCTTAAATATAACATTTTGGTTCTTACTATGTTACAGAACCCCTGATTATATCATCGAACATGCAAACAAGCTAAATACACTGCTAACATAGGCAGCATCCTGCCCACACGCTTTTATCTTTCTTGGTGACTTCAATCTACCTTATAGTAACTGGACCCTTAACAAATGTACAACTGAACCCACACATGAAACCTTCTACAATGCACAGGGGTCCCCAACCACCGGTCCGCGGACCGGGACCAGTCCATGGATCATTTGGGACTGGGCCGCCTACTTTGCTTCAGTGCCATCTTGTTCCGATGTGCTGGATCAAGTGCTGGTTTTGATGCCATCCCTCAGCCTCGCTCGACCAAAAAGCTCCACGCCGTGCATGGCTGGAGAAAAGGAGGATGTGGTAGCCGCGGAGAAGCTGCTCTCCCTAAGAAGGAGGCTCCCGATTTGCCGGGCTTACGCCAGGTGTTCTGCGAGGCTGCGCTTCCACCGATTACCTTGATCCCAGCCTGCACGAACTGCCCTCGCCCTCTTCGGAAGTGGCCGGCGACCTGGTCAAGGCTCTGGTGAAGCTCTTCTTTGATCGCCTCACCGACACGTGGCTACAGGCCACTCAGGTGAGCAGCAGGAAAAGGGAGCTGGGCAGCCACAGACCAGCCGTCTCTCCGTCTGATGGCTTTGGCTGAATCTCTGCTTCCCAGCATGCTTGGTCCTCCGCCCACAGGCTTCCCCAGCCCCTTGCCAAGCAGGTTTTCTGCCCCAGCCCGGCAGGGCCCTCGCTACCTTCCCCTCGCCTGGCCGGCTGGGCTCCTTGGGCAACCCGGCTGCCTCGTGCCGAGAAGCGCACTACCAGGTGGGAGCCACGCGGCACAGGGCAACACACCACTGCCCGGCCCTGGCGAGGGAAAGCAGCGGGCGCTCCCCAGGCGGTGGCCTCGGCCCTGCCACCAGGGAAGCGGCTGCCCAGCTCCGGAGCTGATCCACACCTGACCGGCTGGAAAGGAAGGGTGTGTAGTGTTGGTGTTGTGTGTGCGATTTCTTGGCATGCAGCGTGGGGTCTCTTTTGGCCGGCGCCAATTTTTTTTTTCAGAGGGGAATATCATGCCTGCATTAACCATGATTATTAAATCCAATCCAACTTTGATTATAATTAAATTAAGTCATAACTAGCTTTCCAATGAGTGGAATATATAATAAAATAAATAAATAAAAAACAAACAAACAAATAAATAAATAAAAAAAAACCCTAACTGGTCCTTGAAAAAGTGTTTCTGCATGAAACTGGTCCCTGGTACAAAAAATATTGGGGACCACTGCAGTAACAAATCTGGGACTAGAACCAACAATACTAGACTTAACAACTGCCTCGATCTCATCTTCTGCAATAGTCTGAATTCAATTTATGGAATACAAATTAAAGAACCCTTTTCCAACAGTGACCACAGCATGATTGACTTTTGTCTCAACTTACATCCACACAAAAATCAACACAACGATGGAATCTCCAATTATAACTTCAAAAAAGGCAACTATGCTCTTATAAACAACGATTTCTACTCCCTTGAATGGCAATTTCTATTCACTGGATGCAATACTGTAGAAGACCATTACAACATATTTTTACTTGAAGTCAAAAGAGTCATCAAACTATATGTATCATTAACAACTCCCCAAACTAGAAAAAACAAATTACCCATAACAATAAGGAAGCTTCAATCCAAATAGAAATCACTTTGGCAGAAAAACAAATTTGGTCACGTTGCCAACTTCAAAAGCCGGTACAAAAATTTATGCCTCCAGATAAAAACTGAATGCACCAATTATCACATTAAACAAGAAGAAAACCTTCTAGGCACCAATTCCACCCACGCTTTCTACAATTTTGTAAACAACAAACTAAAAGACTCAAGGTCCACCCCACCCCTGAAAGGACCTAATGGTAAAGACTGAAACAATGACACTATTAAAGCCAACATCTTTAACACTTTATTTGGCTCAGTATTTGTAAACAGCAATGGATCATGCCCAGTATTTCCTAGTCGAACTATAGACAACTACAATGATCTAATACATATCGATTTTACAGAAGACAATGTTGTAAAAGCACTACGCAATCTAAAACCATCTTATCTATTGGACCGGACGGAATATGTGCCTGCTTCTTAAAAAAGCTATCCACTGCCATAGCCGAACCTCGAAGCATAATCTTTGAAAAGTCTTTCAGGACCATCTCCTTGCCAAAACTATGGCAAGCCATGGTCATCCCCATCTTCAAAAAGGGAGACCCCAGCCTAGTTGAAAATTATAGACCAATCTCTTTATTCTGCATCACCTGTAAAGTCATGGAATCAATTATTAACCAATCCATCATCCTCCACTTAGAAACAAACAACCTACTCTCTAATAAACAATTTGGTTTCAGGAAAAAACTATCTTGTAATCTGCAACTCTTACAATGCAAAAACATATGGACTACAGAACTCGATCAGGGCAAAGCAATAGATGCAATCTACATAGACTTCTGTAAAGCCTTTGATTCAGTGGTACATGACAAACTACTCCTAAAACTAAAATCTTACGGTATCTCTGGACCCCTGCATAACTGGATAGAAGTATTACTGTCAAACAGACAACAAATGGTCAAAATTGGGAGCGTCCTATCAAATTCTGTACCTGTCAACAGTGGTGTCCCCCAAGGCAGTGTTCTAGGACCAACTCTTTTCATACTCTATATAAACGACCTCTGTGATCATATCAAGAGCAACTGCGTTCTGTTCACTGATGATATAAAGCTATTCAACACCACAGACAATACTGCTACCCTTCAAAAAGACCTTGACTATGTATCAGAATGGTCAAAAAAATGGCAACTTCAAATCTCAACAAATAAATGTTCTGTCCTACATATTGGCAAAAAAAATCAGAAACTAAAATACAGGCTGAATAGTCAAGACCTTGTTGATGATCCAAACTCTGTCAAGGATCTTGGAGTACTCATCTCTAATAACCTAAGTGCTAAAGTCCACTGTAACTACATAGCCAAAAAGACATTAAGAGTTGCTAACCTAATCTTACGTAGCTTTTTCTCTGGTAATATCAGACTACTAACTAGAGCATATAAAACATTTGCTAGACTAATACTCGAATACAGCTCATCAGTATGGAACCCACTTTACGTATCTGATATTAACACAGTTGAGAAAATCCAGACTTATTTCAGAAGAAGAGTTCTCGACTCCTCTACTCGTTGCAGAATACATTATGCCACCAGGCTCAGAATTCTAGACCTAGAAAACCTAGAACTACACTGCCTTTGGTCCGATCTAAGTACAGTATATAAAATCATACATTGCAATGTCTACCTGTCAATGAATACTTCAGTTTCAACCATAACAACACAAGAGCAAACAATAGATACAAACTCAAGGTTAATCGCACCAAACTTGATTGCAGGAAATATGACTTCAGCAACAGAATGGTCAATGTCTGGAATACTCTACGTGACTCTGTGGTTTTTTTCCCCAAACCCCAAAAACTTTAACCTTAGACTGTCTACTATTGACCTCACCCCTTTCCTAAGAGATCTGTAGGGGGCGTGCATAAGCACACCAACATGCCTACCGTCCCTGTCCTATTTTTCTTTTCTTTTTTATTTTTCTTATATGTATCCATGTATTCATAACTATGTTTTTACTTATACCTATTATCTTGTAAACAACTGACTAAATAAATAAATCAAACTGGCCATCTATTTTTCCACTCCCCAATAGGCTCCAATTATGGGAGCTGGCTATTCCGCTTCATCCTAAAAAGGGGGCACCAGAGACAGAAATATCTACCCAGATATCCTTGCTGTGACATAGCTGTATTCCAAAAGGCTGCCTATATCTTTATTTCTAAAGCTCTTTAGTCTCTTGTTTAAATTTCTATACAGGGAGTGTACTTCCCACCATAGGGACATGCCCCAATTCCTCTAAAGGAGTTAAAGCATATCATCAATTGAAATTCATCAAAAGAATTGTGGTGGTGCAGTAGTTAGAAGGCACTATTGCAGGCTAATTCTGTGACTGTCAACAGTTCAATTCTAACTGGCCAAGGTTGACTTTCCATCCTTCCAAGGTCGGTAAAAATGAGGACCCAGATTGTTGGGGGCAATATGCTGACTCGTTAAACCATTTAGAGAGGGCTGTAAATCACTGTGAAGCAGTATATAACTCAAAGTGCTATTGCTATTGCTATCATCTCAGCTTTGTCCACAGCAGGACACTGAGAACACGCTGGAAACAGAAAAGGCCAATCTGTGACCAAGAGGAGCCAGGAAAAATAATCATGCCAGGATTTCTGGTCGAACTTGGAGCAGCTAAAACAGAGCAAACTGAAATAGAAGTGGGGAAGGGCTGCTTTTTTAGGTGGGTTGCATGGTTTTGGCGGATACCCCAAGTAAAACATTCTCCTTTGCACAAAAGCATTTGTGAAGGTGTGAAACAGCATGTTTGCCAGTTTTGTTTAGTGGTTAAGGCACCAGAGACCCCAGGTTCTAGTCCCTCCTTAGTCATAAAAGCCATCTGGTTGACCTTGGGCCAGACACTCTTTCTCTGTCCAACTTACCTCACAGAGTCATTGTTGTGGGGAAAATAGGAGATGTAAGGTGCATTGGGTATGTTTGCTCCCTTGAATAGGATACAAATAAAATGTTTGCCAGGCTGTTACTTATCCTAGGTGACATGGCACTCCATTATTATTCAATCATTTATATTCCACTTTTAGTTTGATAAATAATTCAAAGCAGCTATGGTAACATACCAAGTAATTCTTCTTCCTCCTACTTTCCCCACAATAACAACTCTGTGGTTGGGTTGAGAGATTGTGACTGGCCCAAAGTTGACTTTCATGCCTAAGGTGGGACTAGAACTCATGATCTCATTTCTAGCCTGGTACCATAACCTTAGACCAACCTGGCTCATCACTGAAATCATAATCCTCAAGTGTCACACAGAAGGGGAATTTTTTTTAAAAAAAAAAAAAACCCACCTTAGCAGCTTTGCACATCTGCTCTGAGTCAGAAAAGGAAGTGGGAAATGGAATTGTTGCCTAAATTTAGTTCTTTCTTTCTTTCTTTCTTTCTTTCTTTCTTTCTTTCTTTCTTTCATTCATTCATTCATTCATTCATTCATTCATTCATTCACAGTCATTCATTCATTCATTCTTCACATTTCTGAACTGTCCAGCTCTCTCAAATCAAGTATAAGTTCTCCTAATGCAGGGTTTCCCAGCCAAAGTAATTTTAATCACTATGGACCTCAACTCCCAAAATTCCAGAGAATCCCAGGAAATTCTGGAAGTTGAACTCCATATAGATTAAAGTTGCTCAGACTGGGAAACCCTGTGCTAATGGAAGGTTTGAGAGCATGAGAAGCTCAGCAGCCATAAGGAAGGGGATGAGACATGACCTGAGACTCTAGTCTAAAAGTGGCAGAGCTTTTATTATTTGGGCGTGGCCATCATCTTGACAGTTTTGATTCTTCTAACAATGGAGAAAGGGATTATCCGTAAACTCTGCAAAACTTCACCCAACTGTTGTTGTTTTGAAATTTTAATTTATTTCTTAGCGGGTCAGAAAGAAATCACTAGTTATTTAACTAGTTGTGTGATTATAGAACACAGGTACTGCTTTTGAATTAGCAATGAATTGTCATCTGGAAATAAATATGGAAAGCAGTAGACGTCCACAACTATAGTGAGTAGGGCAGGGGTCTGTAACCTTAAACACTCAAAGAGCCATTTGGACCCATTTCCCACAAAAAAAGAAAACACTGGGAGCCACAAAACCTGGGTGGGTATGGCCAATTCAATGTCACTCCCACCCAGTCACATGACACACAACCCATGCCTACCCAGGCTTTGTGGCTCCCGATGTTCTTAGTGGGAAATGGGTCTCCCTCCCTCCCCTCTCATTTCTGTTTTTTATGTTTTATCTTCTCAGGCCAGGCAAGGAGTGACTGGGAGGGGAGGGTGAGGGGCAAATCCAGCCAGTGGTGGGACCACAGCAAAGGGCCCAAAGAGCCGCATGCAGCTCCAGAGCCACGGGTTGCTGACACCTGGAGTAGGGGAAGAAAAATTTAGCCCTCCACATGAGAAGCTGTTTCTCCATTTAATCATTCTCCAAAAGCCCACCTGCACTTTTCCCATCACTTGGATTTTGGAGTCAAGTAAGTTGAACTCAACTCCTATTCCATTCCTTGGCATTCTTCCCCTCCTGCCTGTGCCATATCTTGACCTGATAGCTATGGTAGCTTCAGGTGCTTCTGATATGGTGCCTTAGGTCCACTTGAATGAAAAGCATCAGAGCCCCAAATATGGCAATAATGATCCGGAAAGGTCTGGAAAGAAAGATCTTCTACTTTCCTTTTTACACAGCAAGAAGGAAACACCCAGCACCCGTGGCTATTAACAAAGACAATTCTATATGGCTGATAGGAATCCATGATTTAGTACCTGCAGGTAAAACTTTTATACAGTCTTAATTTACTACCCACTAGTGACCCTTTTTTTTATAAGTCAGAACAGAAGAGATTAGATTTTGCATGTAAATTTTATGTTTTGTCATTCAGGAGATTTATGGTTTTAGTTACACCTAGTGCATGCAATGAAGTAAAGCTTATAATAGCGGAACATGTCATCTTAAATTTGATGGAACTGCCGAGCATTAGAGAATATTACCCTTCTAAAACGCCACCTCCAAGTATGGCAAAGGTTTCAGACAGAATGCAGCTCTGGTTGGCTACATTTTCAAAGATATGTAGGTGCACGAGAGATTATTATCACAAATACCCCAAAATATGAATTATCGCATCAAGACATTGATATATCACAGGTTCCTTGTTGAAGTTGCCCAACAACATAGATTGCATTATGGGTGATTTATAGCCTTTGCAAATTGAACTACAGGATGAGGTTCTAGGTCATAGGGAAAGCCTTGAGAACTGGTTTTAGCATTGCTTTCTGTTCTGCATAGTTATATAATTATTTGTCCACACAATCAATCTTCTTTAACTCTTCAGTTCTGGAGAAGAAATTGGAACATGTCAAACTCTTACAGCCATGTTGTTGTTCAGTCACTAAGTGATGTCCAACTCCTCATGACCCCATGGACTACAACACACCAGGCCCCTTGTCCTCCATTGTCTCCCAGAGTTTTCCCAAACTCATGCCCACTGCCTCACTGACATACTCTAACCATGTCATCTTCTGCCATCTCCTTCTCCTTTGCCTTCAATCTTTCCCAACACCAGGGTTTTTTCCAATGAGCGCTCTCTGGTGGCCAAAATATTTGAACTTCAGTACCTGTCCTCCCAAAGAAGAGTCAGGGTTGAGTTCCTTTAGGATTCACTGGTTTGATCTCCTTGCAGTCCAGGTACTCTCAAGAGTCTTCTTCAACCCATTTGTGACCCATTTGACAGGGATGGGCTTCAACCGACAGATGTAATTTACATTGACTTCTGCAAAGCATTTGACTCAGTGGTACATGACAAACTACTATTAAAATTAAATTCTTATGGCATTTCTGGATCCCTTCACAAGTGGATTACTGGCTTCCTGACAAACAGGCAACAAATAGTAAAAATAGTAAACACCCTATTAAACCCTGCACCAGTTATCAGCGGTGTTCAACAAGGAAGCATCCTAGAACTGACACTCTTTACACTCTATATAAATGACCTTTGTGATCACCTTATTAGCAACTGTGTCCTCTTCACTGATGATGTAAAACTATTCAACACCACCATCAATGCTACCATCCTTCAAAAAGACCTTGATTATGTGTCTGAATGATCTAACAATTGGCAACTCCAAATATCCATCAACAAATGGTCTGTCCTACACATTGGTTAAAAAAAATCTATATACCAAATACAATCTAGGAGGATATGACCTTGTTGATGATCCTCACTTTGTCAAGGACCTTGGAATTCTCATATTGAATGATCTAAGCGCCAAAGCTCACTGTAACAGTGTTGCCAAAATACTGAGATACTACTTACAACTAAGAGTTGTAAATTTAATTTTATGAAGCTTCTCCTCTGGAAATACTGTTTTGCTAACTAGGGCATTCAAAACCTTTACTAGACCAATACTTGAATTCAGCTCTGCTGTCTGGAATCTGCACTGTATAGCTGCCATTAATACAATTGAGCCAGTCCAGAAGTATTTTACCAGAAGAGTACTACATTCCTCTGTTCACAACAGAGTACCCTACATCACCAGACTTGAGATTCTTGGCTTAAACAACCTTGAACTATGCTGACTAAGATTAGATTTAAGCATCATCATAAAATCATATGTTACAACATCTTATCAGTTAATGAATATTTCAGCTTTCACAACAACAACACTAGAGCACACAACAGATATAAAGTAAATGTTAACCACTCCAAACTCAATTGCAGGAAGTATGATTTCAGCAACAGAGTGGTCAATGTCTGGAACTCACTACCTGATTCTGTTGTCACCTGCTCAAACCTCTAGCTCTTTACCCTTAAACTAACCTCTATTGACCTCACCTGATTCCTAAGAGGTCTGTAAGGGGCATGCATAAGCGCACACTCGTGCCTACCATCCCTGTCCTATTCTGCCCAATTATTAGTTCCTATTTCTTGTATTTAAACTTACATTTATTCTTGTTTTTGTTATATTGTAAGCTATTGACAAATAAATAAATAAATAAAATAAGAATAAATAAACTGGTTTAACATCGAGTTCTGTGAGAGCTCATGCAGCATTCAATAAACACCAATTTGAACCTCTCCAGCTCACTTGTAGCCGCCCCCGATAAGTAGAAGAGCTGAGGCGCAGTAATTCACTTTGCTGCATGAATCAGCTGAACTGCAAATGAAGGAAATGTAAGGCAGGATAGCGCAGAGGCAGTGGGGGGCAACTGATCATGGTTTGTAAGGATTCACCAGAACCTGCAGCAGCCCACCACTGCCATATGATTACAGAATGTATTCAGTAAACCAGGATGAAATCGAGCTGAAACTGTCACTGAAAAATTATGTGTCCATGAGTTCCCACCTCCTCAGGAACAAAACAACTCCTTGAATAATTTGTTTTGACCATCTAAGGATTTATGACTGTTTTTGTCCCAGTTTGGTTAGGAAATAGATTCACTACTGGAAGACAAATGACTTTCAGATCTATTTTCCTAGTTTCTGAACTCACATTTAATTATCAATGTTTCCCAGTTCATGGGAAAGTTTTCCAGTTTCTGACTCTAGGTTACGAATTAATACAAGCCAGGCACTGAACAAAGGAGCAAAGGAAGAATGTAAAATGATGGTTTATAAATCAGGATTTATTGTCCAGACAAGGTTTATAAGATAACCCTGGAAAACAAAAGCAGTTGTGCAGTTTGATTTCAAAGCCAAAGATATTTATGGCTCTGTTGATCCCAGAGCTGTAATGTAAAAGAATTGGGTTGATTCTTTACAAAATAACAAATCAACAAGTTTGTACAGTACTGGTAGTTGACATTTGAATTGAGAGAAAAAAGTCTACTGCCTCTTGAGGCAGTTCCAAACTCTTGGCTGCTTTCTAAACCGATTTTCTTAAGGTTGTCTGAAAAGGTTCTCATGTCAAGCTTACCTTGTAAAGAAAGGACATATGGGAAAAGATCCATTTGACTGGAGAAAAGATTTAACTTCAGCCTTTCCTTTAACATATCCTTTAACAGAATATTGTTCTCAAATTTCATTTCCCAGTTGGATAGACCACCTGATGTTATAAAAAACAAATAAACCCACCAATTGAACATGGAGGTGAGAGGAGAGTGAAGAAACCTCTTTCACACACACACACACACACACACACACACACACACACACACACACGCAAACTTCTGGGTATTTTTTTCACTCATTTTCTTGTACGTTTTAGAATTTTTTTCTTAGCTGTAACTGAAATTGCTAATACTAGTTACTTTATTTAACAAAATCAGGATGAATTAAAACAAAAATAGAATGTAACTTAATGAGTTCAACCTTGTTGTCATTTAATGAGTTATTTTTTTAAAAAAAATAAATGAAAAATAAATGATTTGTTATAAAATTATTTTCCATACCATTGAGGAAACAAAACAGTGGTAGTACTTTAACCCAAGGAAATTTTTGAATTTTGTTTAGTGCTCTGTTTAGTGACTGTTAAAAGTTACAGGGGGGGGAAGAATCCTGCAATCGTGTGATTGCCATTTGTGAGCTTTGCAACTTGCCTGCAACAAGCAGAGTCAATAGAGAGGATGGAAGTAAAATCATAAGTTGCAGTCATATGATGTTTCACTTAGTGATCACAGGCATTCAGTTAGAGACTGAAGTGGAAGTGAGAACATAAGTCTGTTGTAGTCACATAATTTTTTGTTTAGTGACCATGCTACTTAGTTATGGAGTTCTAGTTCCAATTGTGGTCACTAAGTGAAGACTTCCTATGCTTTATATAAGCAATAAAATGTCTTAGATACATCTATGTCAGGGGTGTCAAACTTGATTTCATTGAGGGCCGCGTCAGAGTTGTGTTGACCTCAGAGGGCTGAGTGGGCGTGGATGGAGTGGGCGTGGTTAGGGTAGGTGTGGCCAGCTTGACATCCTGCAGCCCTCTGCCAGCAAAAACAGAGCCCGGGAGGGCCAACAGAGGGTGGTCCTTCATTGTTTCCAGGGCGGCTCTGAGCTAAGCACCCCGTGAGCCAAATCCGGCCCATGGGCCATGAGTTTGACACTCCTGATCTATATACACTACTATAATTAAAGTTCACTTAAACATTACAAATATATGTGTCTTCAAGTGTGAAATGGAGGTGACACCCAGTTGTAATTTGCTAAACAGGTAAAAATATTGAGCAAACAAGAACATTAAAATGTGTGGTTGCATTGTTTACCCACATTATGCAGATGTTGGCACTGAATTCCTCTTTAAAAAATACACTGTTGTCAAAAATACATAGTCTAAATCTGTTTTGGCCGATACACCAAATAAAGGAGTGAAGCTGATGATCCACATATTGATATAACTATGAAGTTAACTACAAAGCATATTGCTATAAGTATTATCTCGTTTTAGCTACATAACTCATTTACATTCATAGTCAATTCATTGGTAAGCTTCATACCGCCGAACCATATATTTTCAGAAGATTAGATCTGCTCATTGTAATGAAGAAACATAATTTAGACTGGGGGTGGTTATTGGTTAGGTAGCAAATGCATATTTTTGAGATACTTTGCAAAAGTCAGAGTAATATCCTGCCTGGAGCTTCAGAGGTGCAATGCTAATCTACAAGGGCAATAAGCTTATTGCTTCTCTAACTAGTTCTCATACCTGATGTAAACAGTCGGATGTCATCCACAAAGAAAAGCATGATACCACCCTCCATACCTTGTCCAATTTCAAACAGACATGTTCCATTAATATCCGCTATCCGACTCATTTTCTAATATATGTTAAAATAGCAACCTTTTGTAAATTAAGAATGCCTCTTTGTCTTTACCCTGAATTGTGTTTGAAATATTCGTCTCTGATCTAAAGAGGCTATTGGATATTCCCTGGAGAAGTGCAACACGGTTGCATCTAATCGGAATGAAGTAGGTAGCCTTGTAAGGAATTCAAGGATGTGATTGTTGGCCTAATTGCTCTAGTCCAATGTTGATGCAGAAAACAAGGAGATTTCATTTGTCTGAATATACTTACAATGTACACTTTCCATGGATCTGAAATCATTGCAAAAATACAGAATTGGGTTCAGCTCATCCTAGTCACATTTCCTTGCAGATCTTCCCTAACAATGGAAGTGAAGTCAGGGTGAAGAAGGAAGATATTCATATCAACAGAAGAGAATATTTGCAGCGGGTGGTGGAACTGTGGGGTCCTTGGTACTCTCTGAGCTTGGTTGTTTCTTTGCAGACATTTCATTACCCATTTAGGTAACATCATCAGTTATCAGTGAGGTTGATACCTAGTTGGGTAATGAAACGTCTGCAAGAAAATAACCAAGCCCAGAGAGCATCAAGGACCCCACAGGTATCTATATTGCTGTCTTCCGTTATGCACATATCTCCAAATGCCTAAAGAGAACTGCAGCTCCAGAGCACAGATTTACAATAAACAGCAAGTATAAATGCCTTACTTTTCATACCTCACCATCTCTGATCTTGGCTGCCATGTGCTGATGGTTTCAGCTGTTGACAAAAAAGCGGGGAATAGAATAGAATAGAATAGAATAGAATAGAATAGAATAGAATAGAATAGAATAGAATAGAATAGAATAGAATTCTTTATTGGCCAAGTGTGATTGGACACACAAGGAATTGTCTTGGTGCAAATACTCTCTGTATACATAAAAGAAAAGGTATGGTATTCAGCGTTGTTCGGGTATTTTCCCACGTCATTATAGTTGTGCTTTTAAAGTTGTAGCAACATTTCAGCAGAATCTCATCTGCCATCATCAGGCTTCTATATAGTGTTCGTCTGTGAGTCAGACTTTCACAGCCATTTCTGTTTTAAATTTGGTGCTAGCCTACGCTGTGCCAGAATGGTTTTTTCTTCGTCCTGATTGGTTGGGAGTCTTGGTCTGTGTTTATTGGTCTTGCAGTTTGCTGTGTTCTGCTTGATTGGTGTTTCTAATATCATCTGTCTGTTTTGTAGCTTTTTTTGTCTTGATTGGCTGGCAACATTGTGTTTCCTGTATTGGCGGCTTTTGGGTCATAGCATTGACTTCAATGGCACCAAAACCCTAGCCATTATAGAAAACCCCAGCTACAGAATTATCAGAGAAGCCATAGAGATTGAAAAAAGACCTGAAAGCATGAATAGAAGAGATGACTCCACCAGACTGTCAATTATCTGGGAGCCTGCACTCTCAAACAAAAAAATCTCCACACCACAAGCCAGCCAAACACCTGGGCACAAACAGATCCCCCCTGATACCTCCAGCTCAAACACACCCCAAGCAGGCACCCAGACGAAACCTAGCTTCCTAATAAATGATAGCCATCCATTTACTCGGAGCCAAGCTGTACTAAAAGCCTCCAATACAGGGAACACAATGTTGCCAGCCAATCAAGACAAAAAAAGCTACAAAACAGACAGAAGATATTAGAAACACCAATCAAACAGAACACAGCAAACTCCAAGACCAATACACACAGACCAAGACTCCCAATCAATCAGGATGAAGAAAAAACCATTCTGGCACAGTGTAAAACAGTTTAAAACAGAAACGGCTGTAAAAGTCTGACTCACAGACGAACACTATACAGAAGCCTGATGATGGCAGATGAGATTCTGCTGAAACATTGCTACAACTTTAAAAGCACAACTATAATGAAGTGGGAAAATACCCGAACAAAGCTGAATACCATACATATAAATACCCGCGAAAACTTAAGAAAACAAAAGAAAAGGTACACTCATCAAGAGTCAAGAATCATAGGTACAACACGTAATGATAGTCATAGAGTACAATAAGCAATCAAATCATACTAGGAAACAGTCAATAAAAATTGTAAAGGTACAAGCAACAAAGTTACAGTCATACAGTCACAATTGGGAGGGGATGGGTGATAAGGAGTGATGAGAAGATTAACAGTAATAGTAGTGCAGACTTAATACTGTAGTTGAACAGTGTTGAGGGAATTACTTGTTTAGCAGTTTCAGGAAAAAACTGCTCTGGAGAGACTCTTTATATTTGGTTATGGGGATAGCCAAAGCTATAGCAAAAGCTGTAGTTAGCTTGGTCTAAATCAGCAGAACCAGTCAGTTTTAAGTGTTTATAACTAAGAGTAGATACGTAGAGAACAGGAAAAGTATAATATTTGTACTTCCGATAGCTTTCAAATCCATGTCAAATGTAAATTATTCAGCTTCTATGATATTCTATCTGCCCACTTTACTTTCTGAAAGAGGTAATCATGCACTGTGTGCAAAAACTGACTTGAGAGGTAGAAAATATTTGGAAAATAAGGACATTTTTCCCATTTTTTTTCCCATAACATGGAGTGTTGATCAACAAGTTTTATTTATAAAATGCCATCTTCTGCACCATTGGACTGTTTAAGCAATTGAGGCTACTGAAATTGTTCCCTGGTCTGAGCATCAGAGCAATTCACACACCAATATTGCTGGGTTGTTCTGGTAGGACTAATGATTAAGAGTTATATGTAGCATGAAACATATTGGTATCCTTGTAATCAATCTGGCTCTGGGCTTAATTGTTTTCTGTTTCACACCTGTGCATGCATACCACACTAGCCTGACAAATTGAAAGTGAACTATGAGACTGTATCACTGCTGGATTTTACAACATCACATTGTCTTTTTAGGGAGAACAAAGAGCTGTGATTCAATTAATTAAGTCCAAGCAAAGAGGCATATTCAGTGGAGTGCAGTCAGGTAAACAAATATGCCAGGGCTGGCTGTGCAAGATTCCTGAAAAGGCCCATTGAAACTAACCTCATTAGGGCAAGTAAAGCTGTACATATTGGGTTGCATCCAGGGCAATGTATAACTTTGTCTCTGAAGAATTAATTGACCCTCCAAAGTCCTTCTATATGCAGATCCATGCTCATTTTTATATTTTTCCAGCATTTTTCTCTTCCAGGGAATGATATATGTGACAACTGACAGCTGCAAGTGACAAGAGCAGGTGTCTGATTAGACACAACATCACTTTTATTTACTGAGCCGCATCTGAACTTCTTCCAAATTAGAGAGGTTAAGAAAAAAATAACAAGGGATGGAAAATTGTAAGTAACCCAGGCTGAGAGCTGTTTAAACATAGGTGCCATCTCCCATCTTTATTTACAGTTCAACAAACAAAGCCTTATCCTACTTTTATGATTAAGTATCTTCCATTTAAGACTGCACCCTAAGATGTTCAAGCCATCTCTGCAAATGCAGAGCCCAAAAGACCTATCCATTTCCAGTCAAGGTAACCAGAAGCTGCCTTCAGGCTGTAGCTTATCTCAGGCTCACAGGTTGCTATCTCTCTGCAAGTCATTGCATGCCATCCCTGAATTCCCCCTCCCCTTTCTTCCTATATTTCTACTTTCCCCAGCAGCAACAAGCAAATCCTTACGTACAATAACTACCTGTCTTAGGGCTCAGAAGGAATGTTGGCTGAACTTGCCACTGGTGTTCCTGTGTGGGGAAAAAAGCAAAAATGAATCCATACACAGAGTAGTAAGAACAGCAGAGAAGATTATAGGAAGCTCACTTCCCATTATTCAGGATACTGCTTATAAGTGCTATGTGCTTAGTGCTCAAAGCATTGTTAGAGACCCCACACACCCACTTTACGGTCTGTTTCTGTTACTCCCCTCTAGGAGGAGGTTTCAAAGTATTCGTAGTGGGACTACCAGTTTCTGTAACAGCTGTGTTCCCCATGCCTGGTAAACTTGCAAGATTCGTTTTTCTCGCCATGTATATGTATACATCTGAACTAAATTGTGTTGCTTCTCTGTGTCATATAATATAGGTGGGTATGTATATATAAATATAAATATAAATATATTTGTTTTCTTAAGTTTTTGCAGGTATTTATATGTATGGTATTCAGCTTTGTTTGGGTATTTTCCCATGTCATTATAGTTGTGCTTTTAAAGTTGTTGCAACGTTTCACTCACAGATGAACACTATACAGAAGCCTAATGATGGCAGATGAGATTCTGCCAAAATGTTGCTACAACTTTAAAAGCGCAACTATAATGATGTGGGAAAATACCCGAACAAAGCTGAATACCATACATGTAAGTACCCGCAAAAACTTAAGAAAACAAAAGAAAAGGTACACTCATCAAATAAGTGTATGGAGCAAACACCTCTACTTTCTGGATCTTACACTGCCATTCCCATTTAAACTCTCTCCTATTGTTGAGACATTGCATGGGCTGCTCTGATACGACTCTCCCAGGATGTAATATTAATTAATGCAGCATTTCCCCATCTTCACAGTGTTGCTGTGGCTTTTCTTTCTCATTAGAATAGAATAGAATAGAATAGAATAGAATAGAATAGAATAGAATAGAATAGAATAGAATAGAATAGAATAGAATAGAATAACAGTATTGTCACTTTGAATGTACAGTAATTGGCATACATTAAAATGAAATTTCATTGCATACTGCTCTCAAAGGGTCACCACCCCCAATATACAGGTGAAACTTGAAAAATTAGAATATCCGTGCAAAAGTTCATTTATTTCAGTAATGCAACTTAAAAGATGAACCTAATATATGAGAAAAACTCATTACATGCAAAGCAAGATAGTTCAAGCCGTGATTTGTCATAATTGTGATGATTATGGCTTACAGCTCATGAAAACCCCAAATCCACAATCTCAGAAAATTAGAATATTACATGCAATCAATAAAACAAGGATTGTACATGGAACAATATCGGACCTCTGAAAAGTATAAGCATGCATATGTACTCAGTACTTGGTTTGGGTCCCTTTTGCAGCAATTACTGCCTCAATGCGGCATGGCATGGAAGCTATCAGCCTGTGGTACTGCTGAGGTGTTTTGGAAGACCAGGATGCTTCAATAGGGGCCTTCAGCTCTTCTGCATTGTTCAGTCTCATGTCTCTCTTCTTTCTCTTGGCAATGCCCATAAATTCTCTATGGGATTCAGGTCAGGCGAGTTTGCTGACCAATCAAGCACAGTAATCCCACAGTCACTGAACCAGGTTTTGGTGCTTTTGGCAGTGTGGGCAGATGCCAAGTCCTGCTGGAAAATGAAGTCAGCATCCCCATAAAACTCGTCTGCGGAAGGAAGCACGAAGTGCTCTAAAATCTCCTGGTAGATGGCTGCATTGACCCTGGACTTAATGAAGCACAGTGGACCAACGCTAGCAGATGACATGGCTCCCCAAATCAACACAGACTGTGGAAACTTCACACTGGACTTCAATCATCTTGCAGTGTGTGCCTCTCCATTCTTCTTCCAGACTCTGGGTCCTTGGTTTCCAAATGAGATGCAAAAGTTACTCTCATCAGAAAAGAAGACTTTGGACCACTGAGCAACAGACCAGTTCTGTTTTTCTTTAGCCCAGATAAGATGCTTCTGACGTTGTTTGTTATTCAGAAGCGGCTTGACAAGAGGAACACGACATTTGAAGCCCATGTCTAGGATCCGTCTGTGTGTGGTGGCTCTTGATGCATTGACTCCAGTCTCAGTCCACTCCTTGTGAAAGTCCCCAACACTTTTGAACAGCCTTTTCCTGACAATCCTCTCCAGGCTGCAGTCATCCCTGCTGCTTGTGCACCTTTTTCTTCCACACTTTTCCCTTCCACATAACTTTCTATTAATGTGCTTTGATACAGCACTTTGGGAACATTCAACTTCTTTTGCAATTACCTGTTGAGGCTTTCCCTCCTTATGGAGGGTGTTAATGATGGTTTTCTGCACAACTGTCAGGTCAGCAGTCTTTCCCATGATTGTGCTTCCTACTGAACCAGAGACCATTTAAAGGCTCGGGAACCCTTTGCAGGAGTTATGGCTTAATTAGCTGATTTGACACTTTGAGCCTAGAATATTGAACCTTTGCACAATATTCTAATTTTCTTAAAAAAAAAAACAATTTTATTGATTTTCAAAGACAATACACAAACAAACAAAACATAAAACATAAAAACATAAAACATCTTTTCTGAAAGCTGCTTGATCCCGGGTTACAACTCTTCATACAGACACAAATTCAAATTCATATTCATTTTATATACAGTTCCATATCTTATTACCATTTTCAATTTTCTATATAGCTTCTCCCCTCTTTTAACTTTCTTAGTTTTATTTTATTTATCTCATCTCAGTTCAAATCATAATACTTATTATTCTTTGTCTGTTCTGTTTCCAGCTATCCATTTATCTTTTCTCTTTAAACAAAACTTCTCCTGTACACTGATTGGAGTATGACACCTTTAACTCTTTCCCCTAAATTTATAACACTTAATATCATACATAACTTGCATTGGGATTCTGTTTAGTACATTCTAAAATTACACAATGTATTTTATAAGAAAAAAAAAGAAAAAAAAGAAAATTTTTATAGGTATATGATGTAGTTAAAACAACTATCAATGCCAATACAAATCTAATCATAAATATTAATATTCATTTATATTTTAAACATTTTACACGTTACTTTTCAATTAAATATCATACTTTTATGGGAACACTTATACTTTCCATAGTTATTTCCCCCCCACATCACATATTTTAAATCATTATATCATTAAAATGTTCCTATTTCTCATACTTCAATTCTCTCATTTATTTCATTACCTTCTTTTTCTTCACAAAGATTTCACTAAATTACACTAGATGTTCTATCCCATTTTTAGTTACATGTTGTTTCCAATTTTCTAACATTATTTCTAAATACAAATATAAAAATACAATCTTATGTACCTTTACAGAATCCCTTTTTCAATTAAATTTACCCATTGTCTCTAAATGAATTTTGTTTCTTTACAGCTTGCTCCCCACCACTGAGGCTTGTCATTCCTTCCTTTCTCCCTTGCTTATTCTTCTCCTTGCCCTTTTTACCCTCTTGTCTTTTCACCTCCCTTTTCCTCTTCTGCTTTCCCCCTTTCTGTTGTTTTCTAATATTGTATCCACTTTTCACCTTATTTTTCTCTTTTTTGGTTGTTTTTTCAAATCTTAAAGTCCCCTTTTTCTCTTCCTCTTTCTCCTTTCCTTCCCCAAATAGAGTCACTTGTTCATCAAAGATGGCTTCTTCTTTATCCCAGTCATCCCGCTGCGCAGTCAGTTTTTCATAAGTACAAACCGCCATTTCTAGAAATTGAAAAAGAGTGCCCAAAGAATCTTTCCCTTCTTGTTCTTCTTTTTTGTATTTTTGCTATTCAATTTTCAATTCATCCACAAGTGATGCCATTGTAGAGAGAAAAAGTTTTTCCAAGACAACCACCCAAGTGCTTTTAATCAAAAATAATTCCCAAAAGTTCCAAAGTCACCAAACAATCCAAATAAGCTGTTTCTTTTAGTACTTTTGTCTTTCTTCCGTTTCTCTTTCTGGGGTTGCTGTTTAGTCACAAAGTTCCAATTAAGGTATATCTTTTAGAAGTCTTATTAATATTTAATAGCTCTTTAGAATTCTAGGTAATCTCCTCCTTATTTTCAAATTCTGCTCCAATTTTTTTTTCCTCTCCCTTCCCACTTACAGCAAAAAAGATTTTTTTAAAAAAATATTCAGAAATCCTTATCCCTTTAGCATTTAATTACCTCCAATGCAGATTTTCCTATTTCTCTTGCAGTTCCATTCGCTATCACATTAGGAAGGAGAGTGAAAAGAAAAAAAAACTTTTCCTTTTAATTTCCATTCACCGCTTGTAAAGCTCTGGAAACGATGTATCTTTGGCAAATTTTAAGTTCCGGGGTACTTTCACTGTTTCTTTATCCCAGTCAGCAAAAACACTTTCACTTCTTCACCGCTCCTCCTGCACTTTCTTTTTCCAGCTGAGCTCTTCTATGTGGTGGCCATTTCTGACCGCCGCTCAGCTGCCTTCGGAAAAGGGGGTTTAGCCAGCTAGGGAAGAGAGGTGCAATATCTCTTGACCCTGCCAGGTCCCCCCTGTCTTTGCCACCTTCTACGGAGGTGGCTAGCCCCAAAGCCGGATGGCTCAGAGCACTCGGGCAGCAAGCGCAGGCAGAAACCGTGCACGGTCACGGATTCCTGCCTGCCCCGAATATCCTATTATTCTATTCTATTCTATTCTAATTCTATTCTATTCTAATGAGAAAGAAAAGCCACAGCAACACTGTGAAGATGGGGAAATGCTGCATCAGGTCCTTATTATTACATCCTGGGAGAGTCATATCAGAGTAGCCCATGCAATGTCACAACAATAGCAGAGAGTTTAAATGGGAATGGCAGTGTAAGATCCAGAAAGTTGAGGTGTCCTGTTTGCTCCATACACTTATTTAGCACCAAAAAAGAAGGGGACATAAAGGAAAGCAAAAATGTTGGTCAATATTGGGATTCTGCCTACCAAATTTCTACTCATCTCTATGCATATTGCCTAGGAAATCTGCCTACAATGCTAAGAGCCCAGGTGTATCTGCAAAGTCCATATTATGCCACCTGGATTTGGTTGGATAAGTTCTTCAGACAGAGGAATGCTACAGAGTAGGACTGCTTCAAACATTAGGTCAGATTTTCTGAAATTTCCACTCAAAAGTAAGCACTAATTGTATTAATATTGAGGGTAAGACTGAGCCTTGAATCGACTTTGGTCCTGGTGTTTCAGACTTAACCAGTTTGTGGAAATGGGGTGTTCAGGCTTAATCAGCAGGGGACCAGACATAGATTTCTATCCCACCAAACTCTCCTTTTCCCACTGAGACAGTCAGCGGTGGCATAAAGGACATAACTGACAAGAGTGGATTCTCTCTCTAGGAACTTCATTTAGGTTATTTCCCACCGCATCAGATGCATGCCAAGCATTTGCTAGCACCAATTACTGGGCCTCTCATCTGGATTTGTTTATTTAACATTGCTAATCATTCTATCTTTGCTGGAAGAAGAAAGAATGAATAGAAATGATCAGCTAATTTCCTGACTGCCACAGAAAGGCCCAATAATGATGATGAGCTTTCTTGTCCCAGGGATGGAGCAAAATGGTTCAGTTCTCTTAGCAAGCGGCAGAAAAGTCCGTTTATTTCCCTCCTCCCTCCCCTGTTGGCTCTTTCTTTGCTTTCCATCAATGGGGGGTGGGGGGAGAAATCCCCTTGCAGCCTGTTCAGGATATTAGGAAAGTAAAGAGACAATCTATGCCAGAAAAAGGGAGGATATTGGCCTAGATAGCCTGCAGCAGAGGTCTTCGCATGGAGGTGATATTTTAGGATGACGGAATTGATTGCTAACCCAGGGTGGCTGTGCGTTGCATTCATAAAAGCAGATATATGATGAAGAAAAGCAACCATGAAAGGCAATGTCAGTTTTCATAGACTAGTGTGTCTGGATCAATGAAGAATTCTGTTTCTCACAGCAGCCAGACCGGGTGCTTCTGGGGTGCTCACAGGCAGGAAAGAGTAACCATAAATCTTGCAAACTAATAGTCCTGATAGATCTCTTCCACATGAATTTGAAACAAACAAAATTTCTGATGCTAAGTGAGTCATTTGTTACGTGAATTTTGTCCCATTCTATGACCTTTCTTGCCACCGTTGTTAAGTGAATCACTGCAGCTGTTAAGTTAATGAAAAAGTTGTTAATTGAAGCTGTCTTCCCTATTGACTTTGCTCATCAGAAGATCGCAAAAGGGGATCACATGACGTGGAATTCAATTTTTTTCACTACCGGTTTTGTGGGCGTGGCTTGGTGGGCGTGGCAGGGGAAGGATACTGTAAAATCTCCAGTCAGAGGTGGGATTTGCCGGTTCTCCGAACTACTCAAAATTTCCACTACCGGTTCTCCAGAAGTGGTCAGAACCTGCTGAATGCCACCCTTGACATGACCCCAGGATACGGTAAGAGTCATAAATATGAGCCAGTTGCCAAGTGTCTGAATTTTGATCACATGACCATGGGGATGCTGCAATGGTTGTAAGTGTGAAAAATGGTCACAAATCAAATGGTCATTTTTCCAGTGCTGTTGTAACTTTGAATGGTCACTAAATGAACTGTTGTAAGTCAAGGACTACCTGTAATTGCATGTAAACTATATTTGTTTTAAATGTTAAAATGTATACCTTTTGAACTGTTTTGATCTGCATCTCTATTGGTTTTCAAGTAGAAACAGTGATAGAATAAACATTTTCAAATAAAACGATCTATGGTGGGTTATATGTACTGTAGCATCTCTTCTACTCACTAAGCACTTATGAAAAATAAATATATTTATCCAAGCCTGCTTTTTGAGTTTCAAATTAGCCCTCTTCTTTTTCTGCATAAAAATGAAGGCCCTGTGTCTAAATGCCTTATTTTTATGAATATGAATTTCAAATCATAATTCAAATTATGAATTTAAATTCAAATCCAGTAACTCACATAATTCTAAATTATGAAGTGCTATTTGATTTTTCATATTAAGAGATGCAAGATTATTTCTGAAAATTAAACAAGCATCCTTGCCAGTTTCTGTCAAATTAAAGTATGAGTTAAATTAACCCTCCTTAGGAACGAGCACCTACAGCGCAGCCTATCAACTGTGAAGATAATATGTATCCACAAGCCACCAACCATATTTTCTTCACTCCTCATTAATCAAAATCACCAGAATATTTATGGGTATCCTGTTCTTATACTGTGACTACTAACATCTTTTTTAAAAATGGTAATAATTTGGATTTAACAAGCGTTAAGGATTTTGAAGTTTGATGGGCTGTCACAAAAACATAAGAGAAGGGATATTCTGTTTTGTATGCATTATTTTGATTATCTGATTGTTTTGAATAAGAATAATGGCCAAATTTCACTCTTCATTAAACTGGTAATACTGCAGCTTCCCTTCTATCTTTGTTATGTCATTTAATTTAATTCATGCAGTTATCAAGCCTGACAAATTCTAGGAGGTGTTGCTAACAGTATGATGAATTTTATTTCAATGCTAGTAGTATCTGCCATCACAAGTATAGTCTACCTTACCAATTTGTAAGACCTTATATGTTTCTATGAGTGCACAAAGCAATTTCTACAAAGGTTTTACTCCATCAATTGATACAAGCACTGCTGAATTAGGTATAATCCTTACCTCTGATTCATTTTTTAAATCAGAATAGTCAGTTTTGCCATTTCAGCCAACTCCATCAACTTCTGCTACTATTCTTCCAAGTATCAAAGTATCTTTACATTTTTGCACATATAAGAGTCTTGCTGCTGTCAACATACATAACAACAAAGTTCCAAATTTTTTCTCCAGTTCTTCTTCTATTAGTCCCAAAAGGAAAAGTTCTGGTTTCATTTCTATCTCCATTTTCACGATTTTCTGTATTAGAGTGTGGATCATACTCCAAATTTTGTTTGCTTTGTCGCATGTCCACCATAGATGATTAAAAAGTCCCTTCTTTATTCTTACACTTCCAACATTCATTTGACATACCTTTATGTTATGTTGCCACAACACCTTTATACATCTTAGATAGCTTATCTGGTGTTAGACACCAGCGATACATCATCTTATAAAAATTTTCTTTTAAATTATAATTTAATGTAAATTTTAAACCTTTCATCCACATATTTTCCCATTGTTCAAGCATTACATTATATCCAAAATTTCCTGCCCACTGAATCATACAGTGTTTCATATGTTCATTTTCTAAGTTCAGTTTCAATAACATTTTATAAATCTTAGCAATAACATGTTCATTGTTACCACATAATGAAAGATCCAATTCATTTTTAACAAAATGAATTTTTAATGACCATGGCAAAAAAGATTGTAAAATTGGGTGCAGTCTCATGATGTCTCATTTAATTACTGCACTTTATAACAATGAATTTTCTGGCCTCAACTATGGTTGTGAGTTGACAATTTCTTGTATTTATTATTTCATTTATTTGTTTTTTTTAAATTAAATTTAGAGGCTACTTAACTCCAGACATTTCCTGGGTGCATGCAGTTAAATAAAGAACAATCAAATAGAAAAAAATATGTACATCTGGGAAAGAAAAACTGCATAACACACCAAAATAAAACCTGACTTGGCTTCAATAACCATATTATCTGAAAGGCTGGCACAATGACTAGGTTTTCAAGCACTTCCAATATATCATCAGGGTGGGAGCCAGAGGTGGTATTCAGCAGCTTCTGACCAGTTCTGAAAAACAGTAGCGGAAATTTTGAGTAGTTCGGAGAACCGGCAAATTCCACCTCTGATTGGCCCCACCCCCACCTATTCTCTGCCTCCCAAGTCCCAGCTGATCAGCTGGGTCTTCTTTTCTTGCCCTGCACAGGAGAATGGAGCTGGAAAGCAGGTTAGGGTGGGGATTTTGCAGTAATCTTTCCCCCTAGAGTGGGGAGGGAATGGAGATTTTACAGTATCCTTCCCCTGTCACGCCCACCAAGCCACATCCACCAAGCCACACCACGCCCACCAAGCAACGCCCCCAGAACCGGTAGTAAATTTTTTTGAATCCCACTGCTGATGGGAGCTATATCGAACCCTGACGGGAATGCTGTTCTAGAGGCAGGTGCCACAACTGAAAAGGTAGACTTCCTAGATCACAAATCATGATCAAAAAAGACTATCAAAAACTACTGTTTCCAGGGCTGAGCCCCCCAATCTCACATTAAAGCTGCATTTCTGCATTGGAATAGGCTCTACTGCTGTGATGCAGCATGTTAGTAGCTTCCCTCTCAGATCCTGTTATACTTTTACAAATTATCATTAAGTCAAATGTGGAATTAGTTTTTCATGCTTAATCAAATGCACTTCAGAAGAAGTTTATTAAATCTCACATCTCCACTCCCAGGGGGCTCACTTAGGAAGACCACATCATAATCCTCAGTGTTTGAAGCCAGTGGGCTTGAAAGTGCCTTTTCTTCTCCATCAGCTTGCAGCTGCTCTGTGGTTTTAGCTGTAAGTCTTTTACCGCTCACATAGTAATTTAGAAAAAAAGATATGCGTGGTTTTTAGCTTGACTAACTCTGTTTAAGCTACCATTTCCCTGTGCCATTGCAGAGTTCATCTAAGCTTTTCTAGATTTCTAATTTTGCACATACTGTTATCGTGGTCCCAAGAGAAATTGGGGAACAGGCTCTCTGCCAAAGGCTACTTTGCTATGATCAAGGTTCAGCTTCATAGTTTCACAAATAATGAAAAACAGAAAGTTGCAGTCCTGGATTCCATGGGGACCTTACACAGAGTAGAATTAAATGAATGGATGTGTTCTCTGGGTGTTGGGAGTTTTGCTATGGTGTCATTATAAAAAGGTGACTAGTGGCAGGGCCCATGTAGTGGAACAAAGCACAAGTGGAATTGAAGCAAATAGCACTTAGACTTATATGCTGCTTCATAGTGCTTTACAGCCCTCTCTAAGTGGTTTACAAAGTCAGCATATTGCCCACAGTAATCTGCATCTCATTTTACCGACTTCAGAAAGGTGGAAGGCTGAGTCAACCTTGAGACGGTAGGGATCAAACTGCTGGCAGTCAGCAGAATTAGTCTGCAATACTGTATTCTAAACACTGCGCCACTACAGTTCCTATAGTTGAGAAGGATTCATATTCCTTTTCATATTCATGCCGTAGTATTTCTACATAAAACTACTAGGGATCATAATTCAGAACTTTCATTGTGTGATGGATGATATGCCATTTTACTGCTATCTATCTTCTAGAAAAGATTTAATATCCCAGAACATTCCCAAGATTGATAAAGAGATGGATAAAGGAATAACAGTTGAAATTAAACCCAAATGGATGGGAGTGCTGATGGAAATGATAAGCTAGACTTAGGAATCAAAGATCTAGATTAAATATTACTTGGCTCAGAGAATAAATTGATAAGCAAAATTTACAGATTTTTACTGGATTATAAAATGGAGGAGGAACAGGTAAAAGAAACAATGTTGCTGTGGGCTAAAAATTTCAGGCATGGTATTAAATTGGATAAATGGCAAAATTTATTGAGAGAGAAATAAAAAAAAAATAACATTGGCCACATTTCCCATGCCCCCCGCCCCCCGTGCATGCATGCCTGATACCTGACACTCAGCTGTAGGGTGGGCAGTGCATATGCATGCACAGTGGGGCTCTTTGGGACAACCTCTTGCGTGCCAGCAGAAAGGGCTCTGTGTGCCATTTCCAGCACGTGTGCCATAGGTTCGCCATCATGGCTATATAAAATGTTTTATAGGTGGCACTTCCGCCAGCAAAATTAGCTAAAATGTATCAAAATATATCACCCAACTATCTCACATGGTGGACATGTAGAAAAACCCAGGAGTTTTGGCACAGGATCCAGAGGTGGTTAGAGGAGAGGGTTGGACACAAAGTAGAGTACAAAGCAATTTTTTTAAAACTTGGAATTATAACAGAAACATATAAAAAAGAGGTGATTTATTTAATAGTACATGTGATCACGGCAGCAAGGTTGGCCTTTGCTCAAAAGTGGAAAGACAAAGAAATTCCCGATGAAAGCGAAGTAATAAAAAAGATATGGACATGCGCTGAGATGGATAAATTAACTTTGGAAATAAAAAATAAAGATGAGACAGAATATTATAAAGTATGGGATAAATTTTATCAATGGTGGGAAAAAGGGAAGGATCCAGTATCAAAATAAAACATGGTTGCCGAAATGGATAATCAGAAATATAAAGTATTGTATAAATGTATATAAAACATGTGTTTTATGCTATAATATGTATGACAAACAGGAATGTCAGGACGATCACACTGCATCCAATGTTTTTTTTTTTTGTAAATTTTATTTGAGTTTTCACAAAGAGAAAAAAAAATACAAATAAAACATCTTTTTTGAAAGTAGCGTAATCCCAGGTTACATTTCTTTGTACAGACACAAGTTCAGGTTCATGCTCATTTTTATATTCTATTTCATATCTTATTACTATTTTACATTTTCTGCATAGCTTCTCCCCTCTTTTAATTTTCTCAATTTTATTTTAATTATCTCATCTCAATTCAAATCATTGTATTTATATTTTTTGTCTGTCCTGTTTCAATTATCTATTATCTTTTCTCATTAAACAAAATTTCTCCTGTAGTTACTGATTGGAGTATGACGCCTTTATATCTTTTCCCTAAAGTTGTAACATTCAATATAATACATAACTTCCATTCGGATTCTGCTTGGTACATTCTTAAAATACACATTGTATTCTTAAAAAAAGAAAAAAATATAAATGTATATAACTAAAACAACATTCCATTCCAATTCAATTCTATCATTAATATTAATATTCATTAAAGACTTAACATCTTTAACATTACTTTTCAATTAAATATCATACTTCTATGGGAACAATTATAAGCTTTCCATAGTTAATTCCCCCCCTTCACTAATATTTTATAAAACATTAACTAATTAAAATGTTCCCGTTCCTTCCTAATTCAATTTTCTCATTTATTTTATTTCACTTATTTTATTCACAAACATTTCACTAAATTACACTAACTATTTTATCCCTCATTCTAATCATATGTTGTTTCCAATTTTCTAAAGTTATTTCTATTACTAATATAACAATACAATCTTATGTACCTTTACAGAATTCCTTTTTCAGTTAGATTTTCACCCATTATCTCTAAATAGGTCTTGTTTCTCTATATCTTGCTCCAGTCCTTTGTAATTTCTTTTCCTTTCCTTCTTCTCTCTCTTCTTCTCTCTCCTCTTTTTACCCCCTTGTCTCTCTACCTCTATTTCTCTCTTCTGTATTCCCCTTTTCTGTTTCTTTCCAGTATTATACTTATTTTTTGAATTATTTTTCTTTTCTTTGGTTGTTTTTTTAAGTCTTAAATTCTCCATTCTCTTCCCCCCCCATTTCCTTTTTCTTCCCTACATAAAATTGCTTGTTCATTAAAGATGGCTTCTTCTTTGTCCCAGTCTTCTTGTTTTGCAGTCTTTTCTTGTTGTTTCTCATAGTTCCAAATCTCCATTTCTAAGAATTGAAAAACGAAGCCAAAAGAACCCTTCCCTTCTTGTGCATCTTCTTTGTACTTTTTAAGTTCCATTTTCAATTCATCCAGAAGTGGTGCCATTGTATAAATTTTTAAACAACCACCCGATTGATTTTAGTAATTCAAATATAATAACCAAGAATCCAAAGATCACCAAATAATCCAAATACACGCAAGCTGTTTCTTTTTTGCTCTTTTTTTTTCACTTTCTCTTCCTGGGGTTACTATTTAGTTGCAAAGTTTCAGTTAAAATGTATCTTTTAGAAGTCTTGTTGAAGTTTTACTGTAGATTCTTTTTAATTCCTCCTCCCTCTTCCAGATCCTGCCCTTATTCTTTTTCTCTCCCTTCCTGCTTATGAAAAAGAAAATTTTTAACGTCCAGAAATCTTTATTATCCCTTTGGCATTTTGTTTTATTTTCAGCTTAATTGCCTATTGATGTCAAAGCAGATTTTTCCAATTTCTTATTTAAGTCTCTTAGTTGTCTTTCCTTCGCTGTTTCCGACTCTTCTTTGGGAGCGATGTTATTTTTTGTAAGTTTAAATTCCAGGGTACCTTGGTTGTTGCTTTTACAATTTAACCCACTCAGCCAAAACTTTCACTTCTTATCTTCCTCCTGCACATTCTTTTCCGGTCGAGTTCTCCTTTGTGGTGGCCATTTCTGACCACCGCTACAACCGCCTTCGGGAAAGGGAGTAATGGCCAGCTGAGGAGGAGAGATGTGGCTTTCCTCAACCCTGCTGGTGATCTCCCCCCTCTTCACCACCTCTACGGGGTGGCTTAGCCCCGAAACCAGCCCAGACAGAAACCGCGCATGATCGCGGATTTCTGTCTGTCACCGAAGCCCTTCAAACCAGAAGTCCCAGCAGTCCCACATCCAGTGTTTTTAACACTTTATTCAATACAACTTTTTTTTTAAAAAAATGAGACCTGAATGGGTTCCTCTCCGTTAGAAAGAGTGGATCCCAGCAGCTATGGGTAGTCCTCAACTTATGACCACAATGGAGCCCAAAATTTATGTTGCTTAAGTGAGACATTTGTTAAGTGAGCTTTGCCCCCTTTTACAACTACAGTTGTTAAGTGAATCTAGCTTTCCCATTGACTTTTCTTGTCAGAAGGTTGCAAAAGGTCATCACATGACTCTGGGAAACTGAAACCGTCATAAATATGAATCAATATGAAACTGAACAAGGAGAGATTTAACCTGGAAATAAGGAGGAACTTTCTGACAGTGAGAACAATCAACCAATTTGCCCTCGGAAGTTGTAGGAGAGCCATCACTTGAGACTTTCAAGAAGAGATTGGACTGCCATTTGTCAGAAATGGTGTAGGGTCTCCCGCTTGGGTGGGGGTTGGACTAGATGACCTATAAGGTGCCTTTCAACTCTAATTATCTGTTAAGTTACCAAGCAACTGGATTTTGATCACATGATCATGGGGATGTTGCAATGTTGTAAGTGCGAAAAACGGTCATAAGTCACTTTTTTAAACTGCTGTTGTTACTTTGTAACAAACTGTTGTAAGTCGAGGACTTCCAGTACTGTATTCATAGGGTTTGAAAAAACATAAGCAGAGTTGTATACTGCTTGCAACCTTTTTCTGAGCTAGTGGGAGGTAGCAACAATTGTTTGTACCAGGCTACTCTTCAAAAGTGTCCAAAGATTGCATTGGTGCCTAATGCAATGGCCAGGCTTTTGATTGGGCAAAAGGATAATATTATGCCTCTCCTAAAAAATCTTCACTATCTACTGGGTACAATCTAAGGCTTTGATGTTAACCTACAAAGCCTTAATTTATCAGAGGAATCATCTCTGCGGCTGTGAATCTATGAATCTTGAATCAGCAGGGAAGGGTCTTCTAAAGACTGCTGAGAGAAGCTCAGCTATGGAGCACATGAAAAAGGACTTCCTGCTGAGTGGCTCCCAAGCTACAGAATGAGCATCCTGAGGAGAAACACTTGGCTTCTCAGGAGAGGGTTAAAAACTAAGCCACCCTTTCAACTGCAAAAGTGTTGTGAGTTGTTTTAATATTGTTTTTTATTTTAACTCCGTTTTATTACATGCTACAGTTTTTATTCTTGGAAAGCCATCCTGAGTACTGGCATTAAGGCAGAGAAAAATGAAATACAAGCCAGTTTGGTGTAGTGGGTAAGGCATCAAGAGATTGTGTGTTCTAGTTCTACCTCAGGCACAATGCTAGCTGGGTGATCACTTTCTTTCGGCCCTAGGAAGGAGGCAATGGCAAACCACTTCTGAAAAACCTTACCAAGAAAACTGCAAACACTTGTCCAAGCAGTCTCTGAAAATCAGACACAACTGAATGAACTCTAGAAAGAGTGCAGAGAACAGCAATCAAGATGATTAGGGGACTGGAGGCTAAAACATACAATGAACGGTTACAGGAACTGGGCTTGGCTAGTCTAGCAAAGAGAAGGACCAGGGGAGACATGATAGCAGTCTTCCAATATTTGAGGGGCTGCCACAGAGAGGAAAGGATCAAGTTATTTTCCAAGGTACCCAAAGGTCAGACAAGGAATAATGGATGAAAACTGAACAAGGAGAGATTCAACCTGAAAATAAGCAGAAATTTTCTGACAGTGAGAACAATCAACCAATGGAACTGTTTGCCTTCGGAAGTTGTGGGACCTTCATCACTGGAAGCTTTCAAGAAGAGATGGACTGCCATCTGTAAAAAAAAAAAATAGTGTAGGGTCCCCTGCTTGGGCAGGGGGTGTTGGACTAGATGACCTACAAGGTCCCTTCCAACTCTGTTAATCTGTAGGAAGAGGTATTCTGTCCCTATGGTGGCCAACTAGCTACCAAGGAAAAGTCTGCAAGGAGAGCTGGAGAAGAATGTTACTCACCTTTTCATCATTTTCATGGCTAAAAGCTATTGATAGCTTTATCTTTTAAGAATTTAAGATAAGCATTTCAAGGAGAAAACATGATCACATCCTTGTAATTTTCTTGGCAAAATATGAATATATTTGTCCAATGCCTGCTTGCTTGCCATTAGCTAAGGCTGGCTAGGAGTCACCCTCTTTCAAATCCATCCTGTTTGGTTTCCATTGCTACATATTATGGAAGCAGATTCCATAATTTAACTTTGCAGTATGTGAAGAACTGGCATTTTTTTTAAAAAAAAAATCCCTTGCTATATTTTCTATCATTCAGATTCCTAAAGGATGGTCTCAATATCTAACCTTACAACAGAAAGCAAAAACATCCTCCATATTTCATTCACCCTAAATCTCTTTGAGAATCACCTAGAATTCTTACATGCTACTAGTGTGGGTATGTAATATGCTTTGGCCCTACATTATGGATTCTGCAGAATAGAATATCCCCTGAGTACTGTTGATCAGCCAAGAACAACAGCAATCAAAAAGTTCACAACAGGAATGACTTCCATTTCTTTAACCTCATGATTAGAGTTAAATGTATTCCTCCCTCTCTTTTCTGAGGTAAACAGAATGATTGAGACACAACTTAGAAACACCATGCTTATTTGTTACAAATACTAATTATCCTCAAAGGAAATTATCTTAGAAATATCACCTAGCAATCGCCAAGGACCAGTGATGTTTAAAATAAACATAGCACCTCAACTATCTCTGTACATCCCAACATTTATCAAGGCTTTTTTTTACGCTCAAATCCAAATTTGTTCTCTTCTGCCCTTCACCTCCACCCTCCACTTCTCTATAGCACATGTACAGGCAAGACCTGACAAATCTCATTTGAGTTGTCTGAGCAGTATTGGATTTTATTTTTTGAAATTTTTAATCTAATTAAATTATGTACATGGATCATCGTGGCAGGGTCATTGGTCTTCTGCATTCCAACTTATTCAACCAACTCAGTTCTCTTAAAGTTCATCATCAGTCAGTGGAATGACTGTGTTTAACAGTATTACCAAGAACAAGCACAGGAAAAATAGTGGTGCCATTGCTCTACCTGGAAGTGCTGGGCTGCAGCTTTGAAATATGCCACCCATACGTGCATTTAATATTGAACAGGCAAAACATCTATCTAACTCTGCCTTCACGCATGAGAATAATAATATTGGATGACATTATGAAAGTACATCCAGGTGTGCACATGTATGTATCCACAGGTGCAATAATGACACACCTCCTTCCCTAACTTGATTTCTTCCAGAACTATTGGATGAGTTTCTATGTGCCTGCTGGGAATGATGTGAATTGCAGTCCTAATATAGTTGGATGGTGCCAAGTAGAAGACACCACACTAAAGAGTCAACATCATCATGTATGTAAACTGATAATTGATTATTATAATGGATTATAGTTTATTACAATGATAAACAAAGTGATATATCATAAGGTGATCTATCTATAACAATGTTTAATTAAAATTTGATTCTGCTGATATCCACTTACTGTTAAAGGAAATCCCATGGTCTCATTCAAGCACATGTATACATAGGAGCCTGAATGATGTAAGAGTTGATAGAGAATACTATATTAGTTACAATAATATAAAACAATATCTTTTTTCCTTTTGAGATAAAACTAAGCATAATATATCTTGGCTAGAGAGCCAGAATGGCATAGTGGCTAATTGCCTAAACTAGAAACAGGAAGAAAACATTTTCTACTCATCTCTTTGGCACAGGAGCTAACTGGATGGTTTGGATCCAGTGTCAGGATCTGCGAAAAGCCAACTGGAAAATAAAAATCCCTTGGTTCATTGGGCATAGATACCTTTGTATTATGAAGAAAGCAAGTGCAAAATAGCAGACCCTGGAACCCAGCAGGATAAACGTAGGAAGAACAGCAACATAATGCATCAGGTAAAGAAGAATTGGATAATGGAAGAATTCCTTAGATCTTTGAGATATCAGTAGATGGTGATAGATAGAACGATAGATCAATAGATAAATAGATTAGATATAGATGATGATGATGATGAAGATGGTAGATAGATAGATAGATAGATAGATAGATAGATAGATAGATAGATAGATAGATAGATAAGAGAGAGATACTAAACATGTGTGAGAGAGATAGCTATATATACATTTATTTATTAAGAAAGTGACATTTCCCATTCAGTTCTATATTGATAGTCCTTTGTACAGCCCATTCCATATCATTCACCATACGTTACAATGAAGCCTGATTTCTTGTCTTTTAATTGTACCCAGGGTCTCCATTCACTCAGAGAATAACTATGAATTTCATTCAGTTCATATATCTAAAGATATATTAATAATATAAATAGGTGAAAAATACTAAGCTGCATGATGATTAATTCTAAAGCATGAAGCTGTATATTACAGTTTTATTCTTCCTTAGTTGCATAAATTAAACAGTGGTTCCACAGAATTTCGCAGGATTTTTTTTTTTTTAAAAAAAACCCAAATTGCTCAGTTACTACCAACTTTTCCTTCCTATATTTAGTCATTTTGGAAGAAGGTCAGCCTTGCGATTCAAGCTGCCGCATTATGAAGCCACATAATGACAGAGTTGGTTGGCAAGTATTGTAATAGATGTTCATAGAAGACAGTCAGCATCAAAATTTCATTGTCTAAGACATTCATTTTGTAAAGTAGCTTCTGTCTGCATTGCTACAGACAATGCTGCAGTTGTTCGAGCTTATTCTCTAACTTTCACTCAATTGGCAATCTTAGAGCAAAGCCCCTCCTTCATGTATTTTAGCACCCAAGCCTCCAAAGTTGCGAAATGGCTGTCTGGTGAGCTAAAAATAAGGGGGCTGCTGTGGGAGGAGGAATACGCTGGATAAAGCAGGTGGCTATGAAAAGGCTGCCATGAATAAACTCATTTGAAATTCTGTAGTGGCATCTCCCACAAAATAACAATCTGAGAGTTTTCAGAATTACTTTTCAACCTGTGCCATCATACAGCACGAGAGGCGACATAATATAGGAGCCGTTCATGACAGAATTGTAATCATTCCAAAAGCTGTAGCTACACTGTAATTAAGAATGGCTGACGCAGCTAAACAGACACAACTCTAACACACATCCCAAAAATGCACAAAAAATCATTGTTGTCTTTGTAGAACATCTGTTCTTTGGCACGCCAGGCTTTGACTTATTTATATGTAGTGGTTCCCGCTGGTTTTCCTGCATCTTACATCCAGGGGTGGGCCGCTGTGGGTTCACAAGGGTTCGGGAGACCCCCTAGCTAAGATTCTGTGCAGTTCAGAGAACCCCCAAATCCCACTCCTGGCTAGCCCCGCCCACCTCACCCCTCCCCTCCCAGGAGTCCCCACACAACCCATTTTGGACGCAGCTAAGTGCAGGGCATGTGTGGAGGCTTGGGGAGGGCAAAAAAACGGATCTCCTGGATGTTTGGGAAGGCCAGAAATAGGCCTGTTTCTGGCTTCCAGAGAGCCTCCAGAGCCCGGGGAGGCTGTTTTTGCTCTCCCGGAAACTTGAGGAAAGCTTCTGGTGCCCAGGAAAGCTTCTGGTGCCCAGGAAAGCTTCTGGAGCCCGCACCATGGTGCAGGAGGCCAACTAGGCCATGCCCACCATGGCCATGCCCACTCAGCAATCGGGCAGAGAACCCTTTGCTAAAATTTTTGAAGGCCACCCCTGCTTACATCCCTATATTTGTTTGACATTAAGAAAAGAGTTAACGAGGAATAAATGGAAGAATGTAGTTTTGGAGGAATGTATTTTCCAGTGAAAAAGGATGCAGTTCCTTTTTTGCAGCTTCTTTCACAGAGGCTTTCAGCCAAGAAAGAAATGTGCATAGATAGCATGTGGGGGTCTTCCCAAAATCAAGAGAACACGATTGAGATATTGGAGACTTCTCTGCAGCTCTCTTCACAGCCCCCTCTCAAGAAGGCGTCTCAGGAGGAGAGACGAGAACATTGAAAGTGAAAAACTGGCTACAGAAAAGATGCCAAAGGAAGTAGTTTTAATTTTTTTTTTTTTTTTTTTTTGATAAGGGTATGTGTTCTGAGATGGGGACTTGGGCTCCTGGTAAGAAATGGACTCTACCTTACAAGAATTGATAAAAATGTAATTAGAATGTATCTTGTAAACTTGATCTGGAAGGCTTTTATCTGAGTCCTGTAAACAGTGGTGGAATTCAAAAAAATCAATGGTTCTGTGGGTGTGACTTGGTGGGCATGACATGGCTTGGTGGGCATGGCTTAGTGGACATGGCAGGGGAAGGATAATGTAAAATTTTCATTCCCTCCCCATCCCACTAACCTGTTTTCCAGCTCCATTCTCCTGTGCAGGGCAACAAAAGAAGACCTAGCCGATCAGCTGGCACTCGGGAGGCAGAGAATAGATGGGGGCAGGACCAGTCCGAGGTGGTATTTGCTGGTTCTCCGAACTACTCAAAATTTCTGCTACCGGTTCTCCAGAACTGGTCAGAACCTGCTGAATACCACCTCTGCCTGTAAGTGAGAAAGAAAGTAGACAAGGAAATCAGGTGATTCCGAGCATTCAAGCATATAGAGGTGGCCAATAATGAACATATACTTACAGGTAGTCCTCGATTTGCAACAGTTCTTTTAGTGACCGTTCAAAGTTACAATGGCACTGAGAAAAGTGACTTATGACTGTTTTTCACACTTACAACCGTTGTAGAATCTCCATGGTCACATGATCAAAATCCAAATGTTTGGCAACTGACTCATATTTATGATGGTTGTAGTGTCCTGGAATCATGTAATCATCCTTACTGACCTTCTGACAAGCAAAGTTGATGGTGGCAGCTAGATAATCGTGTTATTAATTTAACAAGTGCAGTGATTCCCTTAACAACTGTGGCAAGAACTGTCATAAAATGGGGCAAAATTAATTTAACAACTGTCTCATTTAGCAACAGTAATTTTGGGTTGAATTGTGGTTGTATGTTGAAGTTATATGTTTGAAACTGTAGGTCAAATCACATTCAGGAAGGGTTCATTGACTGAATACAAGATATGGAAAACAAGCAAGAAGATGCAAAAAAAAAAAATCTAGCAGGAATTATTGAGACCAAGAGTAGAATACTGGAGACAAGGGATGGCAGTAAATCACCTGGCCATTCGGAAGATTATCTCAATAATAACCTCCTAGCCCAGATTGTATAAATTTCAAGGAAGAGAGCCCTAATAATGGGAGAGTTCAAATACCAGGAAATCTGTTCGAAAATTTGTCTTGACCGACACAGCAAGGACCCCAAAGGTCTTGCTCCTCCACTTTCCAGAGGGCTAAAAAGGATGATGTTGGCATTGCTCTAGCCAATATGGAAGAGTTGGTTGAGGAGGTAAAAGCAGGGGCAAGAGGAAGCTGCCATGCTATTGTGGATTGAAGTTCCTAGAGAAAGAGGAATTGGAGGATACTCATACATACATATTACATTTCAGGAAAGCCATTTTAACAAACCTACAGAGTACTGAGCAGGTTCCTAATGGATGGAAGTCTTCTGTTTAAAAGGACTATGGAAGAGTTGACAAGCTCTCAAAAATAAGTTCCTGGAAGTACCGTCCCAGTGAGAAAACAAATGGAAAATAACATAAATATGGTTAGTCCTCAACTTATAACTACAATGGAGCCCAACATTTTTTGTGGCTTAGTGAAGCATTTGCTAATCAATCAATCAATCAAACAAACAAAAGTTTATTGTCAGTGCACAACAACAATGTACAATGAAATTGAAAAGTGAATTTTGCCTCATTTTACGACCTTTCTTGCCACATTTGTTAAGGGAATCGCTGCAGTTGTTAAGTTAGTAACATGGTTGTTAAGTGAAGCTAACTTTCCCCATTGACTTTGCTTCTCAGAAGGTTGCAAAAGGTGATCACATGACCCCTCTAACCATCATAAATGTGAGTCCATTGCCAGGCATCCAAATGCAAATTGCATGACTGTGGGGATGCTGCAATGCTTATAAATGTGAAAAATGGTCATGAGTCACTTTTTTTCAATGCCGTTGTAACTTTGAATGGTCAATAAGTGAATTGTAAGTCAAGGACTACCTGTAGTGGACAAGTAGCTTTCAAATGACTTAAATCTTAAAAGAAAAGATATAAAATAGTGACTAGCCTATAAAGGCTAAAGCACACACAAAAAACGTAAGCTCATAAGATGTCAGAAAGAGCTCTCTGGGTTATACCAATACATCATGAGAATTTCAGCAGTTTATGAGTTTTAATAAAAAAAACACGACACCCAAGATGTTTTCTTTTTTATTATCCCAGCACAGCAAGAGAAATTTTGATTTCAGGCACTGTTTCATTACAGCACATTAAAGCGTGTACTGAATCTTTGCAACACTGCTGCTCATTGACTAAGTCACACAGATGCCAATGCCAATAGCATGTACAGAAACCAGGGCAGATCGACCACTTTAAAATCTGCAATTATTTAAAAGTTCTTTAAAAGGTGGTCCTTGTGGCCTGCAGATGGTGCCAATTTTCATGTTATCCCATTAAATCTGCAGAAGTGCTGATAAATTTCAGAAATTTCAGAAATATATATATAGTGCTTAGTCACAGAAAGTGGTCAAGACAATTCAAGGCACACTCTGAACAGATTTTCATCCAAATGCCAGTTCTCAGTCAGCTGTTAGGACCCATATGCTCAGCAGAAAGCTCATCCTAACAGCAGACCCCACAGATGGCAACACTTCTAAACAGGAATGCAAGCAGAGCTGTCACTTGGCTTCGGTACTTGTTAAATAGCCACCATTTTCAATAGTCTCTGGTGCAATATTTGATGCTAACATGTCTAAAAGAGCATCTTCTCCTCTTTCAACTATATTGACATCTATAAATGTTGGAAATTATCTTACTGTCTACAACACCTTGCAGATTGCAAATCTTCTCTGCAGTAGGTGTTCCTTGGTGGAAAGCATTTGTCTCTTTAATAAGCCAGGCTGCAACTCTGAAATATTTTAAAATTTTTGGTAACCTTCTTTTTTATGGCCCTTCAGCAGTTAGCCTAACCCCCCACCCCTTATTAAGCATTCTAAGTTGCTTAATAGCAACTTAGAATGCTTAATTCTAAGCATTAAGAATTAATTTCTTAATTAATTCTTAATTATTGAGAGAAGAATAATTGTCTGTTTCAATCTTTAGGGTATGTTTTAATTCTTATCATAAAGAATGCAATGGAATAGAATAGAAACTGAAAGGGACCTTGGAGGTCTTCTAGTCCAGCCCCCTGCTCAAGCAGGAGAAGCTATACCATCTCAGACAAGTCCAGTCTCTTCTTAAAAACCTCCAGTGATGGAGCGCCCAGGATTTCTGAAGGCCAGCTGTTCCACTGGTTAATTGTCCTCACTATTAGGAAGTTTCTCCTTAATTCCAGCTTGCTTCTCTCTTTGATTAGTTTCCATCCATTGTTTTTTGTCCCGCCCTCTGGTGCTTTGAGGAATAATTTGACCCCTTTTTCTTTCTCTTTAAAGCCAATCATCCTTGGCCTTAAAATAAAGAACCATATATAAAAGGCTTCATCAATACATGACAACAAACATAAACATTGTACTTTGGGGGATACACCACGTCAGCAGTCACTACTGTTATGGTGAAAAATCAAGAATTTCAAATGGGTGCTGAAGTTCCATTCCATACTGTACTAAATATTTATCATTTTGGATTATTCCAAATGATGTTGACTTATAGAAGATCTGGGCACCAGCTTAACTTCCATTCTTTACTGATGCTGGGTGCTTTGGGAGGGGTGGATATGCAGGTAGATGGGTGTAGAAAGGAGTGGCTGTGGCATGAAGGTGGTTCTCTGACAAATCTTTACACGTAGGTGCCTTACCTCAACTTGGGAAGGGAACTGGATATGGACCAACTGCCACATGGAGATGAACAGGACATTAAGAGCCAGTGTGGTGTACTGGTGAAGATGCTGGCCTAGAAAGTGGGAGACTGTGAGTTCTAGTTCCGCTTTAGGCATGAAAGCTATCTGGGTGACTTTGTGCTGATCATCATCTCTCAGTCCAACCCACTTCATAAAGATGTTGTGGTGAAAATAGGAGGGAAAAAAAGGGAATATTGTGTATGTTTGTCACCCTGAGTTACTTATAAAGTAATAAAGGCAAGAGAAAAATCTATAAATAAATATACAGCATAGTCCTATTAGTGGCTTTGAATTTCAAAAGCAATGTGATAAATAGACTGCACTTGCAAGGTAAATATTGTTTAAGTTAATAGATGAAAATAAATTGCTGAGTATGATTCAAATGCAAGTCATTTACCGGTGAATGTTAGGGAAGGGCTTGGGAAAAAGATGCATCATCATCATCATCATTATTATTATTATTATTATTATTATTATTATTATTATTATTATTATTATTTTATTAATTACATTTCTTAGTGCTTAATATACATTGTGTTGTCTGGGTATTCAATTTACTTAACAATACATTTTAATCTCCTCGTCCCTTTTCCAACCACTGATAAAATAGATTCTGTTTCATAATATTCTGTATCTTCTTTCTGTTTCATTTTTAATGTCAGTCTGACCATTTCTGCACACTCTAATATCTTCTTAACTATTTCTTCATCTCATGGTGTTTCTTCATACTTGACTGTTATGTCTCACCTTTACAAAGGAGGTGAGAAGTCCAAACTCCAACTGAACACAAACAGGCAAGCAAATCCAGTAATTATAGAGTTAATTCCTTGAGCCGATAAAGTTCTTGGCAGTCTCACCCACGCTGTCTGCCAAGTCCGACAAGAAAACAGGAATATAAATCACACAAGCTGTCACAACACAGAATACTCCGAAGCTCCTCTGAATAAGTCACACGTTGTCCCGTACAAAAAACTCAGAGCAAACACACCCACTTTTATTCCCTGTGGGGCGTGTCACTAATTCAGCTCACTCTCTCATTCGTCCATGCCTCCTGTGCTACAGCCCACACTTTTGCCTGTGACGCTGCCTCGCATCAAGCCAGCATTCGCCTGCTTGATTCTCTGTCAAAGGCTGCTCCAATATGCCCTCCTCCTTCTCCTGATTAGCCTCAGGCTGTTCCTCTTGGTTATCTGCCGACACCTGAGGCAAAATCAGGGAGGAAGGCATTGCCAAAGAGGAAGGTCCTGGGGAGGAAGGCATTCCCAATTCCTCCTCCTCCTCATCTTCCGAATCCTCTTCCTCTAAGAATGCAGGCTCAGGACTCAGAGCCACAACACCTGACATTTGAAGAGATTTTGCTTTCATTTTTTTAGGATAGTCAATTATGGTGGGTGTTTTATTTGTTCTTTAATGTTATTGTTATTATTAGGACTTTTGATCTATTGTGAGGTCACTTATGAAAAGGTGTGACAAAATTCATACCCTTGTATATTGTAAAACTAGAACTTTAAAGCTCTCCCGTATTTTTTCTACCATACTTAAATATAGTAAAGCTTTTCTTTTTAACTATGTGTTTTCAGGTAGCATATATTTTGTTAAGCGTAGTTTGGTTTGGTTTGGGAATATTTGTGTTTGGCTTTTTAGTTTTTTTCAATAGATAAAGTACCAAGTTCTGAGTCATAACATCTGAAACTGTAAAGACAGAAGGCAATCTTTCTCCAAAACAGCTAAAATGGCAACATCTACAACAGAATGAGCAACCTTCTGACAATAAGAGGGCCCCGATGCCTGGGGGGATTTGAGGGCTTAGTGGATGCCAAATCAAGGATGCCAAATGAGCGAGACAAGGATTTTCCTTCCGGGGGTTGCTTTCCATGTCTTTTGGGGCTTTTCTTTTGATGTTTAAAAATTTCCATAAGTTTCTAGACTTCAGCATGGTAGGAAACTTTGGCAATCATGCTTGGAGGGGACTAATAGAACCAAACCCAGTTTTCCATAAAGGAGAATATTTATAGCTCAGGATTGAAATGAGGGTTCCTTGGTATTCTCTAAGCATGGTTGTTTTCTTGCAGACATTTCATTACCCAAACTAGAATAGCACTGGTGATGTTATCTAATTTGGGTAATTTAAATGTCTGCAAGAAAACAACCAAGTTCAGAGAGCACCAAGGAGGCCTTATTTGTAGGTAACTTTCTTTGGTTCCCCCATCTCTAATGTAGTCTGCTTCAAATATGCTGTTCTCTAAGTCATTAATTTTCCAGCAAAGTCCCACCGCAAGTTGAGGAACATTGCTGTAGGGTTTATTGGCCTGTACGAAATTAGTCTTGCTTCACTTCCTTCCCTCTGAACCACCCTCTGCTTTATTCTCCAAATTATCATGCCACCTTTAGGAGGATTTTAAAGAGAGTAGAAAGAGGTCTGTCTCAAATGCCTTTCCCAAATATAATTAATTGTTATTACTCTATATAAACCCTTTCCATAAAATATATAATTATTGATTTCTGTCATTACAAACACCCCTGATTTCTCCATGGAATGATATCATAAATATTTCCTGTCACTTTAATCATTTCTATCATCTCATGCTTTCCAAATCAAAGGGACCAAGCTGTTTAATTTTTTCCCCCTCCAATTTTGTCTTCCTACATATCTTCTAGAAGGGTCCTTCACACACAGGTTGAAAACAGATGCACAGATGTAATATCCTGCTTAACTCTGGCAAGTCTAATTTGTTAACTTAAGCAAGAGTGTTAATTGTGGTACAAGAATCTACAGGAACTATTTTTGGCACTTCTGCACATCTAAATTTTTCTCAGTTGTACTTAGTACCTTGCCTAAGCTCCCTACAATTTGAGAAAATCCAGCCTTGAGAGTTAAGGCTGGTATCCCTTGTCTTACCTACTTTCAGATTTTTTTTTCTTTTAACGACCCTGTAATCCTTTGCATTGGGGTGGCATTGGAACAACTGAATGGAGCTCAAGCGTTTACTGGCTGGATGTCCTTCCTGACACCTGTGCAGAGTTCACAGCAGACCATTACTCACTGTGCTCAGAGAGAACAATATCTGCTGCTATCTAGAATCAAATTCACAGCCTCCTGATTGGGAAGCAAGAGCTCTACCACTAGGCTACTGCACCACTGTATCTTCAGATATTATAATAAACCAAAATTTAACACAGCCCTTAACAACTTTTCTAAGCCAATAACATCGATGGTTTTGTGAGTACCAACTATAAAAGTTTGTAAAATCTTGAATCCCAAGAGAACATTAAATCTTAGAAAATGCCAAAAATCTCATCCATGGGATTTCATGACATCACATGCAAGACCATGGAAATTTTGAAGTTTTTTGTTCCAGTTCACCATTTTTAAAGATTATTTTGATTGAATGCTTTGAAGATATTGAGCACTAGGGCACTAAGACATCTAAGCAATTTGTGGATGCTATGTTGTCAATCTTCCCTTTGTCAATAGAGCCAGCCCAGTAAGATTTATATTCTTTCGCTCCACTTCTCTTCTGTTGTTTGTTTGAAAGTTCTCAGTTAATCACAATTCATCATGTTGTCCATACTGTTATTAATATAAGTCTGGTTTCTTTAAATGAACCATCTTTGTGAACAATAGTGTGAAGTTGATTCATTTCAAACTGAATCTAATTAAAATTAACACATAGGCAACATGACAAGGTGCAATGAATGAAAGCTGGAAATGAAAAAAATTAATATCCTTCTTTGAGCTCAGTCTTTTTCTTCACACTTTTGCTGATGGGAATGATAAATGCTTGAAGACAAAGATATTGGCCACTGAACTATGTTGCCGATCCATAATGATGCTAAACTGTTTCCAAAAAAAGAAACAGTTTTCTAGTCAAAAATGAAATGGATGAAAATTTTCATGTAGCAGATGCCAATTAAAGTGATTGTCATCTCACCCAAAAGAAAAAGGGCCTTAGCTTTGTTTTTTTGTTAATTGTACCAGTATTCAGTATGGCATCTGCAGTGCAAAATACTTATACCTAATTTGTAACAAAAACTTGGAATCATAATTGCAATGAGTGCAAACTGCTAGCAGAAAATTGGTGTATTTATAATACCAAGTTTTTGGACAGAATTTAAAAATACGAAGGGACTAAATAAAAGCCACTAGCTCTTATATTGTTCACCTGCATGAATGGCAAGGCCATTTAACACTAGAATGGTGTACCCTGCACTAACTTTACTGTGTACTTAACTCCATGTCTCTTGTTTCCTGGTAACTATTCATTTCATTCATATAAAGGGTTCTCTAAAACAAGGCTGTCAAACTTGTGGCTAGAGGGCCAGAGTTTGCACTGTGCCGGAGTTTGTGTCACGTGCTGGCCATGTCCACTGCCGGTTTAGCAAAGGGACTAAAAAGTTGCAATACGTCAAGTGATGACACTCTGATGACGCGAGTTTGACACCCCTGCTCTAGAAGCATCTGTCATGATTTAATATAATTGACCTTTTGTATGAGGCAGATTTCCCTAAAAAAATACGTGTTATTCAAATACTTCCCAGAAAACCATTCATAGTCTGTTGGAGCAAACATGCCAAACAAATTGTGCGATTCTTTGAAAGCTAACAAATAAGACAAAATTTTCACCAGAGTGAGATGTTCTAGGTGGGTCACTGAGGATCTTTAGGTTGATTTGAAAGTCCCCAGATTTGATGAGTTCTTGCCTTGAAATCAACTAACTAGAAATCAACTAACAACTATGACAGGATAGCATGTGATTTTCAGGTTTAGCATTTATTGTCTTGTTGCATGAAAGGACAATTAGACCATTGAGCCCTGAAAGCCTAGAATTCATCATCATCATCATTAGGTCCTGTGCAGAGCACATTGGGCAGCAAATGTTTTCCAGTAATTCTGATCATTCCAGACATCAAGATCGACATGAATATGGAGTGGTATTGATACTAAGCACGGAAGCATACCAAATCTTGATAGCTGGAAAGCTATTAGCTCACGTGTATAACCATAGCTAGGTTTCAATCAAGGCATGTGAAAACAATTATCTAGCACTAGCTTGAATATGTTCAACAGAAGTGAACATTTTTGAAGGAGTTTTTCTTAATGTTTAACTACAATATATTAGTAAAATAAATACTTTTATACTTTTAGTTTTTAATAAACATAGTAACAACAATACAAACTAAACTAGAAGAGAAAAGGGTAAAAAGGGCAGAAAAAAGAACAAGAAAAGAAAAAAAAGAATAGAAAAGAAAAAAGATATACAGAGCATAAGCTAATACACTAACTTTTCACTCTCCTTTAAAGATACAAATTTTTGTTAAAAAAACTGTTCTCTCCAGAGCCTAATTTTTATCTATATACAATTCAGAAATAATAACTTTTCACCTAGTTCAACAAAACATTTATTAGGAGTAGAAATATAAAACAAATAGTTTGTTTCTGGTCAAATAGTCCAACTTTATACTCCCTTTGTTTGCTCTACACAATCTTGACCTTCAAACCCATCTCAGGATTTGATTTTTCATCACTCTTTGGCATTTAAAAGGTGTCTTCAAAGCTTTCATCAGCCTACTTTGTAAATCCCTCAAGCAGGATTTCTTGTCATGGTTGTTCCAGGTCCAGATCCTTTTCTTGATTTTTTTTTCTATTCTCATTTTGGTAATCACAATTATGTTGTCTTCCATGCCTTCAAACTCTATAAGGTCTATGCAGCTAAAAGGTTTTTTGTTTAAATGCTTCTCATCTAAAAGTTTATCGAGTGAAATCTGTATCCTGTCTATTATCTATTAATGTTTCAGGCCATTAAAATCAGTGCAGTTGATTCATTTCCAATAAATGTAATGTTGTTGACCACAAATACTTCGAGAACAATACAGCAGAATAAGCTTCTGCTCCATCTCTCAACCCTCCCTTTTTGTGATGTTCTCCTCTCATATTACACCAATAAGAAAGGGTAGAAAATCACTTCAATTTTTCCTGGGTCTCCAAAGAGTTACAGTAATTTCAGCAAATATTTGATGTTGTTTTCTGCAGCGTTATGACTCCCTTTGGGTGCAGTGCATTATTTGCTCCGGTAATTTACAGTCCAAATGGCAGTGATTATGTGATTAAACAAGATCAAGCCTTCCATTCAGTTCAGTAATCCTTACAGAAGGTTTATTATTTTTTCATATCTGTTGTTACAAATCTGCATTCAGTTTGCCTAATTTAAAGAATAGTCTTTTTAAAAAAATTAGTGGGTCCTTTTTTTTTTTAATTCTACATACATGTTTAGTTATGGCATATTCCAGCCAAATCATTCTCTTTTTAAAGAAACCATAAACTAATGCAGAGTCAAACACTATAGTTAATATTTCAATAACATAATAATTTAGAGTTCATAAGCAATAACGCACAGCAGGGAATGTAATTTTGCTTTCCACCTCTTGCAGTGCAAAACAAAGTCTTAGGTTTAAAGGTCAACATTTATGTTACATCTGCTGAATGAAGCTTCCTTTTAGGAAAAAAAACGGGTTCCTTTGTGTATGCTTGGGTACAGTTTCATCTAATCATATCCTAAAATAACAACTAAAAAGGTTTCTTAGGATATTGAATGGAATCATTTATCCATATTTGATGCTTGCAGAATACTGAGTGAGCGAGTAAATGAGTATGTAATTATGTGCCATTAGGATAGTATGGCCTCTTAGTTATCCCATGGACAGAACTTTTCCAGGATGATCTGTTTCAAATATAGCTTTTTAGATCACCCAACAGTGCATCCGTTGGCACTATAATTGAGTTCACCCCACTTGTTGCTGATAATTCTTATCTCCTCTTTCCTTCCTTCTTCCCCAACATTATAGATTCCTTCAGAGAAATCTAGGTTTTTATTTTGTGCCTTCAAGTCAGTGTTGACTCCTGGTGATTAGTTTATGAAGTTTTCTTGGCAAGATTTTAGACTTGGTTTGCCCTTAGCTGCTTCCTAAGGGCAGAGAGAGAGAGAGAGAGAGAGAGAGAGTGACTGGCCCATGGTCACCCAGTTGTCTTTGACCAAAGCTGGGATGAAAACTTACAGTTTACTGGTTTCTAGTCTTACACCTTGCCATTACATCAAACTGCTTTACTTGATTAATTTTAGGATTCAATTGTTTGTTGTCTTGGCTAAATCTATTAATATATTTTGGGGGAATTTCCATCAATGCCAAAATTCAAAAATATCAATAATCTCTATATCTTCTTTTTTTAGAGTCCAACTCTCATTTCCACAGATTCACCAGATAAACAATTAGCAACAGCACTTAGATTTATATACCACTTCACAGTGCTTTACAGCCCTCTCTAAGCAGTTTACAGAGTCAGCATATTGCCCCCAACAATCTGGGTCCTCATTTTACCCACCTCGGAAGGATGGAAGGCTGAGTCAACTTTGGTGAGTTTCAAACAGCTAAATTGCAGGCAGCTGACAATCAGCAGAAGTAGCCAGCAGTAGTGCACTCTACCCACTGTGCCACCATGGCTCAAGTATCAATATTACAAACAATACGGATCTTTAAGAAATGAATGTTATTTACAAGTTCTCCTACCACTAAACAATGCATTCACATTATTAAAAGCACACACGGCAACACAATTTAGACTGTGTCTAAATCCTCTAAGTCAGTGAAGAAGAGAGACCAGAGAACTCAGGAAACTGAGCCAACTTAAGCTCTAAAGGTTTTAATGTGCAGGAGGTACAAATAGTCTTATGATTTTATTGTTGTTTATTATTATTTCATTTCCTTACTTGTTCAATAAACAGGGTGACAACTGAAGCAAAATGCATAGTTCCATCTTTTGCATCACTTATGATTCATCCTGGAAGGAAGGCTTTACTCACAGTCACTTGTCACCTCTCAACACATTTGCAATGTCCCCTATACAGAATTGTAGACCATTCAGAAGTTACTGCTGAGCCATAATGCAACCATTTAGGTTGCTGTGGACATCCTTTGGTATACCCATGTATTGATTTCAACAGTTGTATTAGTTACCAATTGCTCTTAAAGGCATTGGTCTTCACCTTCAAATTCCTCATAGTTCAAAGCCTGGATATCAGTGGTCTTCTCCTTGTAACATCTGCCTGTACAATGATATTAAATATGGTGGGGTCATTCTAATTCCTTCTCTCAGGGATACCATCTGCAAAGACCTCAAAAGCATACCTTTTGAGTAGTGCTTCTGAAATAGCTTGCCCCCCCCCACCGCCCCCAGACATCAGAATGGCCCTCACACTTGGCTTTTAAATAATCCTTTAAACATGTCTATACCATCAGTATTGGGCTGGACTGTATGACTGCTGTCTCTGGTAAGGAAGGGGATTTCAGATCCATTGATTGTGGTATTCTTGGGAGTAAGGGCAAAGTCATTTTTTAAAAACAAAACAAAACATGGATTCTGAATTAAAATCAGAATCAGAATAAAACTGAAAGGGTCTTCTTGTTCAGGCTCCTGTTTAAGCGGAAATCCTATACCATTTCAGGCAAGTGACTGTCCAGTGTCTTCTTAAAAACCCCTAGTGATGAAGCACCCACAACTTCTGATGTCAAGCTGTTTCACTGGTTAATTGTCCTCGCTGTTAGGTAGTTTCTCTTCAATTCCAGGTTGTTTCTCTCTTTGATTAGCTTCTATCCATTGTTTCTTGTCCTGCCCTCTGGTGCTTTGGAAAATAAATTGACCCCCTCCAATTTGTGGCACCCTCTCAGATACTGGAATACTGCTATCATGTCCTACCTAGTCCTTCTTTTTTCTAGACAAGTCAAACCCAAATCCTGCAGCCGTTCTTCATATGTTTTAGTCTCCTTTAATCATCTTAGTTGCTCTTCTTTGCACTTTTTCCAAAGTCTCACCATCTTTTTTGTAATGTGGTGACTAAAACTGGATGCAATATTCCAAGATGAGACTTGTTCATTGCTCAGAGTAGACTTTAATTATAAGTCTTACAAATTAAAGGGAAAAAATGAATGTGTTGCTCTGTTTAGAGCTGTGTTTCTCAATCACAACAACTTTAATGAATGGACTTCAACTTCCAGAATTGATGGCTGAGAAATTCTGGCTGTGAATTCTGTGAGTTGAAGTACACTCTTTTTACAACTGCTTAAGATTGTAAAACACTTGTCTAGAGTGATATAACTCTGTTGCTGGCTGGTTGCCACTTATCTCTTCATCTGCCACCTCCTTTTTACAAACAATAAAGATAATGACAAGATGGTCTCTTCTTGATGCCCAAACATCATTATTATTTTATTTGGACAACTTTGATGAATAGATCCCTGTTCCTGAGGTGGTATTCAGCAGGTTCTGACCAGTTCTGGAGAACCGGTAGTGGAGATTTTGAGTAGTTCATAGAACTGGCAAATACCACCTCTGACTGGAGATTTTACAGTATCCTTCCCCTGCCACGTCCACCAAGCCATGCCCACAGAACCGGTAGTAAAAAAAATTGAATCCCACCACTGCCCTGTTCCACTCTGAAACCCTTATTACTTTCATTTTACTAGACTTTTTCCCTTACCATGCCAACAATACAGGAATAAAATGCAGAGAGTTTATATCAATACATTTTACACAGTTAAAAAAACATAGGAGCCATTGCATTTAGGGGTCAGAACAAAATGACTCTTGAGTCCAGTGGGGCCTACTCCCAAGTAAGATATTGGAAATTAATAAAATTAAACTATAAAGGCTCCAAATCCTTACCTAAACATATTAAAAAGAATTAAAATATGACCTGTTTTGAGAATCGACAAGGTTGATTAATAACCTTTCATTCTCTTTGCTTAAGCTCCTAAATTTCTGGTTGCCTAATCTACATTTACAGTTTAGCACAGTAGCTGGGGAGGAACATATATTAATTACCCAGGAGTGAGTAACGCATAGACAAGAGAAGAAATCTTATTTTTAAATATTCTTCTGTGATAAAAGTTTTCCAACTCAAGGACTATCGCTGTGTCAGCCAAAGGACACTCTGGAATGTCCTCCCCAAATCATGCCATGTATCCAAGATGGCCTTCAGAAAATTTACCCCACCAAACCAGTAGGTCTAACTTCCTTTTCCACATATTATTCTGCTTTATGACATGGATAGTTCAGGCTGAAGTTTCACCTCTTAAAGGGAGAGATAGATTTTAAAAATAGCTCTTATGTCCAGAATTACTAACTTTAGAAGCACTGGAGTCACATATGCAATGCTGACTGATGGGTTGAAGGTGTCACACCCACCCACGCATGCTTAAGTTTTATTTTCAGAGCTGAAAGGTAATCCAGACAAATATAAATAGGCCTGAGGATGTGATCAGAGGGAGATGAAATATTTATCCCCATTTCTGAGCATTAATTCAATTTTGATTTAAAAATACCCAAATCTGTAAATTGCTAAAGCAAAACAAACATTCGATTTATTTATCCAAAAGCTGGAACGGATCCTATGTACTTTCACCCTGCTATACAGCTAGTCCTCACTTAATGACTGCACTGTTTAGTAACCATTTGAAGTGGAAGGACAACTTGAATGCTTCGAGCGTGATGAAAATGACAAAGATCAATAGAACATATATTCTAATATATGCCCCTTAATTTAATCTCCATTTCCAACTAATAAGCTGATGGTAGAAAATTTTATATGTTCCAAAGGACAGGGCAGTGTTGCAGAGACTTCGTTTGTTTTGTTTTAAACACCCTCCCTGTAGTTTTTACAGGCTGGAACAACATTACCTGCTTGTCAGCCATTCTCTCCAGTGCTTAAAAAAATGTCAACATTAATATCCTTCTGTAATTTGACAAGCTTCTGTAAACTTGCTTCCCTTCTGTCTCTTTGTGTTTTCATGACAGGCAATTTTGAAGCCTGGCTTTCCTGCCACTTCCAATCAAGTTAACCAACAGAAGTCTCACCTACAACACAACCATGAAGAGTACCCAAAATGTTTGGGTCAAAAGCGCTCTGTTGAATTCCAATCAGTGAACAAAAGAAAGAAGGAGTCTGGTGGGAAAGATGGTAGAATGTCCTTCTGAAGGCCCAGATCTGTCAGAAGATAACATTATCATGTTTTGCAGCAAAAAAGGCAACCTCAGGCCCCAAGCATTAAATTTCTATTTGATGATGCCAATCAAAGCATGAAAGATGTGTGTAATTCTTGCAGTAAGGTTAATGAAGTTCAACACAGACAAAAAAATAGACCTTCAATAGGACCTTGACTATATGTCAGAATAGTCAAACAAGTGGCAACTTTCAAATCTCCACAAACAAATGCTCTGTCTTACATATTGGCAAAACAAATCAGAAAATAAAATACAAGCTGAATGGTCAAGACCTTGTGAATTTAGGTTCAAGTATAACTTGAATATACCAGCTTCCAGATTCCAAATTGTTCATCTTTGTAATAGGTCTTTGAAAGATTGCCTATGGCTTCAGCTCTGATTCTCAAACTAATGCTACTGCTACAGTGCAGCATTTATGCAGAATTGTGGCCGGAAAACAACTGCTTGTGTGTGCATAATGTCTAAGACCTTGGAGTGTGTCTCACTATGTCAGGACCATGGAGTACTCATCTCTAATGATCTAAGTGCTAGAGCCTGCACTGTAACTACATAGCCAAAAGGGCATTAAGAGTTGTTAACCTAATCCTATGTAGCTTTTTCTCTGGTAATATTATACTGCTAACTAGAGCATACAAAACATTTGCTAGACCAATACTTGAATACAGCTCATCAGTCTGGAACCCGCATTATGTATCTGATATTAATACAGTTGAGAAAGTCCAGAAATATTTCACAAGAAGAGTTCTCAACTCCTCTACTCAATTGCAGAATACCTTATGCCACCAGACTTGAAATTCTAGACCTGAAGACCTAGAACTACGTCACCTTAGGTCCGATCTAAGTATAGTATATAAAATCATACTTTGCAATGTCCTACCTGTCAATGAATGCTTCAGTCTCAACCATAACAATACAAGAGCACACAATAGATACAAACTCAAGGTAAATGGCACTAAACTTGACTGCAGGAAATATGACTTCAGCAACAGAGTGGTCAATGTCTACCAATTATGACTCTGTGGTTTCTTCCCAAACCCTAAAAACTTTAACCTGTAGATCTGTCTACTATTGACCTCACCCTTTCCTAAGAGATCTGTAGGGACGTGCATAAGCGCACCAACATGTCTATCATCCCTGTCCTAATGTTTCTTTCTATTTGTATCCATTTCATGTATTCATGACCATGTTTATACTTACACCTGTTATCTAATACTTGCTTGACAAATAAAATAAATAAAAAAAGTAGCAATTCCTTCCCAATTACTTTTCTAAAACCCTAGGTGAAAGAGTACATTCTGGCTCCACCTTCTTTGGATCATCATCATCTCATCTGCTGAGGCTCACATTATCTCAAAATACATCAAATATGTCATTCAACCTCTAAAAGGTTGCAGCAGCAGTTTTCTGTGATCTTTGAAATCCAAAACATTCAGGGAAATGCTGGATACCATTACACATCGGCCTTCAAAGTTATAGAAATGTTTTGCAATTGTCTTTTCTAACAATACCCCCTTATTTACAGAAGACAATAGCAGCATATCTTTAATGAATTTAGGTTCAAGTATAACCTGAATATACCAGCTTCCAAATTCCAAATTGTCCATCTTTTTAATAGGTCTTTGAAAGATTAGCCTATGGCTCCAGCTCTGATTCTCAAACTAATGCTACTGCTATAGTGCAGCATTTATACAGAATTGTGGTCTAGAAAACAACTGCTTGTGTGTGTGCATAATTCATGACAATACAACAATTAATTCTCTAAGCGGAGATTAACAATAGTTGTCTATCCAAGGCTACAGTTCTGCATGCTGTAGGCAAGACAGTTTCAGTTAACAAATGTTGCTGTTTCAAGGCCATCTTGCATTTAACATTTCTTTTGAAAAGAAAAGAAGAAAGTTAATATCCCTCCACACTCAGCAGTAAGCAGAAGAAAAAGAATATTCTGTCTACCCACTAGGATAACATAACCTTATTTGCTTCGCACATTGTTTTTTTCTTATTTAGATCCTCTTTGCTTCAAAAAAAAAAATAAATAAATAAATATAACTCCTTCCTATCAAAGATTTGTCGATCTGAATTTTTCCCCATCAGCTAACTCCCACAACACAACTACACTGCTGCAGTGCTCTACATAGACTGTCTTTAAAGACTACTCAGAACAACCAATTGGTTCAATATATAACAGCCTGATTTCTATGGCAGATTTTTTGTAGTATGGCCCTGAATAATAACAATACAGTTGGAAGGGACCTTGGAGATTATCTAGTCCAGCCCCTGCTCCCACAAGAGACCTATACTATTTCTGATAGATATCTGTCCAATATCTTCTTTAAAGCCTCCAGTGTTGGGGCACCTACAATTTTCCAAGGCAATTTGTTCCACTGGTTAATTATTTTCACTGTTGGAAATTTTCTCTCCTTAGTTCTAGGTTGCTTCTCTCCTTGGTTAGTTTCCAGCTATTGTTTCTCGTTCTGCCTACAGATGTTTTGTTAAAAATGTTGCCCGCCTCTTGTTTGTGGCAGCCTTTCAAGTATTGGAAGACTGCTATCATGTCACCCTGGTCCTTCTTTTCAATATACTAGGTATACCAATTGTTCTTCATGTTGGCTACCAGTAGTCTCCAATTACAATTTAATAGAATTGCCATGGCATGGGGGCTGAGTTTTTTACAGTGAAAATCAGCCCATCAGATACTATTTAACCCATGAGAAGTCCTCTAATCCCTTAAATTTGTGAGGGCAAGAGACATTGCTTTTCTGTTGCTGTTTTTGCCTTATGGAATAGCTTCTGCTCTTAGAACTGAAGTTGGTCCATATATCACAATGTATTAGAAGATATCCGTTTATAGATGATGGAGAGCAACTTCTTCCCTCCACCATTTATCTACTTCTGCTTAGATTTTTGCCTCTTACATTAAGAAGTAATGATTCGGTTCTCTTGTTGTTGTTGTTGTGGGATTTGCTCTTCTCTCCCATGTTGTGGATTATCACTTCTTGAAATTGGAGAAAGTCGTTCCTTTTGGGTTCTGTGATAATAGAAATCTTATTTTTAAATATTCTTCTGTGATAAAAGTTTTCCAACTCAAGGACTATCGCTGTGTCAGCCAAAGGACACTCTGGAATGTCCTCCCCAAATCATGCCATGTATCCAAGATGACCTTCAGAAAATTTACCCCACCAAACCAGTAGGTCTAACTTCCTTTTCCACATATTATTCTGCTTTATGACATGGATAGTTCAGGCTGAAGTTTCACCTCTTAAAGGGAGAGATAGATTTTAAAAATAGCTCTTATGTCCAGAATTACTAACTTTAGAAGCACTGGAGTCACATATGCAATGCTGACTGATGGGTTGAAGGTGTCACACCCACCCACGCATGCTTAAGTTTTATTTTCAGAGCTGAAAGGTAATCCAGACAAATATAAATAGGCCTGAGGATGTGATCAGAGGGAGATGAAATATTTATCCCCATTTCTGAGCATTAATTCAATTTTGATTTAAAAATACCCAAATTTGTAAATTGCTAAAGCAAAACAAACATTCGATTTATTTATCCAAAAGCTGGAACGGATCCTATGTACTTTCACCCTGCTATACAGCTAGTCCTCACTTAATGACTGCACTGTTTAGTAACCATTTGAAGTGGAAGGACAACTTGAATGCTTCGAGCGTGATGAAAATGACAAAGATCAATAGAACATATATTCTAATATATGCCCCTTAATTTAATCTCCATTTCCAACTAATAAGCTGATGGTAGAAAATTTTATATGTTCCAAAGGACAGGGCAGTGTTGCAGAGACTTCGTTTGTTTTGTTTTAAACACCCTCCCTGTAGTTTTACAGGCCGGAACAACATTACCTGCTTGTCAGCCATTCTCTCCAGTGCTTAAAAAAAATGTCAACATTAATATCCTTCTGTAATTTGACAAGCTTCTGTAAACTTGCTTCCCTTCTGTCTCTTTGTGTTTTCATGACAGGCAATTTTGAAGCCTGGCTTTCCTGCCACTTCCAATCAAGTTAACCAACAGAAGTCTCACCTACAACACAACCATGAAGAGTACCCAAAATGTTTGGGTCAAAAGCGCTCTGTTGAATTCCAATCAGTGAACAAAAAGAAAGAAGGGAGTCTGGTGGGAAAGATGGTAGAATGTCCTTCTGAAGGCCCAGATCTGTCAGAAGATAACATTATCATGTTTTGCAGCAAAAAAGGCAACCTCAGGCCCCAAGCATTAAATTTCTATTTGATGATGCCAATCAAAGCATGAAAGATGTGTGTAATTCTTACAATAAGGTTAATGAAGTTCAACACAGACAAAAAAATAGACCTTCAATAGGACCTTGACTATATGTCAGAATAGTCAAACAAGTGGCAACTTCAAATCTCCACAAACAAATGCTCTGTCTTACATATTGGCAAAACAAATCAGAAAATAAAATACAAGCTGAATGGTCAAGACCTTGTGAATTTAGGTTCAAGTATAACTTGAATACACCAGCTTCCAGATTCCAAATTGTTCATCTTTGTAATAGGTCTTTGAAAGATTAGCCTATGGCCCCAGCTCTGATTCTCAAACTAATGCTACTGCTACAGTGCAGCATTTATGCAGAATTGTGGTCGGGAAAACAACTGCTTGTGTGTGCATAATGTCTAAGACCTTGGAGTGTGTCTCCACTATGTCTAGGACCATGGAGTACTCATCTCTAATGATCTAAGTGCTAGAGCCCACTGTAACTACATAGCCAAAAGGGCATTAAGAGTTGTTAACCTAATCCTATGTAGCTTTTTCTCTGGTAATATTATACTGCTAACTAGAGCATACAAAACATTTGCTAGACCAATACTTGAATACAGCTCATCAGTCTGGAACCCGCATTATGTATCTGATATTAATACAGTTGAGAAAGTCCAGAAATATTTCACAAGAAGAGTTCTCAACTCCTCTACTCGTTGCAGAATACCTTATGCCACCAGACTTGAAATTCTAGACCTAGAAAACCTAGAACTACGTCACCTTCGGTCCGATCTAAGTATAGTATATAAAATCATACTTTGCAATGTCCCACCTGTCAATGAATGCTTCAGTCTCAACCATAACAATACAAGAGCACACAATAGATACAAACTCAAGGTAAATGGCACTAAACTTGACTGCAGGAAATATGACTTCAGCAACAGAGTGGTCAATGTCTACCTGACTCTGTGGTTTCTTCCCCAAACCCCAAAAACTTTAACCTTAGACTGTCTACTATTGACCTCACCCCTTTCCTAAGAGATCTGTAGGGGACGTGCATAAGCGCACCAACATGTCTATCATCCCTGTCCTAATGTTTCTTTCTATTTGTATCCATTTCATGTATTCATGACCATGTTTATACTTACACCTGTTATCTAATACTTGCTTGACAAATAAAATAAATAAAAAAAAGCAATTCCCCTTCCCAATTACTTTTCTAAAACCCTAGGTGAAAGAGTACAGTCTGGCTCCACCTTCTTTGGATCATCATCATCTCATCTGCTGAGGCTCACATTATCTCAAAATACATCAAATATGTCATTCAACCTCTAAAAGGTTGCACAGCAGTTTCTGTGATCTTTGGAAATCCAAAACATTCAGGGAAATGCTGGATACCATTACACATCGGGCCTTCAAAGTTATAGAAATGTTTTGCAATTGTCTTTTCTAACAATACCCCCCTTATTTACAGAAGACAATAGCAGCATATCTTTTAATGAATTTAGGTTCAAGTATAACCTGAATATACCAGCTTCCAAATTCCAAATTGTCCATCTTTTTAATAGGTCTTTGAAAGATTAGCCTATGGCTCCAGCTCTGATTCTCAAACCAATGCTACTGCTATAGTGCAGCATTTATACAGAATTGTGGTCGAGAAAACAACTGCTTGTGTGTGCATAATTCATGACAATACAACAATTAATTCTCTAAGCGGGAGATTAACAATAGTTGTCTATCCAAGGCTACAGTTCTGCATGCTGTAGGCAAGACAGTTTCAGTTAACAAATGTTGCTGTTTCAAGGCCATCTTGCATTTAACATTTCTTTTGAAAAGAAAAGAAGAAAGTTAATATCCCTCCCACACTCAGCAGTAAGCAGAAGAAAAAGAATATTCTGTCTACCCACTAGGATAACATAACCTTATTTGCTTCGCACATTGTTTTTTTCTTATTTAGATCCTCTTTGCTTCAAAAAAGAAAAATAAATAAATAAATATAACTCCTTCCTATCAAAGATTTGTCGATCTGAATTTTTCCCCATCAGCTAACTCCCACAACACAACTACACTGCTGCAGTGCTCTACATAGACTGTCTTTAAAGACTACTCAGAACAACCAATTGGTTCAATATATAGCAGCCTGATTTCTGGCAGATTTTTTGTAGTATGGCCCCTGAATAATAACAATACAGTTGGAAGGGACCTTGGAGATTATCTAGTCCAGCCCCTGCTCCCACAAGAGACCTATACTATTTCTGATAGATATCTGTCCAATATCTTCTTTAAAGCCTCCAGTGTTGGGGCACCTACAATTTTCCAAGGCAATTTGTTCCACTGGTTAATTGTTCTCACTGTTAGGAATTTTCTTTTCAGTTTTAGGTTGCTTCTCTCCTTGGTTAGTTTCCAGCTATTGTTTCTCGTTCTGCCTACAGATGTTTTGTTAAAAATGTTGCCCGCCTCTTGTTTGTGGCAGCCTTTCAAGTATTGGAAGACTGCTATCATGTCACCCTGGTCCTTCTTTTCAATATACTAGGTATACCAATTGTTCTTCATGTTGGCTACCAGTAGTCTCCAATTACAATTTAATAGAATTGCCATGGCATGGGCTGAGTTTTTTACAGTGAAAATCAGCCCATCAGATATATTTAACCCATGAGAAGTCCCTAATCCCTTAAATTTGTGAGGGCAAGAGACATTGCTTTTCTGTTGCTGTTTTTGCCTTATGGAATGGCCTGCTCTTAGAACTGAAGTTGGTCCATATATCACAATGTACTAGAATGTACATAAGATGGATTTGGTCATTAAGATATTGTTGTCATCCTTTACTGCTTATCATTTTTATAATTATTATTGATTATTTGGACCAATGATTGCTCTGTCAGTATAACACTGTGATTGTTATACTGATATCAACTTTATATTGTGGACTTTCATCTTTTGTTTTGTTTTTTACCAAGATGACTTAGCTGTGAGGATAGATGGATGGGTGAGTGGATGGATGGAGTCATGTATATAATTGTATTTAATTTCTGATTGCTTCCAAGGGACATTCAAAATTAAGGGAAATAGATGACCAATACTCCTCTGTCTTTGATTATTATTTACAAGAAGAGAAAACTGGACAGTTATTATTATTTTAAAAAAACCCTAAAGAAGCCAATATTATTTCCATCTTACATTAAGACTACAACTTTGATCAGTCCAAAACAAGACTATTTTATATATAAAATAAGTAATTTTCTACAAAAATAAGGTTTGGAAAAGTTGAAAGAGCCTTGTCTCATAGGAACCAGCTCAATATGGTTAGACTTTAATTACATTAGGTTGAAGTTCTGAAAGAAATCTCCCCTGGACTTAAACTATTTATTCCTTGTAAGAAAAATGGAAAATAGAAACCAGACAGTTTGGTGCATGTGGGAATATTTCTGTATACCTTGGCCAATGTTCTGCAATGTCCAGAGGTTGCTTTTCAAATTTCATGGAAGTTTATATTATGGGGGCATAAATGGAAACAGTGGATCCCTTAAGAGCAGTGAATAGCCTTGATTTAAGCAGATTAATTGATAAATTCTGTGGTTCAGTTAATCTTAAGCAAATTCCAGATGTAAATCAATATTTTATTTGTGTGTTTATTTGTATGATTTGTGTAGCTGCCCATCTCACACAAATGATTCTTGTAAAGGACTAAATATCCATTCCCACAAACACACCCAAAAAACCCTAAGAACATCTAATCCCAAACACCCAGTGGATAAAAATTAACCTCATTTACAATAAAAAAAAAACATCAGCTGCAATTGCAGGTCAATGCCCACATTATGTTTTCCATATATAGAAGAGTTCATCCCACATGACTGACCACACCAGAAGATAAGTGGGAATGTCTAGTAATTGTGGGTATCACTTCTTGGCAGGGCACAACATTTGTAATCCTTCCAGTTGTACTGGATCTGAAATAATTCCAGTTATTTCCAGCTGGTGCTGACAATTCCAGAATTTCTGGATTTTACTGTATTTGAGTTTTTTAAATAGATTCATCAAAACTATTGGTGAGGAACTGCAGGACCCAGAATGGGATGAAGCCTATCAAGTGACTCATTTGATTGTGGGTTGTTGTTGTCATCGGTGTGTGTGTGTGTGTGAGGTTTTTTAAAATTTTCTATTGGGTTTTTGATGTTTGTACACCATCCAGAGCCATATAAATTTTCTAAATAAATAAGTTGGAACTTGTAGTCAAACTGTCATGTAGTTTTTCTGTGGTGGCGCAATGGTTAGAATGCAGTATTGTGGGTTGACACTGCTCATTGCCAGGCTTTCAATCCTGATCAGCTCAAGGTTGACTACTGAGCCTTCTATCTTTCCGAGGTCGGTAAAATGAGGGCCCAGATTGTTGGGGGCAGTATGCTGACTCTGTAAACCATTTAGAGAGGACTGTAAAGCACCATGAAGCAGTATATAAGTCTAACAGTGGTGGTATTGTACCAGTCTGACCTGGTTCAGCCAAACCAGTAGTAAAAAAACAGCTACCAGTTCAGCCAAACTGGTATTTCTTTTTTTCCCCTTCACAACAATCAGCTCTTCGAACGATCAGCTGTGCCAGGATCCCCCTCGCAGTCTTACTGCTTCACCCAGGAGGCTTCCCTGAGGCCCAGGAGGCAAAAAAATGGAGCGTCGGGGGTGGTGGTGCTGCAGAGAAGGAGAAGGAGCAGCCGCCAGGCCCACCAAGTCACATGGCCATGCCCACCTTGCCACGCCCGCAGAACCGGTAGTAAAAAATATTTACATCCCACACCTGAAGTCTAAATGCTATTGCTATTGCTATTCTTGAACTATTTGAAATGCTTGATATACAGTACGAAATTTCTACAAGCATGGATAGAGTTATTTTCTTTCTCACCTCTAATAATAAGAGCATCTTGTCTAGGACTTAACACCCAGGCAAATTTATAAAGGAAGAAATGGCCCTTAGGCTATGTGCCCAACAAGTAGATTATACCAGTATTGATTTCTGCTGTTTAAATTCTATGGTTAATTTATTGTGTTTGATAACACCTCTTCTGAGCCCAGGTTTGGACCTTAGCCTAACAAACAATACCACACAAGCAGCAACATTAGAATAAAGGAAAGAAAGAATAAAAGAAAGGGAAAAAAAATGAGAACCTGGGGTTTTCATTGGTACATGAGTGTTTCTGTTTGGAATTCGCAAAAGAAAAGGAGGTGATAAGAAAGTTAAAATAAAAATTAACCTTGCCTTGCCTTACATATCAAGAGAGCAACTACTACAGGTATCTGCTTATTGGTCAGAATTGCTAGCAGTTCTATACCATGAGTCCCTAAAGAGCATACTGCAGTAATTTGCCTAGAGTAGCACTCAAACTGAGGACTTAGAAATCTATGCCACCTCTGAAACTCTGTATATATTTTGAGTACAACTCATTTTATTTCAGATTCCTCATTTCCTAGTTTCTGTTGGCCTCAGGTTGGCCTCTTTTTCTTTCCTCTGCTGGATAATAAAGCACCTAGATGGCAGACGCAGGTTTAAATCAAGGCAATTTAAATTAACTCTCCCTTTGAAGGGGGTTCATATATACCCTGAACAGTGGCACAGAAACGATCATAAAACCACATTAATTTTCAGTGATGAGAAAAGCAATCTTGTCCATTGTCTCAGAAGGCACAAAAGTCCTTTGAGAAAACCTTATATTATCTTCTGGAGACAGTAGTGCACCTTTATAAAACCCTCCAAACTTGGGAAATATTGATGTGTCCATTATTTAAAAGGCATTTGGGATCACTGATCAAAAATCTAAATATAATCCGGAATCATTTTTAGGACAAAATCATTCCACACAGAGAAGTAGAGAACCTGTTTCTGGCAAGCAAAATTTTCCTCTAAGTACCAAAAACAGCAGCTGATATTCTGAACATTATTGAATTGATAGGGAAGCAGGATTCACATAGACAACTGGCCATGATAGGCTTTTAGTGAAACTTGAGAGTCCCCTATTTCTTAATAAAAGATTAATCCTGTAGATCAGTGGTTGTATTTGTGCTTTGTATGCAGAACCTGAGTTTTCCAGGTTGGTTGTGAAGCTCCAGAAAGTTGCCAATTCATGCATATAATACGAAATTTATGTTCCTAGCATGGCATTTCCTTTGAACATTAAAGTGTTACAATGAAATTTCTCAGTTGTAGTTTTAGAACATCTTTTTCTATCTCAGATTGAAACCCTACTTTGATTTATCTTAAAATGGACACTTCTGGAGCATTTTAATTATTTGCTTGTTTGCAATTGTTTATACGCCACATACCCAGATGATTATTATTTCACTCTCACTAGATTATACCAAATAAATATTCTTATTTTGAAATGTATGCACTAAGATTAAGATACTGGTTCATACTGGGATTGGTTGTCCCATAAACAAGTGAAGGAGGAGGAAGGAAGGAAGGAAGGAAGGAAGGAAGGAAGGAAGGAAGGAAGGAAGGAAGGAAGGAAGGAAGGAAGGAAGGAAGGAAGGAAGGAAGGATAATTAGTTATTTCAAACAAACAATTTTAAGAAATTTGAGAATGATTTAGTAAAAATTAAATGCAAAGAACATGGCATTCTTCTACTTCCACAAATAAGGTAAAGAAACCAATTAAAAACTGAAGCAAAATCAGATGCTGTATATTAACAAGAAGCTATACCTCATTCGGTATTAGGTATCTCTTTCCTAAAATCTTCTAGGAATAGCTCACAAAGAAGAAATTATCTAGTCTCATTAAGCTTACTAAGTATTCAGTGTTTATTAATCATATTTAATTGGATATGACAACATCTCTCCAAAGGACAAGATCCACCCCAAGCATAGTATATCTAAGTCTCCCGGATTCAGCATGAACACGAGCTGCATTCTCTTTAGATAGAGATGTTAAGTGCTTTGCTTGCTCAGATTCCAATAAGCACCATTTTGAAATGTTTTTGTCATCAAAATGTTCTCTATGACAGGGAGGTATATATGTTTTATATTTAGAATACAATATAATTTTTCCATGTTTCTTTGTAAACAGGTATGTATTTATTTATTCTTTAAAAAGAGGCATTGAATATAGATTATCCACGTTACATCATAAATAAGCCATTTTTATTTTTATTAGAAGGTAGTAAAAATGGCATGCTCATTTACTAAAAATAAACTGGCACAAATTTATTTTAGCCAATGCAGCATAGCAAATGTCTGTTGTTGTACCCTCTTCATTCTCTCCTGCCATTGCAACGTGAATTCATAATTACAAACGTTCCTTCTGAACAATACAGCATTCAGTTCTAGAAAACCAGCTTCATATAAAATAAATTCTAATATATTTCATTAACATGCTAAGAACTTTTTCACAAGCATGTTTTCTTCCCTTCAAAATTAAATCAGGTATATATCTTCTCCATTCCTAAATTATATCAGAGATTTTTCAATCTTCAGTGGATGTTTTTTTTACCCCTGAAATCAATTATTATTATTATTTTTCTTATATAACAGCCAAGACAACAGGGACCTGTGCTTTATTAGAGCCCATGTTACAACTCCAGAATTGCCTCAGGTCAGCGCATTGGTATCTAAGCCAAAACATATTCTTTTCATTTCAGTTTCATGCCACTCACCAGCGATGTGCTTGCACAGTGCACTGTTCCTTTGATCATTATATTGGTTTGTGTTCATTGAATGTATATGCCTTCATTCTCTTCGCCTATATTCACCTCATAGAATATAGAATAATAGGGTTGGGAGGACCTTTGAAGCCTTCTAGTCAAATCCTCCATCTCAAGCAGGAGACCAATTGTGGACAAATGGCTGTGCATTTTCTTCTTGAAAACCTCCAGTGATGGAGCACCCACAACTACCAATTCCATTAATTCAGAGGTATCAAACTGGCGGCCTGTGGGCCAGATGCATCATGCATAGGCTATGCCCACCCAGCTCCACAAAGGGGGAAAATGTCACAAAATGTCATGTGGTGGCAACACGACACCACAAGTTTGAAGCCCATGCAGTAATTGTTTGTTCTCTCTGACAGGAAATGGAAATTTCTCCTTAGTTCTAGCTTGGGTCTCTATTTAATGAGCTTCCACCCATTACTTTTTGTCCCGCTCTCAGGTGCTTTAGAGAATAGGTTAACCCCTTCTTTTCTGTGGAAGCCCCTCAAGTCCTGGAAGACTGCTGTCATTTTGCCACTAGTTCTTTTTGTTGTTAGACTATAAATACCTGGTTCCATCAATTATTTATCATATGGTTTAGCCTCTAGACCCCTTATCATCTTTGTAGCCTATAATCCTCTAGATTAACTAAGTTTATGTAAGCATTGTCTACACCTCGGTTGAGCAATGTATAGAATGGATTCCACTTGATAAAAAGCATCCACAAAAGAGACTTAAAACAAGACAGAGAAATGACATCAGCAAGTATTGATGGCCCAACTGCCAAAGGAATGCTCAAAACCCCACTGCTTACTTCCCTCAATGTAGATGTAGTGCCATTAAGGCAGTGGTGGGATTCAAAAAAATTTACTACCAGTTCTGTGGGCATGGCTTGGTGGATGTGGCATGGCTTAATGGGTATGGCAGGGGAAGGATACTGTAAAATCTCCATTCCCTCCCCACTCCTGGGGGAAGGTTACTGCAAAATCCCATTCCCTCCCCACCCCACTAACTGTTGTGGTTTGCCAGCAGCAGGTACAGATGGCTGAGATTTCAGAGAGCGAAGATTCAGATGAGGGGCCTGCGTGTGAAGCAGGGATGGGGCTAGGACCATCAGGGAGTGGAATGCTGCCTTCAGAGATTGTGGATCCTGGCAGCAGTGATGAAGAAGTTCCTGAGGAGCCTGTGCCCAGTGCAAGGCTGATTGAAGGAAGGAGCAGCTGCAGCAGCACAGGCGACTCGAGAGTAAGGCTGCAAGATAATGGCCCCTCCCTCAAGAAATAAAAGCCAGCTGAGAAACCAGAGTTCTTTGCAGGAAGCAAATAAGTTTTTGCACTCAAGCTTTGTGGATGTTCGGTATACCTTGGTTGGTGTTTGGAGACTCTTTGTGTTTGAAATATTTCTTAGTAACTTTATCTACTGTTCTTGGCAGCCTTGTACAACCTTGGCAAGGCTCATTCTTATCAGAGATAATGAATTTGAAACAGCCTTTTAACTGTTAAGGAACAGAATTCATAAAGAATCATTAAAAGGTTGCTGTTACCCCTGTTTCGTGTTTGTTTCCTTGGAATAAAGTTTGGGTCAGAACACTAACTTGCTTTCCAGCTCCATTCTCTTGTGCAGGGCAACAAAAGAAGACCCAGCCAATCAGTTGGAACTCAGGAGGCAGGGAATAGATGGGGGCAGGGCCAGTCAGAGGTGGTATTTACCGGTTCTCCGAACTACTCAAAATGTCTGCTACCAGTTCTCCAGAACTGGTCAGAACCTGCTGAATACCACCTCTGTATTAAGGACTACTTATTGAGTACGATTTGTCAGCCAGTTACAAATCCATCTGATGGTGATACTATCTATCCCATTTCTTTCTAGCTTACCAAGAAGCAGGTTGTAGCCTACTTTGTCAAATGCCTTGCTGAACTCTAAGTATATTATGTCGACAGTATTTTGCTGGTCTTTTACTGGAAGCTTTCAAGAAAACTGGACTGTCATCTGTCAGAAATGGTGTAGGGTCTCCAGCTTGAGCGAGGGGTTTGGATTAGATGACCTACAAGGTCCCTTCCAACTCTGTTAATCTGTTGAAGACTGTATTGGTTGGAAACATGAAGAAGAGGCCTTCATCCCGATCCTCTAGATTTTTAAAAAATCCTTTTTAAATGATATTTTGGTAGTAAAGACATGATAATATCAAATTTTAGCTGTCCAGTCCCTGATTCCATCCAGATGCAACTCTCCAAATCCCCAGCCTATAAAGTACACTGTGTGAGAATTTTGCGAGCTCTAGTTTTGATGCATCTTGGAGCTGAAGCTGTAGACATTGGCCCTTGTAAAATAAAATTTTGAACAGATATTTGACAGATTCAAGTGCAGCATGTTAGTATTTATTGGAACAAGATAACTCTTGATCAACTTTATATCCTTTAGCACAGGGTATATGATAGGAAGAGGCTTACTGGTATACAGTTGTTATGAGCAGAACCTTTTGTGCAAACAAGCCCATGAAAGTCTATGTCAGAGCTTGGTAATTTAGTAATCCTGGCATCTGAACTCACAACTCCTCTTCAGAGAAGAGACATTTTCTTGGCCAGTTCATTTATCTAACCTGCCTTGAAACAATACTTTTGAACAATTGCCTTGGTAAGCAAATCTCCACATTTTTATCTATGTCATTTCTTAAGCCTCATTAAAAGCAGTTTATTCTGTCTTGGGCACCAAGCCAAATCATCAGAAGACATTGTTTGAAATAAGCCTTTGCCAGTATCAAATTATACCACTAAAACAATGCTCACTGGCTAAGGTCATTAAAATTCAAACCTAATTATTCTTGGAATTGTTCCTTGGTATTCATTCCACACTCATCAACCCAACAACTTTTCAGAACGAACAAAGTGGATTGATTATTTCCATTGAAATGAATGTGGAAGATATTCTAGGCAAAGATTTCTGGATCAGAGTATCGATGTATTATTTACTGATTCTGTTAATAATATCAGGAGCTCTTATTATGGTTTGCTTGGTGTAAGTCAGTGCAAGAAAACAAGCTCTGTCTAGAATCTTAATGCACTTTTAATTGTACTATTTTTACAATAAATATTAAAGACCAAATGTATTTTCAGAAAACATAAATGTTGTCAAGCACCTGCCTTCCTTTGAAAATGGCAACCATAAAAATAAGAAATCGGAAAACATAAATGCATTACACTGATAGAAAGAAAGACATCAAAATGAATGCTAAATAAAAGCAAATTGCACAAAATAGCTGATTTATCATTAAATAATACAGATACAAAAGCAAAAACAAGAGCTAAAATCAGATTGCAAAAATTAAAATAGTTCAACATTATTTAAGAGCCCAGAGAATATAGTCCATGCAAACTGGGCAAAAAAAAACACCTCAAAAATTTCTGAAAGTTTTCTGAACAAGAAATACCTTGATTAAATAATTTAGATGACACCAAAGGAAGGCTCAGAGCATACACAGGAACACAATCATCTTTGATCCTGGCTTAAGATACAAGGTTCAAAGGTGATGTTGCTGTGTGTATTTATGGCTTGCCTCAGTCATTATTCATTCTACTTTTTTGTAGACAATGTAGATAGGGAGTCTGCCTATATAGAGAATCACCCGTGGTTACAATATGTCCTGTGAAACAGGTGCTCAGAAACCAACTTTTTGAGTTACAGTTTAGCTCATTTATCATCGTAGCTTGGTCTTCTGGACTTAGAACAGTACAAGTTGTACCAATAAAGATTTACAATTCAGGGAAATGGCAGATGATAAACAAATATGAACTTCAGAGCATGAACATATTTTACACCTTTTGCAATAATACCAGGGTAGTATAGTATAACCAGATTCGATATAATATAAATGAACATATGAACTGCTTTTTTATTTATGATTTACTGGTATGAATGTTTATTTATGATTTACTGGTACAATTTTTTTTATTCCAAAATGATTGATGAGATCCTTAACCCATGGATTTAGAATTAGACTCAGCTCGTTTTAATGAGACCATTCTCAAGTAAGTTGAAAAGCAGATTTTAAAAAAAGATTCCAGCGATAACATTTATACTAGAATTTTACAGAAGGTAAACTGAAAGAAGAAGAAGCGTCATCATTTCTGATAGTCATAAAATAAGCTGCTAACCCTTCTGGATTTTTTACTAGCTTTTTATTCCACCAGCCATGCTCTTAATCTTCACAGCAACTGGACTCCTATTCCAAATAACCGTATTACTTGAATGGTCTGCATTGAAAATGCAGTAGATTTTCTAATGAATGTTCTAAGTCACGGGTGTCTAACTTAAAGCCCAGGGGCTGGATCCAGTCTGTGGGGTACTTAGATCTGGCCCATGGGACTGCCCTGGAAAACTGAAGGACCAGCCTGCGGAACCTCTTCCAGCAAAAATGAAGCATGGGAGGGCTGCACACAGCCCTCCTTAGCTCCATTTTTGCTGGAGGAGGGTTGCAGGAGATCATTCCAGCTGAAAATGGAGATTGTGAGGACCATATGCAGCCCCTCCTTTTTCACTGGCAGAGGGTTGCAGGAGGCCATCCCAGTAAAAAACGGAGCTCGAAAGCCTGTTTTTGCTGATAGAGCGCTCCAGCCTCCATAGGTGCCCCCGACACAAGTGACGTCAAGCTGGCCATGGCCACCATGGCCCCACCCACCATGCCCCCCCCAAAGTCAGACACAACCCTAACGTGGCTCTCAATGAAATTGAGCTTGACACCCCTGCTCTAAGTGGTCACACTGAAGAACTTTCTCTTTAACAAACCCGGTCTTTCTGCTTCTCTGCAAACCTCATTTTACAAAGTTGGTTACATCTAGGGCAGGGGTGTCAAACTCATGTTGTCATGGCAGCATCACGTGATGTATCAAGTCTCTTTCCCCTTTGCTAAACTGGGCGTGGGCATGGCCACTGTGTGATGCATCTAGCCCACAAGCCAGGAATTCGACAGCCCTGATCTAGGGTATCTGCAGGGGCTGGTACCCAAAATGGCAATTGCAACTAGTCAACCCAAGCCCCACCCCCTTTTAAACATATGTTGCATGCATTGCATGCATCTTTAAAAAGGGAAGGCTTTTATCATCTGGAGGGGCCCTTCCTTTTGAATATGATTTGATTGCTTATTGTACCCTATGACTATTATTTAGTGTTGTACCTTATGATTCTTGACTCTTGATGAATGTATCTTTTCTTTTATGTACATTGAGAGCATTTGCACTAAGACAAATTCCTTGTGTGTCCAATCACTCTTGGCCAATAAAGAATTCTATTCTATTCTATATGTTGACTGATCCCACAGACACCCCTGGTATTTCTTTGCAATTTGAGAGCGATTGGCTGTGTTACTCATGTTTTATTGCACTGCCCTTTTCTTGGTTCACAGATTGGCACATAGACTTATCTCTATTGCCAACCTATTTTGACCGGTTTGAAGGCAACAGTGCAGGAAATAAGTTAATAATAACTGATATCTTGGTGAAAAATGTCAACAATGAGGGGCTATAACAAGGGGAAAAGAATGAGAGACATCTTTGTGAAGAGCAGAAACATCTTAGGAAAACACACTTATATATAGTGCACATTTTCAAGAGTAAATACAGAAGTAATCTGATAGAGGCAAATTAAGTTAAAGGAAGAATCTCTTTACAAATGGCATTAAAAATTGTGTGTGTGGGGGGGGGAAACTTAAACAGAAAACCTATTTAGGAATTCACTCACTTAGAAAGTGAAAAGGGATAGACCAGCTGTCAAATAGGAAAGCACCAGCTGCAGATGAAATTGTCATTGAACTATTGAAAGCTGCAAGAGAAAAAGGCAACTAAAACACTAGAAGTTCAATTTTCAACACATATGAAACAAGACTCCATAGCCTGGAGATTGGATAAGATCAATTTTCGTACCTATAACAAATAAGGTATAATAAACAAGGCATGAGAAAATGCAAATTCCATTGCACTAATTTCTCACACAACACTTTCCTTAAAAGCTTACAAAAACATACCTATGGGGCAAGAGATGCCAAATGAAGAAGTAGAAAGAAGAGCAGGTTGCTCTAGTTGGGCATCCTATCTCTCCCCCCTTACTTCCCATACCTGCAATAGCTTCTATTGCTCCCTCAGGATCCAAATAGCCATCAACATTTTGTACAGTTCCTTTATCCAAAATGAAATGGAAAAGGACCTAACACTAAAAACAGTGCCAAAGCTGCTCTACCTTAGCCTAGAAAAAGCTATTAACTTGGCTGAAATCTGCTGTATTTAATGCAACAAGGTATGTTAATAAAATTCATTGTACGATGATGCATTCTACTTCTACGTCTGCCATGACATGTGTTAGAAATGCAATTGTAGACAAAAATGAGAATATATTCCTAGAACAATAGGCAAGGAAGAAAACATGTTTGAGTAACATGCCATACAGCTCTAGAAATTTGTGAGAAAATTTGTCAATGGACTTGGATAGCGATATTTGATATCCTGCACCGTAATCAGAAGTGGTATTCATGCTGGAGAACCGGTAGTGGAAATTTTGCGTAGTTCAGAGAACCAGCAAATGTCACCTCTGACTGGAGATTTTATAGTATCCTTTCCCTGCCATGTCCACAGAACCGGTGGTAAAAAAAAAATTGAATCCCACCACTGACCAAAATCCTCTCTATTTCCCTAGTCAGTGTTTTGCTTTATGCAAATTGTTATTACATGAGGTTTTAGGGAAGCCTGAACTTAGAGGTTTTTCCCAGTTTGGGCTGCTGAAATTTGATCTGATGACAATGACTCATAACTTTATTACTGTGTGGTTAGATTACTGTAAAACAATACACAGTGGGGTGATTTTGAAAATGATTGAGTGCCTAAAGCTATGCTATGGTCACTGTCTTATTTGTCAGTAGGCTTCTAAGTGTAATTAAAGATGCTGCTTTTTGACCTATAAAGTTCACCTTTATATGCGAGATTCTGTCTCAGAAGTAGAATCTACTTAGTTCATATGACCATCCAAAGTAAGGCTGCTTAGGATCTCTTCCACCTTAAACTTCAAGGACACGGAGCACCAAAGATAAATATTGTCGTTATATCCACTCTGCTGCTTCCTGGAAAACCATAGAGACACGCTTACAGGCATTTAAGTCATTTAAGACAGGCATTTAAGTAGTGTTGAGTAATCATCTTGGTTTGAATGGCTTTAATATTAGTTATCATTTTTAAATGAAGAAATAATAATGGATTTTTGATGCCTTTATTGCCCTAAAGTACTTTTCTGAGTAGTGGCCTGCAAACTCTTGCAACAAATAACTAATCAGCCAGTGGTGGGATTCAGCACCACTTTGGGAGAACAACTGTTAACTTTCTGAGCAGTTTGGTGAACTGGTTGTTGGAAGAAATCATTAGAGCAGAAACCAATTGTTAAATTATTTGAATCCCACCACTATAATCAGCATGCAAAAAGTGCCAATTTGGCTGCATACAGTTTAAGTAGATGATATATTAGGAAAACCCTTGTGTTTGGCAAGATAATAGGATAATAGAAGATGGTGAAAAGATAAGCTAGATGGACACCAGAGAGGATGCAATACTGTCTTGAAAAGGCTTTCTATGGGTTAATGCTGGAGGTAGGTTGAGTTGACAATATTTTGTCCATGCTGTCACCTAGAATCAACCTGACTCAATTCCACTTAGCTAACTATTAACCCTTAAGGCCTCTGATTAGTTAGAACCTTAGAATGCAAGATAAACCTTTTTTTGTAATGGACTTGTCTAAATGTAAAAATGGAGAGTGTCATGTCACACCATATAACTTTATATACTTTTGTTGCCTTCTAGACCCATCTAGTGGCCGGAGAGACAAATATGCCCCAAGTATATTGTTTTGAACCTGACCCAAACCATTTTACCCATCAGACTGTACCAGGGGTGGGTTCTACCGGTTCGGACCCATTCTATAGAATCGGTTGTTACAATTCTGTGCAGTCCCAGCTGGAGCAGCAGGTGAGAGAAGCAGCTGCTGACCTGGCCTGAGCTGACATGAGCCTCTCCACATGTTCCTTTCTGCTGCTCTTGCTGGGAGAGTGAGAGAGTCTTTCCTGGCATAGCGAAAAGCCTGCAAGTCCCCCTCCCATTGGGAAATGGCTCCAGGTAGCAGAAAAGCAGCCAGGTTGAACCCTGTTTCTCTTTGCTGCCTGGAGCCATTTCCTGATGGGAGTGGGGCTTGCAGGCTTTTGGCTGTGCTGGGAAAGACTCTCTTGCTCCCAACTGGAGCAGCAGGAAGGAACACGTGAAGAGGTTCATGTCATCAAGGTGCCCCTTGATTGAGTCTGGGACAGCTGATGGTGGCTGTGGGGAACAGACCCTGGAAGCCCCGAACACCATGTGTCTGGCCGCAGGAAGAGCTGACAGGTGGCAAAGGGAGCTGGTCCCAGAAGCCCCGACACCACCAGAATTGCCATTGCCTTCCTTGCCACCATCACCATTGCCACCTTGCTGCCACTGCATCCCACACACCCTGCAAGTATGGTGAGCGTGAGCCTGGGGACGAGTGACCGACCACCTCGACTGCTGCTCCCACCGACTTTTCTCCACACCAAGAGTGGAGGCGAGAGAGAGAAAGAGAGAGAGAGAGAGAGAGAGAGCCCTCTTGACACAGAGAAAAGTTGTGCATTTCCCCATATTCCATTCTCAGCAAGCAGCCTCTCACAGCACCTTTAAACTTAGCATGCTTACAAGTGAGGAGGAGGGGATTGGCTGTTTACATTGAAATCAGGTGCAAGATAGTGATGGTAGGTAAATTATTTGGCAGTTTAGCTTGGTATTTATTTAAGTAGGCTGATTTTAGAAAGCTAAACATGATCAGACCTGGTAAGTACTTAGCTGGGAAGCCAACACAAAATAGGGTGTGGGGAAGAATGGGGTTGGGAAGGAAAGAAGGAAGATAGGATAAGATAACTTTTATTGTCATTTTTTTACTGTAAGTACACTGGCACACATTAAAAGGGAAATATATATCCATATCCATACACATACATAACACACATAAACACATGCTACACACACACACAAAATCATTGGCCATTTTGAATATATAGCAGAAAGGAAGAAAGTATTGAATACATATGCACAAAGGGTTATAGAGAAAGAGAGATGAGAAACAGAGAGAGAGAGAAAGAGAGAGGGAGAAAGAAAGAGACACAGAGAGAGAGATACCTGTTTTAAAAAAATAGAAAAATGGCTCTTTGGGTGTTTAAGGTTGAAGACCCCTGGGTTAGGCAAACACCATGGTCGTTAAGTGAACCTTGTGGCCCTTAAGCAAACACTGTGGTTGTTAAACAAGTCCAGTTTCCCCAATGGGCATTTTTAACTGGAAACCAGAAGGAATTGTTGGAAACTGGCAAAAAACATAGAAAACCTCAGTCACAAGACTGTGTGGGATGTTGTAACTGGTCATAAGAGTGTGTGTGTGTGTGTGTGTGTGTGTGTGTCTGTCTGTCTGTCTGTCTGTCTGTCTGTCAAAACACCAAAAACAGGTCAAGTAGCTTTGGGGAGGTCAGTCATAAATTAGAACACTTGCTAAGCAACTGGCCATTGAGGACCACTTATATTTGGTTTGCCAGTCACCTGGCCACGCTCACCCCAGTCACATGACCACCTAGCCACATCCAGCTAGTCACATGACCACCAAGCCACGTCCAGTCAGCAAGCCACACCCACACAGTTACATGACCACCAAACCACAACCACAAATTAGGCCATGCCCACAGAACAGGTTGTTTAGAAATTTGAATCCTATCCTGGCCTGCACTCTTAAACCAAATGCAAACTGGGAACCCAGACTCCGTTTCCTTTAGCATTTGGAGAAGGCAAAAGCACATGGTTATCCAAGGACAAACCTACATCCCACACAGAGCATCGCTGGTGAGATTTAAATTGTTTATATTTATTAATTGTTATGTTCAGCAATAATTTAATACTGTCTATCTTGTATTTGGTTCTCATTGTATGTATTCCTATTTTCCCCAGTTTCGCCATATCCTGTTCTTTAGGACAGACATCTTGGCTGTACGAATTGCTCTTAGCTCTGGAAAACAGAAAACATCTAATATCAAGAGCATAAACATACAAAATTATAAGAGATTTGATCTAACCAAAAGCTACAGAGTATAAAAGTAGAAATAGCACTGCTGGATCTAGCTATCCTGCCTCTGCCACACATTTTAGTGGGTGAGGGCATCTCTGACTCTGCCCTATTATTCTTTATGAAAAAGGTCATTAAAAATTTGCATACATTAGTTTAAGAGAATGCAAATTGTAAATTGTCTACTTGGTAATCTTGGAGCAAAGAACCATTAATTAGCCAAGTTGTGAGGAGGGGCAAACATATGAAAACAAAGCCTTGGCCCAGCATCAACCTAATTTATTTAACCTGATCCAAAATAAGAACAGAGAAGAGAATTGTCTGTTCTTATTTCCATATATATCTATATCTATATCTATATCATCTATATCTATATCTATATCTATATCTATATCTATATCTATATCTATATCTATCTATCTATCTATCTATCTATCTATCTATCTAGTGTGTGTGTGGGGGGGGTGTTTGGAATATTTTTTACAGAAGGATACTCTTTCTGTTTCAATTTGGGAGGGAATAACCATTAAACTCAAAGCAAGGCTATAACAAATGCTAACAGATATAATGCCGCACTCAAACAAACAAAAAAAAATCTATTGCTACTATTTTTTTTAATGAGAACACACATTCTATTGGTTTTCATTAAGAAAAAACCCTTGGGGACATCTGTATGTTTTGACTAATTTTTCATTTATCAAACTTATGGTTCATTTATTCTTTAATGGTAAGTAGGAGTTTACACCAAGCTTGTAATTGCTAGCGTCTAGCGTAAAACTAATATGATAGATCACCTTGCTTCCAAGGCACATGTTTTTCCCAGATAGATTGTAAGTGTTCCAGCTTGATTCCAGTGAGTCAAGATGACAAATTATATCTTTTACTCTTCAATCTTATACATACATCTGTAAGATACTCGCACATATGTGCAGGCGTACACACACACACACACACACACACATGTATATTTGTTTTCTTAAGTTTTCACGGGTACTTACATGTATGGTATTCAGCTTTGTTCGGGTATTTTCCCACGTCATTGTAGTTGTGCTTTTAAAGTTGTAGCAACGTTTCGGCAGAATCTCATCTGCCATCATCAGGCTTCTGTATTGTGTTTCAACTTTAAAAGCACAACTATAATGATGTGGGAAAATACCCGAGCAAAGCTGAATACCATACACACACACATACACACACATATATAAACGTATACACATACACATACACATACACACATACAGACACAGACACAAAAACACATCTACTATATGATATATATATGAAGTTTGAGGCAATTGAATGCTGTAAGATTGAGAGTATCTTGGCAAGATACTCTCAATCTTACACGGGAAAAGACCCGAACATGCCAAACCTGCATACCTGCACCCGTGAAAATCTACGAAAACATATATATATATGTGTGTGTGTTTGTGGGTGTGGGTGTGTATACACACATATATATGATATATGTGTGTGTTTACACATATAGAATATATAAACTGTATAGATGGTAGATGAGAGAGGAGAGAGACAGAGAGAGACAGAGAGAGGTGAAAGTGCTGGACTAGAAACCAGGAGACCATGTGTTCTAGTCCCTTTTTAGCATGAAACCTGGCTATGTGAATTTGGGCCAGGGACTTGCTCTAAACCCAACCTACCTCACAAAATTGTTGCTATGGGGAAAATAGTAGGAGGGATGAGTATTAGGTATGGTTGCCACCCTGAGTTATTTATAAAAACAATAAAGGCAGGAAAGAGAGATGATAGATGATGGATGAATGGAGGGATGGGTGGATGGTAGATTAAATAGAGATAGATAGATAGATAGATGATAGATAGATAGATAGATAGATAGATAGATAGATAGATAGATAGATAGATAGATAGATAGATGAAAGAAAGAAAGAAAGAAAGAAAGAAAGAAAGAAAGAAAGAAAGAAAGAAAGAAAGAAAGAAAGAATGAATCACATGAAGAGTGTATGTTTAAGGCAGTAAAATTCATTTCAAAATAGGTTACTTTGAGATAAGACTACTGATTCCTTTTGATCAATTCTAGAAAATATCCTCTAATTGAAACTATGTATTAGCCTATTCTGTCAAGCCATCTTTTCTTAGGAATTGGAAAGCAAGAATATGAACACAGGTGATTACTCCAAGTAGCCTTATGGCACTCCATAATATGAAAAGTGGGGGAGAATTCATTTTCTCTTTATTCATATTTGAATAGCAGCAGAGAAAGGCAGGAGGAGAAACAGTGATATGATGATGTCATCAAAAGGCTGGCAGACTCAAAGACAATATGTATGTTTATGGTTGAATAGAAACCCTTTATAAACCTTTTGCATGAACTGAAAAAACATTCTTATACAGGTGGTCTGGTGATTAAAAAAATGGATAATAGAAAAAAGTGAGCTTTTTGTAATCATAGAATAAGAGATAATTTTGTAATCATACTTATACAGTATATGTGCAGGAAAAAAATTGTGTGCTTCTATTTCTTTTTTTCCCCTTCAACTGCACTTCTGGTTTGTTTTCTTTCCTTCTCTTTCTTTGGTTCTCTAAATTTGCATTAGGTTTTAAGTTCTCCTTAAAACTTTTAATAAAAAAATATATTTTTAAAGAAGTAGGCAGACTGGAGCAGAGGGGAATTTTTGATGCAGTAAGGTTTGATAGGATTTTTTTTCTTTTTTAAGAGTTATGTTCTCCTGAGGGAAAAAAGGGAGAAAGTGGTGTCTCTGTTTCTCAACGGTTTGCAACCAAAATTTAGTGGACCAACAGGCAACTTTGAGAGTCATAGGCAAAGACAACAAATGAATCCAAAGTTTGGTGGCCTTATTTTGCAAAGTATCCCTGTTGTTTCTGGACAGAAAGATATTGGAAACAACAGAAAATCTATAGAAGCTGATTCTGCCCAAAACAAAAAAAAGGGGGGGAGGGGAATAGGTGGACAAAACACAAGTCTCTTATTTACAGCGGTTGCTAAGAGTTACTAAGGTAACTCACATTTTATTTCCATTTGGGAAAAAAAGCATGTCAGTTTTGAATGAAGAAAGAGTTACAAGTTAGCAGTTGCCCATTAGAGTTATTCCAGAGCCCAAACAACATCACCCAAGTGCATCAGTGGGGAAGGAAAAGGAAAAGGATGTTTACCTAGCAATTGTGTCCCCTGAGTTTTAATTGCCTTCAATCTTAACAAGCTGACAAAAATTTACCCCATTAAGTTTGCGCTTTCAATCTCCCTCCCTCCCTCTCTCTCTCTCTGTCTCTCTCTCCTCTCTCTTTCTCTCTCTCTCATTCAATCTTTCTCTTTCAGCCTACATTCCCCAAAGGTCTCTTCATATTTTTTTTTAGTAGAACTAATCAGCTAAATAAGGGAGACTGAGCACTTAGGTCTACAATAAAAAGTCTATGATAAAAAAAGAAATGCTACTTTGAGTGAAAATATAAGAAGTTGCAATGAAAGGCAACATAGCGAGTTAAGTGGGTTTCTGAAAGGCCAAGATGAAACATAGGAGGTTGGGGAAAGGACACTTAAAAAAAACCCTGCAGTTGTCAGAGGGAAAAATCAATGTGCATCAATCTAAAGCTTTTGCCTGTCAGCCAATGATTCTCAAGTGTCTGTCATAGAGGCAGGAAAGAGAGATGGCATCAAGGAGGATATGGGCACCTACAGGGGGTTATCACTGCCACTTTCAAGTTCTTATTAGCTGAGACTCTGTGGAAGAATAGAATTGCCTTCCACTTTAGAGAGAAAGAGATATCTTCATGATAGCAGCAAGAGTTAGCTTTTAAAGCTGTAGCTGTTTGTATAGGAGAGAGGGGAAATATAAGATGGCTAAATTGTCCCAGGAAACCAGAAGGAACAATAGGGAAATGTAGGAAATGCCTGAAGACTGGGTGTGCAATGCCTGAGGATGCGTGCTGTGTGTAAAATGCCATCGCAAAGAGAGTCCTGAAGGACGTTGCCTCTTTATGATATTTTCAAGCTTCTATTTGAAGATTCCCCCACCCCTACTCCCAAATACTGACTAGGTTCGTAAGAGGAATGGAAAACTGCCTTATTGGAAGGATTTTTTCAGAAGGCCAAGCCATAATATTCCATAAAAGAAGCTTCAACCATAACAACAAAAGAGCAAACAATAGATACAAACTCAAGGTTAATCGCACCAAACTTGATTGCAGAAAATACAACTTCAGCAACAGAGTGATCAATGTCTGCAACACTCTACCTGACTCTGTGGTTTTTTTCCCAGACCCCCAAAACTTTAACCTTAGACTGTCTACTATTGACCTCACCCCTTTCCTAAAAGGTCTGTAGGGGGCGTGCATAAGTGTACCAACATGCCTACCGTCCCTGTCCTATTGTTTCTTTTATTTTTTTTATTTTCCTTATATGTATCCATGTATTCATAGCTATGTTTTTACTTATACCTATTATCTTGTAAGCAATTGACAAATCAAATAAATAAATAAAAATACATAAACATTCTAGTGATATTACATGCAATGATTCAACTCTCTTCCATTGCCCCCTTTTTATACAGAGACATCGCTTTGTTTTGAAAATTCACTATTCATCTTGCAGACAATACATCTGAGGGAAATTTATTTTTATGCCGTCTCCTGCTGTTGAGATTTTTCGAACTTGTATTTTTCACGGCCTTGAAGAGTGCTTGATTGAGGGATTGTTGCTTCCCCCCCACCCCCCACCCCCCTTTGGCTGCTCCATTTTCTTCCATTCAATCATGCTTGATTCTCAGATACTGCATGGAAGAGGAACTGCAGTTTTCTTGGCAAGTTTTTTTCACAAATGGTTTGCCACTGCCTCCTCCCTGGGGTTGAGAGAGAGTGGCTGGCTTCATGCCTGTGACAGGACTAGAACTTCCAGTGTCCTGGTTTCTAACCTTAACTACTAAATCCTTCTAAGCCCTTACAAAGGACAACCATTTGGGTAAAATGGTATAGGGTCTCCTGCTTGAGCAGGGGGTTGGACTAGAAGATCTCCAAGGTCCCTTCCAACTCTGTGATTCTGTTCTGTTGTATAAAGAAGAATTAAATCATATGTTGGAAGTTAAAACCCACCCCTCTCCTATAAAAGTGAAATATTTTAGGATATAATAAAAAGGCAGAATATTTCCCCTAAAAGAGAAGTAGAAACTCAGAGAGGCAGAAACTCAGCACACACACACACACCTTTGTTAATGCCTGGGCCAGTCTATTTTACATAACAAAGATCTACTCCATAATAGGAATTGCCCAAAGCCCTTTCATTACATCATCATCCAGCAAGGCTCAACCAAGCCTGGGATTCAGGACAGCCTACAGAGTTGTCCCTGCATGGCCCCATGAGAGTCTGACAACCAATCAGAATACAAGCTCAAATTCAAATTGCAACGGATGGCAAAAAACCAAAGGACTCTTAGCATCTCTCCCCTTTTTTTCTGCCCAGGAAGCCATCCTGTTCATCAATAAACCATCTTTCCAAGCAGTCATCATGTTTCCAGTGTCTTTCTTCCCCACTTGGAACTGAACCCAGAAGGATATTTCTTCCAACATATCAATGGAAACAGAACTCCCAAATGAATAAGCAGTTTTTAGAAAGGCCATGAAGAAGAAAAAAGAGAGCAAATAGAGCAAGGGAATTCACAAGTGAGGTTTACTTCTTGCTTTCTTGCCTACAGCAAGTCCTTTGTGGAAATCATGCCAGAATATGGAAAGTGTTAAAGTTCATTGTATGCCAGAAAGGCCATTATTGTACTTAGAAATCTTTACAAGGGACAAGAAGCTGCTTTAAGTACTGACTTTGGAGAAACAGAATGGTTCAGGAAAAAAAGAACAAAGATGCATATGTCCCCACTCTGTTTGAGTTAAGTAGCTGTATAGTGAATATTTTATAAGAATGGCAGCTTTCAAAGAGATACTAGCTCAAATTAAAACTGGAAACGGAAGCAGTAAAATTTCTGAATAATAACATTTTCTTAGCTCAAAGTAGAGAATAACTGAATAACAGCATTGGAAGAGACCTTGGAAGTCTTCTAGCCCAAACTCCCTGCTTAAGCAGTAAATGATATACCATTTCAGACAAATTGTTGTCCAATCTCTTCTTAAAAACTTCCAGTGTGGAAACATCCACAAGATTTAGAAGAGTGCACTATGGAAAAAAAATGGAGAATGGTAGAGAATGTATTAATGTTAAGTATTACAATGTGATGACCCAGGGTGGGATACAAAAGCAACAGTCACAAAACAGGTGAAGTCACTTTAATTCCTTCAGATTGGCTTCAAACTTCTAATTATCATTGACTGGAGAAAAAAACTCCCCCACAAACAGTTGCTAAAAGGAAGCAATTCCATTCAAACTCAAAATATATATAAATTATAAATAGAAAAAACAACACAAACCACAGTGAAGCAATTAATGAGACAAGGAAGGATAAGGGCTTGAAGACATCCACAGATATCAAAATACACACACTGGGAAAGAAGCCAAAACTCAGATAAGAATGGAAAAACTAGAATTATTTCATGTTTTGTTTCCAGCACTGGTCCATGTGCAGTTTGTCCTTTTAAACAATCCTCACAGCTGCAGCCCATGAAGGGGATCAGGACCCTTTCCTCCCCCGTAGACCATGCCATTCACATTTCTCCCTTATTCACTCCTCCCTGCGTGCCCTAGGATGAAGAGGGGATGGGCCTGGATCTTCCTCTGAATGCCCAGCCAACCTGTGCCCTTCCCTAGTTTCCTCCACAACCTCCAGACCCACACTCCCACTCCCTGTCGACTGTTCCTCCTCTCCCTCGGAGTCAGATTCTAACAGGGGCATGACATACAATGACAAAGGTAGTATCAGCCAGGATGCTTGGTTAACCAATAGCAAAGAAATGAAAGTGATAAAGATAGATGGCATGTTGGAGAAATAAAGAGATTAATCTTTGAGAGGAAGGCAGTGATGAACTTAGACAAGAACATGAAGAATAGGACAACAATCAGAATACTTTTCAGCATGAGTATGAAATTTCGACACTAAGAAAGAACAAGAGAAGGAAGATACTCAGATGGACTACAAAATAAATTAAGCAATCAGTCCTGGATCTAGTATAGTATGACTGTTGCCTTGAAGCAATGATGAACAAGAAGAACCTGGCATCATTTAGACAAGATGTACTAGAAGACAATGGACTGAAAAATGATTATGGAAAGTGGAAGAAGAGAAAGACAATAGTGTTATATGAGTGGTATCAAATATATCACAGGACTGTCCTCAGGAGAGCTACAAGTTGTGGATAGAGACTAATCAAACTGTGAAGATTTGATGGCACCTAACTTTGTATTTCAAGTGGTATTCTATATAGTTTTTATTTTATTGTTCTAAGCTTTCTTTTTCTGAACCCAAGACAGACAATTCTGAATGCTTAGGCTCTCTTCTAGGGACTGATCTAATTTTAAACTTCAGTATCATCAGGACTTTTTTGCCTGTATTATTTACCTCAGTTTGCAAACTGGTTAATATACAACTGTTTTTAACTAGTAGAATTACATTTTTTACATATCTTAAAATCATGTGCTGAAACTGACTGCATAAAATGTATTTTCACACTGTTTATGCTGGGAATAGCATTTTTTTGACATCTTACTTTTTAAGAGTGTATTTACAGATTTTTCTCTGGTGTTTCCCTTCATAAACCATCTACTTCTTATAAGAATAAAGTATAATCTCCATGGATATAGACATGCATTATAGTATTCAAATAAAGATAAATTTGATTATTTCATTAAAGACATTGGAAAATTCATTATTTCAGACCAAATCAGATCCCAATATGGCTAAAGAAGCAATTGGAATATTTAGTAGAAATGGAAATTAGGCCATGTGTTTTCCTTCAGTAGACCAGAAGATAATTGAACTCTCTGTTTATTTTTTCCCCCCAAATTTCATTATGGATCTTGGCATCACACCAGTCTGGATTACCTCCAATGCAGCTAGAAGTGATTTACATCACTTCTGGAGCTCCAGACTGGGCACCAAATGTGATCAAATAATCTCTGCACATTTTTTTCTTTATTGGTATTTTTGGTGTTGATTTATTAGTCAGTTTTTGATAGTAATTCTTATGCAGATTTTGCAATATTCAAATCTGATCCATATAAGCTTTGTTTTCACAACTGTGGCCTGTAAGGGAGCATTCTATTTCTTAAGCTGTAGTAATACCATTTTACAAATCAAACAAGTTCATAACTTGTTAAGTCATATCTAATTTTAATTTCTTGCAAGGAGTGTTGAAAGCTAAGCTTAAAAACAATACGTGCTGCATAATACTCAGCAAAAACTTTCCTATGGCTCAATGTTCATATTTGGTGGGAACACTAAAATGTCATGAGCTTTAACTATTTTGTATTGTTTTTTGGCTATATATTTTTTAAGAAATATATAGGGAGTCCTGTAGATACTTTTTGGGGAAAAATCACTTGTGTTATGTTACCTAGAAACATTGCATTGATAATTGCTGGATTATATTGTGGGTCTCAAAAAATTTTTAGCATGAAGTTGCCCAGGGGGAAGAAACCATTGCCAAATCCCAAGCTATTGTGTCTCTTTAACAGGGCTTTTTTAATGGAAAAAAAGAGACATAAATAATAGGAATACTTGGGAAGAGTATAAATAGAACACGTCCCTGAAAAAGGACAGAGAGTTGTATAACAGTCTGGAAGCACCCTGGATAACCTAAATCTCTTTCTTGTCAATAAGAATAATCAAAATTTCCTACCCATGGTCAAAGAAACATTTATTTTTGTGAATTTAGCTTTTCATATAGTGCGCTCAGCCAAAAAAAAACAAAAACAATTTTCATGAAAAAGAAAAATTAGTTATGCTCCATAGTTTGTGATATAGTTACCAAGCGACCCCTCAGGCATTTGCTTGGAGTATTTACATTTTTTTAAAGTAAATTATCAAGTGAAAAACCAATTGTTCCTAATGACATTCACTCTGTGAGTCTCCCATTCTCATATATGAGAAAGGGTTTATTATCCATTTGGAGTAATTAAACTGCTGATGTTATATGGATCCATAAACGCAACTTCATTAAGGCTAACAAAGTGGCTTTTCTCAAAACTACAGATGGAAAATATTTATTTAAAAATATAAAAGCCAAATTCATTTGAAGAACTAAAGGTATTTTATAATAGCAACAAGAAAATCCACAATTTTTAAATGGCAGGAAACATTAAAATACTGCTATACATATAGTATTCCCTTTTTTCCAAGGGAAAAATGGAGAATCAAATTACAAATAAGCTATTCTTATTAATGAGGTAGAGTTAGCCTTTCTTTGATACATTGTTCTTTTGGCCTGTGAGAAGGAACCCATCAAGATCTTCAGGAGAATCAAAAGATGAAAAATGCCATAATTCTTACTTTTGCTTCCCCCATAAAGCTTGGCTTTGTCCCTACCAATAAAAATAATCTGGGTCCAAAAAAACTTATAGCATATATGACATCATATGTCAGCTGGACTGTATGTCCAGTCATATCTGATTTTAGGAGGCAGTGCTCAGTCAGCAATATCCTAAGACATCTGTCTATATAGTTATATGCTGAGGCACATGGAATGCTGGTACCTATTTATCTACTCACATTTGCATTCTTTTGAAGTGCTAGGTGGGCAGAAGGATGGGAGCAAGGAATCACCCTGTTCACGGTGCTTGGATCTCGAACCCAGGCTGTCAGGTTTTGACCTGACAAACTCAATGTCTTTAACCCCTGAGCCATCACATTTCAGTATATATGTATACACACACACGAAAATGATTCAATGGCTATCCTGACACCCAATACTCCTCGATTTGCCTCTACAGTCTGAGTTACTTTTGACAAAGCTTCAGTTTATTTGCCTTGGGTAGAACTTTGCACAAATATTAAAAGCTTAATGTCTACGGAGATTCTCAGTCATGCAGGTCATGGTTGTCCCAAAGGTGCTTTTTCAAAAGGTAACTGGACTTTCTGGTTTTTCTTTGAAGACATTTTGCTTCTCATCCAAGAAGCTTCTTCAGTTCTTTGTAGTCATCTGATCATTAGCTTTCTGAGAGTCATTGAGGCCACTTGGAGGTTTAACTGCACAGATAACATTATCTAGATACAAGGATTGTATATACAAGGGCACCAAGTGGCCTCAATGACTCTTAGAAAGAGTGCTAACAAGGCTTCAAGGAAAAACAAAGTCCAGTTGCCTTTTGAAAAAAGCGCCTTTGGGACAAATATTAAAAGATTCACATTCTATTTCCATGAATACTTTATTTTGTTTTTTTATTATGGTTGCTTTGCTCTGTGAACCTGCAGGGTAGATCCAGGTGCCATTCATCGGCGGTTCTTTTTTTTAATAACGTGAGAATGCTGCATATGTTTTTTTCCCCAAATTTAGTTTTAGCAATCGTTATATAGGCTTCTTTTTTTTTTAGAACATTTGATCTCATTCCGTCATCTCCATTGTATGAATCTTAGCTCTATAAAGTTTGCAATTTCTTCTAATATGTTCTTTTCTGTTACAGTAATGACAAACTTCATTTCTCACTTTTATCTTGCTTAAAGAATTCCCTTCGGTTGCCTCATTCAAATCATGCTGGCATGCCTGCAGTGTGGCAATTACATTCTCAGGGGAAATTTTATCATGAAGTTTGATTAACTCTACCATAGATTTATAATTTTCTAGTAACAAACTTAATAACAGCTCCTTGATGAAATCATCATAAAGTTTAAGGCTGTTTTCCTTTAATGTCTTCTAAACGGATGCCCTGATACATATTCTATTAAACTCACATTTCCTGATGATTTGCAATTTACCAGTTTATTTATCAGTTTTCAGAACGTTAAAATGCTGTTGCTTATTCCTGAACATGCATGCATGTCTGACTTAGTTTGTATCAGATCTCTTTTCCTGGAGACAAATTTAAATTAGCTTATAATGTGTTGAGTTCAATCTCAGAATTATTTCATACAAGTAAGTTAGTCCTTTTTAGTGAAACTATTTGACTTGGGTTTCTTCTGGACATAGTCTCTCCAAAACATCTGAGAGGTCCAGTTCTATCCTCCTGCTTTAGATGTTATATTCTTTCTTTTCTACAAACGAGATTTCTCAGTTTTGATGTCAATGCCATTTTCAAATGTTATGCTATCTCTAAAGACATGAAGGAAAAAAACACCCCTTAATTAGGATGCATTAAGTCCTAATCAGTATCCATAATTATGGGTTGTGAATTCTGGTTCAGCTGCATGCCTAGAAATAGAAAATGCGTGTTTTTTTGTGATTGTGCTGCTTTGGGATGCTCCTGAGAGCTCAGAATTTAGTTCTGGCTCCCTCCTGAGCCCATAATCTTTTCATTAGAAAATTGCTGTAGGTAATTTCCAGTTTTGATTGGACTTGGCACACTCCCAGTCAATCTCTACATCCATAACAGTACAAGTGCATGCACTACTTAGTTCAGCTAGCAAAAAAAGTGTAGTTTGATGATTACTCATTAAACAGAAGTGAAAATAAAAATAATTAACTGGCAAAACAGGAGAAAAGGCAGAATAAACAGAAAAGAAAGGCATGAAACATTGGCAAGAAATACAGTAAATGTAGAGAACTTACCATCAACAGTACATACGTGTGATCTCTATCTACTTATATATCAAGAAGGCATTGAATTTACAGAGCCACTGAAAACAGGACTTGGACAATGGACATGGAGAATATGTGCCATTCCACAGGGAATGACCTTGGTTTTTCTATCTTTAATCCTTGTATGTAACATAACGTTAACAAAATAGAGATGGAAAGTAGGTGATCCTTCTTCTCTTCTGCACAAGGAAAGCGTTATGAAATGTGTACCTGGAAAATCAGTGGATAGGATATTTGGCAACACAGAGCTTTCCCAGGGAAGAGGCAGTAAATATCATCAGCCCCCAAAATGCAATGCAAGCACATCCCCTGCGCAATGTGGTGGGATTCAAAAAATTTTATTACCGGTTCTGTGGGCATAGCAGGGGACAGATACTATAAAATCTCCAGTCAGAGGTGGCATTTGCCGGCTCTCCGAACTACTCAAAATGTTTGCTACCGGTTCTCCAGAACTGGTCAGAACCTGCTGAATATCACCTCTGCTGCCCATGCACAATGCCCCCTTGCATGCATACATATCCCCTGCATGTGCCCCGTCCCCTGTACATGCACAGTAGTGACCCAAAGACTGGCTGGCTGGTGGGAGATGCGTGCACATGCATGGTGGAGATGCACTGGGGCAACAGCTCAAGTGCCTGCAGAGAAGGCTCTGCCTGCCACCTCTGGCACGTGTGCCAGAGGTTCGCCATCATGGGCCTAGAATCTTCCTGGATGTATCTAGTAGGTTAAAAGGTTATAGCTTTACTTTGGCAAGATTCTGTCTATTACCGTAGATGTAAGCAAACAAGGATGCACCTCAATTGGATTTCACTGTGCTGTCTTTGGGGTTGGGCCTGAAACAATTGGTAGTTAGAGTTGAGGCCAGAACTCTTAGTAATTGGTAAAGGAATTTCAGATAAATAGTAGACGGAATTTCCTGATGAGACAAATTGATCAACAACGACAAAAAACACCCAACCATCTTGGAAAACTATAGCTTTTCCTGTGTTATTTTGTGTGTACGGGGGTTGAATGAGGGACCAATAACTGTATCTGCCCAATCAGTGGGTTAATTAATGTCTACTAATTATGGCTGTTATGTCTTATTTCCAGAAACAGGTGCTTCTGAATACCAGTGCCTGAGGAAGATGTCAGGATACTGCTCTTGTCCCGGTGTGACCTTCATTATTTCCCAGTGATCTGGATCTCCATTCTCAGCAACAAATGCAGTGTTGGAAAGGGCTTTGATATGAACCATCAACCTTCTTTTTATGAAGATATTTTTTGTTACTATTATTTATTGTGTTCTTTAAAAGTTTTACTTCTATATAACTAGATGTTGATCATATAATGAACACTAAACATTTTTTTCCCAAAAGCAGAAGGAGGCAAGCTAAGACAGCAACATAACATGGGTTAAACATTCTAGCTTGGTTTACCAGTCTGAATTGCAACACCTTGTAACAGATTGTCTTTGAAACAAACTTAAGTACTAACTAGCAGAGTTAGTCTCCAGTAAAAGTAGCTGACATTTACAGCTGGAAAAATTAAAATAGGGGTTGGACTCCAGAATTACTGCATGTTTTCCTGCTCTGGTGTATTATTCTGATATTGTTCTGAAAGCTTCCAATTGGACATTTTTTTGAATTTCACGTGAGAGGCATATTTAGGAAAGCGGGGGGGCAAGGGTTGAGAGGAAGTCTAACACCCTTGTTCTTATATTCGGAATAAGAATCGCACCTGCTTTTTGCCTGAAATGCTCAGCATGGCATTGCTAGTAAAATTACTTAGGAACATAACTGCTCAAATTATTTGCTATAATGGCACTGCTTTATGGTTCCCAGCAGAATTGGAAATGCTGAATGTAGCAGTCTTTCCAATGAAGGATATGCTGGGATGGCACTAATGTAAAAAATCACTATGCTTTGGTCACCAAGGGAATAGTTCCCTCCTGTGATAATGCAAAGCATAAAACACATTGAATTTTAAGATTGCAAAAATAAAACCTGTGTGGATAAATTATTGTTTATTTTTTAAAATACACAGTCAGAACATCTGTGCAAGAAGACATGTGAAACTTAACCCTTTCACCATGTCCAAATTTCTACCAGTAAGTTATACATGGAATTTGCTATTTTACTTGTCTATTAAAATGTCATCATTCTTCATTCAGTAGCTCCTTGACACTCCTTGACAGAACATGGATTGTTACTCTGATCCTGTTTACTTTCAAGTTATCACCATTTAGACTGTAGGTGGAAATCCATGTTTACTTGGAAATACTTTTTACAGCTCATATTTTGAACTTCATCAGAAAAAGCACCCAGAAATATGGATGCATTTATTTAGGAAAAGGTGAACTAGTTCATTAGATGATTTGAACCATTCCAATAAGACTTTAGTTAGATCAAAAGCCATTTCTGAAAATGAAGGTCATGCTGAAGGTTTGTGTTATATGGTGCTTTGCAATATGCCGGTTTCCTTTTTTTAATTGATTTTTGTAAAAGTGGAACAGGGAGCCCAGTGACTAAACAAAGGTACTTCTTAAGGTCCATTTACTCTAGTTTCATTTGGTTATTTAATTAAACTGGGGCTCATTGGGCTTCAGAAAGCAAAAAGGATCACGTGGTTTACTTAGAGTCAATGATATTTACAACCAACATGCTTTTTATTGTATATTCTTTAAGAATGAAACATCACTAGTTCAACTCCCAAGAGTGATATATATGATATTGAGAAGATGTAAGCTTAGCAATTTGATCATCTATTTCCACAAGGATAGAATTATAAAATGTAAAATTGCGTTTGAAACTTCCTGAAGTAGTCAATAGGGCTTACTGTCTGGGAAAAAAACAATGTTCAGCATAAATTGAAGCCAATAGTAGACATGCATTCTGGGAGCTATTATACAACCTGTTAGAATGCATCCTATCTGAGAAGACTTCTTTATAAACACATACAAACACATTCATCACTCACAAAAGAGCACACTATAACTTTATTATTTATTGCCTTTTAAGCAGGTAAAAGGTTGTAGGTTTTTTTTATTTTCTCATCTGGTGTCTTTAGATGCAGGAGTTATCCTGCCTTGTTGTTCCTATATGGGACAAAGCTCCTTGTCTTCATCTTTGTTTCACAAATTAAACTTTTCTTCTGTTAATTCAGCACGTCCCTGCCTCTATATGTGCGAATGATAGCCTCGTCTTTATTTTGGATTCCATAATCCAATTATGCCAAACAGCTGAATGAAGCACTCACTAGAAAAGGGCCTTAGCTGAAATATAGTACATATGATTTCCATGTCAGGTGCCAACATTTGGAAATCTTAAAGAGACACTGCCAGTGATAAAGCTTAGTGAATCTGTCTCAGCAGAAAGTAGCTTTCAACGCAACATTTCTTGAAGATTTTGTTCTAAGCCATCCCACTTTTACTGTGTCCCTTATATTGTTCCCTTTCTTATGATGGTGGCTACACTAGATATATGATAGGATATCCATGCTTTACCAGTTAACCATGATTTTCTTTCTCAAACAGCAGCAGTGAACAAGTCTTATTCACATTTAGTCTTAAAGTTTGTGATTTCAAGTTTGGGACATGTACTGATTCACCAACATAAATAACAGTGATGGGATTCAATTTTTTTTACTGCTGGTTCTGTGTGGTGTGGCTTGGTGGACAAAGCCTGGCTTGGTGGGCATGGCTTGGTGGATGTACAGGGGAATGATACTGTAAAAGCTCCATTCCCTCCCCACTCCTGGGGGAAGGTTACTGCAAAATCCCATTCCCTCCCCACCCCACTAACCTGCTTTCCAGCTCGTTCTCCTGTGCAGGGCAACAAAAGACCCAACCAATCAGCTGGGACTTAGGAGTCAGAGAATATATGGGGGTGGACCCAGTCAGAGGTGGCATTTGCCGGTTCTCCGAACTACTCAAAATTTCTGCTACCGGTTCTCCAGAACTGGTCAGAACCTGCTGAATACCACCTGTGATAAATAACCTGTTTGCTCATCAGTCCCTAAGGAACAGTCTTCCTGTCCTCTTACCCGTTTGTCCACAAGTAACCAAGGGTCTTCCTCAGTGGCATCAAACTAACCAACTAGCTGCACTTTAACAAAGGGTCCTCAACTTTCCATATTTCCAGCCATTGTAATTATTTTTCTAGGAGTTCTGTCATTAGCATTCAGATCAAACACCAGAAGATATATTCAGATTACATTAAACAGCTAGTTGGCCAAATATTATGTTCTCTATAACTGAAAGCAGAGATTACTTTTTGTAAAGATTCTGTATGACTAACTGTCCTAAATGAACTGTTGAAGATTTTCAAATATTCCATCCATAATTGGAAAAAAAAATGGACCATTTTCTGATCCATCTAACTTTGGGAGTTCTCCCCTTGTCATCTTGGGCAATTTTCAAACATCTGAAAGTCCATTTACATTATTTAATTGAATATTAATATCCAACAGTTCAGTAAATGTAAGATTTAGTGTATCATATAAAAAGAAAGCAACAATAAAACTATGCATATAAACTTTTTTAAATAAAAGCTTTAAACTCTGGCATATTTTTCTAATGTTGGCATTTTATTATTATTATTTTTTAAGTGCAATAAATTATCACTATTGGTGACCAATTGCAATCAGACCTGCAAAGCAGAGATACAGATAAGAAACTTAACTCTCTTCTGTCAAAAAAAAAAAAAAGATATTATTTATCATGTGTGACTTTCAGCAGGTTTACAAGCAGCATCTGCGAAAGCTAATTTAGGGGACACCTTCATTTTGACCTCAAGGGCTTTTTGGCAGGGAGAAGTAAAAGAAATTAGAACTCAGATATTTGCAAACAAACTGGATAAAATCAATAGCTTTAATTTTCACATTTAAACCCACAATTTCCATCTGACAGGCTCAGCAGGTTTTAATGGACACAATTTACTTTTACTGTTTTAATTGTTTTTAGTCAATCACTTTTTATTGCTTCCCTGCATCTGACTAAACAAATTAATAGAGTCATGTTCACAAATGATTACTTTCTAAAACTGCCTGGTACATGCATTTGACCATTTCACCTCCAATTACTGCCGGCATTAGTAATATTTAGTCCAATAGATGCCTTTTAACTCATTTATAAATGATCACAAAAACCCAACAAGTTCTAACTGCGGAAAAAAAGGGATAAGCTGTAGACTACAGAGACCCTCCAAACATATACTTTTCAGAGTTGTCATAAAATAAATCAGATAGTGCCATAAAAAGAGGACCACCATAGGGAGGAGAAACAGCTGTGGGATCAAATTACAGCAGCATTGTTGTTTCCACAACCCAAAATAGCAACTAGCGATAGGAGGAGGAGGAAAACAGCAACAGTCCCAAAGGTGCTTTTTCAAGAGGCAACTGGACTTCCTTTGTTTCTCTTGAAAGATGTTTTGCTTCTCATCCAAGAAGCTTCTTCAGCTGAAACATCTTCAAAGAAAAACAAGAAAGCCCAATTATCTCTTCAAAATGCACCTTTGGGACAACGATGACCTGGATGACTGAGAATCTCCATAGACAACTGCAACAATACCTGGATCACTCCTTGAACACCATCAGCATTGACAAATTCACTATTGGTCAGTTGCAAATGGTTGTTTTACGTGGAATAACATACATGCTGGACAATACCATTAACACCACCAAACAATTACATGTTGCGCCTATCCCATGTCCTTAGAAATGATTCAATAGGTAGTTAAAAATGCCAAATCCATTCTAAACTTCTGGCTGGTTATGTAACAAGTCATCATCATCATCATAGAATCATAGGATTGGAAGGAACCTCAGAGGTCTTCCAATCCAACCTCCTGCTTTCAAATTTTTGTTATTTTTATATTATGTTTAACTATTTCTGTATCTTTTTCCTTTTAAAGTCATTAAAAAACTTTTACAATGAAACAAAGGTGCAAATCTGTGTTGTGAAAACCTGTGAATTGCTCCCAACCTTTCAGCTGAAAAGGAAAACTCACATGTGTTGAATGAAATTCTTCATGGATATACATTTCTTTAACAAGCAGTGGTTACATGCATGCAAAAGCATGCGAAGTCAAGAAAAGACCAGCCAAATGTTTTTGCACAAGATGCCAATATGATTAGAGCTTCATTTGATTGGGGGTTTCCTGGCTCTGCATGTTATGCAAAGAATTGCCTATCATTTTCTGACAACTTGCTGTCAGAATTCAATAATGTGATTTTGGGATTCTAGTACTTGAGTTGTGTATTCAATGCATTGCAAATTGTCCCCATTAAATCTTTTCTGGGGTGAAATCATTGTATGTTATTGCATCAAAAAAAAAAAAAAAAAACCCAGCAAACACAAGAGTTTGGATAATCAGAGAAAGCATTCATGAAGTCTGCAGCATCCTTGCTTCATCAACATTATTTGTGCTGATCATCAGAAATTCAATTTGAAATGGCTTGGCATTGCATGTTTCCATGACATTAGGCAAATGTTGGATATATCATCACATTCACCCAATTGTTTTTTTGATGGTGCAGAATGGAGATTATCTGGTGTCGTTCCATTTTTATTCTACTCTGCTTTATGCATAAAAGGTTGAGCAGTGGAATAATCAAATGCCACTTCCTTTGGGAGTATGCAGAGTAATTACCATGGTAGTGTTTCCAGGGGCTCAGAAAAGTTCCTTGCCTTTTTAATATTGTTAACTACAGATATAGGATCATATAAACTCTTGTCTGTTTTTAATATCTTTCCCTAGCCCATATTTTGCCTGTGTTTCTTCCACGTTTTGCCACTTAAATGTCTATGGAGATGCTCAGTCATCCAGGTCATGCCTGTCCCAAAGGTGCTTTTCTCAAGAGGCAACTGGACTTGTTTTTCTTTGAAGATGTTTCACTTCCCATCCAAGAAGCTTCTTCAGCTCTGACTGGATGGTGGGGAATGGAAGGATTTATAGTTCTTGCAGACAGCTGGTCATTTGCATTCTTTTAGAGAGTTGCTGAGGTCACTTGGAGGTTTATCTGTGTCCTCAGGGTCACTTGAGTAGTGCAAATGGGTGTGGAGCCTTCTTGGAACTGCTGAAAGGACTCTGTTGTGGATCTGTGTTTTCTGCCCTGTGTCCCTTTCACTGTTGAACACAGGTGCAGACTGTTGGGGATGAGTCGGTTGTCTGCATCTCAAGCTGAAGTGCAAATGGTTCCTTCTGTCTGCAATTTTTCTGTAAATATTTTCATACTCCCACACCATTCGAAGGGTGTTCATCCCAAAGTGCATAGCTAAATGAATATAGAGATTCTCAGTCATCCAGGTCATGGTTGTCCCAAAAGTGCTTTTTCAAGAGGCAACTGGACTTTCTTGGGTTTTTTGTGAACAGTGAAGGGACACAGGGCAGAAAACATCCTGCAGAAAGCATAACTCCACAACACAGTCCTTTCACCAGTTCCAAGAAGGCTCCACACCCATTTGCCACTTAACCATTTTTGAAGTTAGCTGATGTTAGTAAATACTCATCAAGCTACATTTATATTAATTCAATTGTCTAATATATGAGCCTGCTCTGATCTATGCTGGATGCAAACTAAATTGGATATTACCTGTAGCACCTTTCCAGCATTTTTTTTTAAAAAAAGAAAGGATTGGGAGATTAAAGGAAAATGCTGTGTGTTAAATAAACATTGGTGTCAAAAATCTCAAATAATCATACAAACTAATGGGATCAGAGCCTAGCAATGGCTAATGAAGAAAGAGATCTCAAAGTAAAGATAAATACTGTAATTCAGTGTGCATTTATTGAAGAAAAGGCCAACAATATGTTAGAGAAAATAAGAAATGGTATTGAAAATAGAGCTGCCGATAACCTAATGCCCTTTTATAAATTAGTGATGCAACCGAATCACAAATATTGTGTACAGTTCTGGTTGTTCCGCTAAAAACCTACGGTTTGTTAGCCTAGAAAGAACAAGGAGAGGAAATGATGCGGATAAAGGTACGGATAAAGGGGTACAGATAAAGGGGACAAGGAGAAGTTATTTTCCGCTTTCCAGAATACTAGAATCAGAGGTCACCAGGGGTGGAAATCAGCTGGTTTGGGCCAGTTCAGGTGAACCGGATGTTAAATTTACATCTGGTTTGCCAAACTGGTGGTTGAACTGACTGGGTGGCCCTGCCCACTCCATCCCGCTCCTTCCAGGAGTCTCTATGTGGCCCATTTTGGATGCAGGTAAGTGCAGGGTCTGGGTGAAGGCTCTGGGAGGATGAAAAACAGCCCTCCCGGAAGTTCTAGAAGTCTGGAAATGGGCCTGTTTCCAGCTTCCGGAAGGCCTCTGGAGCCTGGGGCTGGCCATTTTCACCCTCCCAGAGACCCAAGGAAAGCCTCTGGACTCTGGGGAAGGCAAAAAAACGGCCCTGCCGGAAGTTCTGGTAGCCCATGACTACCATGGCCATGCCCACCCAGCGACCATGCAGATAACCGGATTGTTGGGATTTTTGAATCCCACCCCTGGAGGTCACTCAATGAAATTGAATTTTGGAAGAATCAAGATAGACCAAAGGAAATACATCTTTGTACAAAGCTTAAATAAATTTGGAATTTGCTACCACATGAGAATGCTACCACCAGCTGGCTGTAAAAAGGGTTGGATCATGGAAGTCATGGGATGAATGGCTATCAGCCAACGTGGCAGAATGAGTACTCCTGAAAGCCATCTGCTAGAAAACTAAGGAGTTTCCTTATGCCTTTGGTTGACCAAAGTGAGATCAAACCAAGAGTTCTATCCAGCAAAGCATTGCTTATGTTCTAAGTTTTTGTCCTAAGTTAGATCATGACTTCAGTCCAGTTCTTGAAATGTTGCAGAAAAACTTTATTGATGTAACCCAAGGAACGGTATTTGTAAAGAAATAAGTAAATCTTACATGAATTGTCATTACCTGAAGTGGGATATTGTTCATGAAAAAGCATGCCAATAAGGCAGCTTAAAATTGTCAGTGGAAACATAGTCACAAGTAGGTACAATAGTGTGGAGTTTAAAATAAAATGGGCACCTTGGCCTTTGTGGCTTACCCTAATCAAAGAGCAAGATCTACAGTATTTTCAAGATAAATTTTCAGTGCTGATTTTTTTTCATAAGGGCCAAAGCAATCCTGTTAATTCAAAGCTCAAGTAAGAGATGTTCTGAAACAGGACCCATAGCTTTTTCCCTCTGGAGGCTGAAGTTCCCAAAGATCAGAGAAGACTGAAGGAAAACATGATAGCAGGACTGCTGCAAGGAAGAGGGCATTGATTTATTCCCTATAATAAGACAAGAAGCAAGCTAGTTAGAAGCAGATCTTGTTAGATCGGGTAGATCGGGTTCAGTGGGACGCCAGACTCCAAGTGAACAATCAGCTCTTTATTTAGAATTTAGTTCTGAACAACGATGCGGCTTGCGGCAGCTCTTCATATAGAGCCGGCTCGTGGCTCGGCGGCCAGTGACATCGCTTTGAATCTCCCACAATCGGCTCGGCCAATCGTGGTATATTCTTAGTGCACCAATCACGGCCGCTCAGTTAGCCAATCAGGTTGTGGTCCGTGTGGACCAATCGGATTTCAGGATTTGGAGAATGTTAATATAGAACAGATCTAACCTGGAATAAGAAGGAAAGTCCTGACAGTGTGTATTAAGCAGTAGAACAGCTTGCCTCCTAGTATTGTGGGTGCTCCATCTTGAGGTTTTCATGAAAAAAAATTGGACAACCATTTGTCAAAGATGATATGAGGACTCCTGGCTTAGTCAGGAAATTTGGTCTAGAAGATCTACATGATCCTTTCCAATTCTATGACTCTGTGATATGTTCAGGTATGTAATAATGCAATTGAAAAGGACTAAACCAAACTTGACAGCAATTTCTTTCATCTCACAGGGAATCAAAGTTTCTTTCAATGCAAAATAGACACACTGAGATATTGTGGTAGTTGCTGTACCTCCCCTATTTTAGTGAATAAAAGTTGTGCCACTAAACATTGGCAATTTGCTGTCATTTGACAGTGAATCCATGAAGGACCACAAAAAGGAGGAAGAAAGCCAGAAGTTGTTCTCACGCCATAAGCTCTTAAGCCTCTCTTAAATGGATAGGTTAACTTTTGTTAGTAAAAGAACTACTCAAAATTTCCGCTACCGGTTCTCCAGAACTGGTCAGAACCTGCTGAATGCCACCTCTGGCAAGAATGCTTTCTTCATATGTTCTAGCCTTTTGCCTTCCTTTTTCCCCTTTGTCTTTGGGCAGATATGAATGTCTATTCATTACAACAAGTGGAGATGGTGCTGAGGAAAGAGTTAATAAGAGCCATCAGGCAGAGGGAAAAATATAATAACCCACTTATTCAAGTGGAGTTTGCTTACTTTATACTTCTTAATCTGTTCTTGAAGTTTAACTGTGGATGAAACTATAAAGCACAAATAAAATGTGCAGGTGTTTTGTTGTCCTTTTCTTTTTTAAACTCCCTCAAAGCTGTCACTGAATATAAACAAATCTTCCTACTCCTTAATGATATGAATTACTCTTGATTAAATGAGTACTCATTTCAGAAATATATTCCACCTTTTTCTGTGCATGAATACACACAGCTGTTCAGTTGCCAACACAGACCTGTGCTTTTTTAGCAAGGGACTGTATATTGTTTGTACTCAAATGTCAAATGCGAAGAATGAATCTGCCATGGATAGCATCTCCCCTGAATGCAATACCTGTGATCAAAGCAACTTGACAATAACTAAATCTAAATCAAGGTGATCATCTGATGATATATAGACCTTCATCCTTTGATTAAGCTTCTGGCAATCTGGGCATAGCTGTTGTGGAGTAACTTAACTTTTTTTTAAAATAACTAAGGACTGCTGGGTTAGTATAAATATTTATCCAATTTTGGGGGTGCTAGACTCTTTCATGATTCTGGGCAGATTATAGATAAGGAAAACAGTATATATAAAAAGAAACCATGATCGACTGGAAGAAAGATACACTTTAAAACCAAAAGCAACTAAGTGGGAAGAAAGATACACTTTAAAACCAAAAGCAACTAAGAGGGCTTTACAATCACCCTGTCCCAAGGAAAATTTCCAGAACATCATAAGGATGGGAGTTGCCTGAATCTCTTGGGGAGAAGGATATCATTCCAGAAGGCAGGTACTGCAACACTTCCTGGGTCCTGCAAGGTGACACTGTTTAATGTGACCTGTCCTGGAGTATACCCACCTTGCTTGATCTTCAGAAGGGGCAGATATAAATGTGATCCTTCAGAATAGCCAGGTTCTATGGCATTCAGGGCTTTAGAGGTGGAAACCAGCTTCTTGGAAACTAATCACTGTAGTGCACATAGTAGCAATGTTTTATGATGCTGGTAGAGCTATCCATTCTCAGAAGGTGGGTTGGTACATTCTGTTTCTACTGCAGCTTATGAATAGATTCCAAAAACAATCCCAGGAAGACCTCTAGGTCAACCTAGAGGTCATAAGGGCATGGGGAGCAGCCATGTATGTAGGATTACATCCCCCTTGCCATAAATCATAAATATAATCCTTCAGGGAGAAGGTATTTTTCTCCCAAACTTATAAATCAAGTCAAAAGAAAACGACATAATTTCTGGACAAATTATACTTCAATCTTGCAGGAGTTCAGATTGAGTTTATTTGTTCTTATGTGATTCCTCCCAGCCTCCAGACATCAGGTCAAGAGTTCCACAGCATTTTAAACTATTCCTGGGGTGGTGATGCATAACTGATGTTGTCAGCATACTATCTCACCCTGAACTGACTGATGACTTTATCCAGTCGTTTCATGAATAAGAATACAGAAGAGTAATTAATTCTACCAAACCACATGTAGAAACAACTGCTGGATTGACCACTACACTCCCCAATTGGACATACCTAATTAGGAAGCAGTAGAACTACTGAAGCATACTGTATCTGTCCTGGCCCTTGCAAGTAGTCTAGAAAGATATCAAGATATCATCTCCATGCTCCATATTTCACTAGGTACATGATGGAATTCCCTGTCAGATTGCCAGAAAATTACCCAAGCAATCTCAAGCATGGAAAAATGGGCAATGCATGTGTAGGATCCCTTACAACCCAATCTCAAGTTTTTATTTTGGCCAAGGTCAGAAATTTCCCAGATGATCACCACTAACCCATTTCTCTATCTTGAAGGTGAGACTGATGAAGGTGAGATGACCCAAAACTGGGAGGATATATCGCCATAACATTAAGGGAATTCCTTATTTCACCCAACCACATTTGAGTAGTACATGTCAGGATTGCTTCATTCACCATATGTTATGGATAAATTTAGCCTTGTTATGAATGGTCCTCATATTTACCACAACAATCCAAGCCAAGATCATTAGCAATATGATTACTTGGAACCAGGAGTTGCAAGAAGACAATAGCAGCTTTACAAATACAGTGGAAACATCACTCCCAAAGTCCCAGCTAAGAAGATAGATTAGATAGATAGATGATAGATAGATAGATAGATAGATAGATAGATAGATAGATAGATAGATAGATAGATAGATAGAATTCTTTATTGGCCAAGTTTGATTGGACACACAAGGAATTTGTCTTGGTGCAAATGCTCTCAGTGTACATAAAAGAAAAGATAATATTGACAATGCTAGCTAGAAATTATGAGAATTATAGCCCCAACATATTCCACCAAGTGGACTTTTGGTGGTAGAGGGCACCAAATGTGAAAAGACTAATCTAAAGAGTGGTATTTTTGGATTTTGAGTATTGAATGATTTGACAGCTGCTTATAATATATCTCATTCCTGAGAACAAAATAAATTGTCAGATCAACTTACAGCCATTCCTCCTGACAATTCCCTAACTAATTCATAAGCATGACTCTGATTCTGAGCTTTTAAGAAAATGCTGCCAATTCTTTCATCCAACAGTGGTACATCATATTGACACAGTCCAGCAGAGTCTCTGAATATAATTTCAGTTCCACAATAACCAGAGTATTATCTCAAGGCAACAGTCAGCCAAACCCTTGATATAAGGTTAAGTGCAGAAAATGAAAAGGCAGACAGCTAACTTTCATGAGGAAATCTAACCTTTCATCCCAGAAAGCCAACACAGAAATCTGCTTTTGTGACATGATCTGGGAAACTACTGCTCACCTCACAGGCACAGTTTTTATCCTTTCTATGTAGCTTACTCTCTACTGGTATCTCCATCTTGTGGGAGAAAGTTAAATATTAAAACATACATTCACATGCAGGTAGTCCTCGTTTAACAGCAGTAACTTGGACTGAAAACTCCATCATTAAGTGATCCGGTTGTAAGTTGAAAAACCATGTGACAGTTAACAGAGTAATAGAGTTGGAAGGCACCTTGGAGGTCTTCTAGTCCAATCCCCTGGGGGACACCTTATAGCATTCCAAACAAGTGACTGTCCAGTCTCTTCTTAAAACCTTCCAACACCCACAACTGCTGAAGGCAGGTCATTCCACTGATTAATTGTTCTGTCAGGAAATTTCTCCTTAGTTCTAGGTTGGTTCTGTCCTTCATTAATTTCCATCCATTGTTTCTTGCCTTGCCTTCTGGTGCTTTGTAGAATAGGTTGCCCCCCCCCCCCAATATACTCTTCTTTGTGGCAACTCTTCAAATATTGGAACACAGCTATCATGTCACCCCCCAGTCTTTCTTTTCATTAGATTAGACAAATTCAATTCTTGCAACCCTTCCTCATTTGTCAACTCCCCAATCATCTTCATTGCTCTTTTCTGCACTCTTAGATTAGCAAAGTTCTACTTAGCAATGACAGTTCTAACAGTCCTGGCATCTGTCATTGAATAAGGACCATGCTGGTTATTACGTGAAGACCTCACATGTGACTTCTGACTTCTTGCCCCATCCTGCTTGCGGGAAGCCAGCAGGGAAGGTTGTAAACTCGTGCCTGTGAGATGCTGCATTAACCATAAGGGGTCATGAGACTTGATAGTAACTAACATAAAAGCAGTTGTAAGTATGAAAGTCTCTAAAGAAGTGATGGCTAAACAAGGATCACCTGCGTGTATATACAATTTCACATAATTTATTTTCAGGATCGGTTACAATATGCAAAGCACAGAAGGTAACATGCAACAGTAAGTCAAAGACAGTACAGGCATAAGGTAAATTACTGAAAGAATTTTACACTAATACCATTCAATATAATTCTCCATGAGTTGTTTGCTTATTTAGTATCCTATGACTATCACTGAGTTTGTATCTTATGATTTATGATGATTGTATTTTATGATTACGATCATAATTTATCACTTTTTGCTTGTACATTGAAAGACAGATTATTTGTGTGTCCAATCACACTTGGCCAATAGAGAATTCAATTCTATTCAATTCAATTCTATTCTATTCTATTCTATTCTATTCTATTCTATTCTATTCTATTCTATTCTATGCTATGCTATGCTATGCTATGCTATGCTATGCTATGCTATTCTATTCTACTCTACTCTACTCTACTCTACTCTACTCTACTCTACACGACTCTACTCTATTCTATCTCCACCCCCATCCCATCCCATCCAACCCACCCCACTCCACTCCATTCCATTCTATTCTTTTCCATTCTATTCTATTCCATTCCATTCTATTCCATTCCATTCCATTCTATTCCATTCCATTCTATTCTGTGAACCCTGCCCTTGTGACTTTAGCAAAGCATGCTTAAAACAAGTCAGTCTGTCATTATTTCTTTTTCCATTTCTGAAGTTTTTTCTCCTTGCTCTATACATCCTATTGGAGTTTACCCTGGGGCCTGATTCTTAATCTACTCTAAGCCTGCTAGCTTTTTGCATACAAGTGAAAACAGGCTTATTCTGATGTGCCCTTGGCCCTAGCTGAATAGGGTTGCCACAATGGGTTTTTAATTGTTTATATAAGAATCTTATTGCATTAACTGAATTAGTGGTGTAGTTATTGTCTTGCTGCTTGCTGCCCAGAGAGGCTGTAATAAACAAACAAACAAACCTAATGGGTTGTACCCTCTCAACTATGAATTGTATACTAGTCCCTGAATGGCCATGAAAAATCCATGAGACTTATACCCATATTGAAATACTACACATTAAACTGTTATTAGTTTGTATTTGTTTACAGTTTTTCACATATTAATAACCCCAAGACAGGTGAAGCAGGAGAGTTCTTTATTCATTAAATGATAAGTATGCGTTGCAGCATTGTACAATTAAGACCCTTGCCTTAGTCATAGAGTCACCCTCAGCCTATTAATTATTCAAAGAAGTTAATGTATGCATATTGGTAATGTTTGTGCTTAAAATTCTCCAAACTGCTAGAGACAAACCCTTAAGGTTTATCTCATTAATTACTCTGCACAGGCAGAGTCAGTGACTAAGTACAGCTTTTACATTATTCAAGGGGTTTGGGCACACATGTGTTCACTTTTTAAGATATTTCATGGGCATTTTTAGGCGAGGTGAGTAATTCCCAACATAAAAGAGGTTTAAGCTACACGGATGAGGAAATTAAAAAGTTCTGCAAAGCTGAAGGTCCCTGTCCCCAACAAAGAAGCAAGGGGCCCCAACATGTCCCCAAATATTTCTTTTGGCACTTTCTGGATAATTTTAGCTAATTTTAGCTTTAAAAAAAGATTAGTGGCAAGTCAGGATGCTGCAGAGGAAAATCCCAGTCTCAAGGACCATTCTTACATGTAGTCCTTGACTTAGGACCATAATTGAGCCCACAATGATGGTTGTTAATTGAGTCATCACATGACCACACCCAATTTTTATCATCTTTTTTACAGAGATCGTTAAATAAACATGGCAGTCATAAAGTAAAACCATTGTTGGCTCTGGGGCTTTTTTGGCAGAAACTGGAAATAAACACTGGCAAAACACTTGTAAATTTCAGTCACATGACAGTGGGATATGACATATAGCCATAAATGTGAACCACTTGTCGGGCATCCAAAATGGGGAGGAGATATCAGACTGTGAATATTTGCTGTTAATAGCTTTTTTTTGGGGGGGGGGGTCCATCATAAGTTCAAATGGCTAACAAAGATATGCAAGCCACGGGCCTGCACTCTGGAGATGCAGCTGACCGTGCAAAGTGGCGCTCAATGTCCGAAAAGCAAACCCTGCACCTGTGGAAATACGCTAGGAACAAGATGGTCATAAGTTCAAATGGTTGCTAAGCAACTGGTCATAAATTGAGAGCTACCTGTCCTTCGAAAAAGATCCCTGAAGGCGCTTGAGAGAACCAACTTTTTCAACCCACAAAACTTCAAAATTACACTTGAGTTGCCCCACAATGCCTTAGCACTGAGAGCTGAGGAGCTTTATGAACTGACCAACACTCCTCCAATTGGCTAATGGGAGAGCACAAAAATTGGCACCCACCACCACCACCATCCGTGCTATGTTCATTTTCTACAATGGGGATGGTGGTGGTGGAGCAGAATAAGGTGACCAACCATCCTCCTTTAGGGAGGACAGTCCTTCTTTTGTAAGTTCTATCCTCTCTCGAAAAGTGTCCTCCTACATGTCCCCCTTTTTGATATTTGAAGACTAATCTGTAAATCTCTGTATTTGATCGTTGCCTATCCAATCCATTGTGTGTGATGTGACGTATTTGTATTTGACATGTGATTCGTCAAGGCTCGGTACAGTGTGGCGAGACACGATGATGAGACGCACATGCTCCACACAGGAGAATTGTTTTGAGAGAGTGTGCCATGCGTAAGTGGCTTTGGGTTTTTTTTTTGTTCAATTTATTTGTGTCCTCCTTCTCATTGTAAAAAAGTTGGTCACCTTAGGAGCAGAAGCTACATTAGGAAACAGAACGGCACCTCTGTGGGGTCACAAGAGATATGGGTGAATGAGTGGAGATCTTTGACTTCACTCAGGAGAATTTAAACAGCTGGGAGGTGGGACATCATAGGGGGCTTCTCCAATCCAAAGCCATGCAGAAGCTTTCCCAAGATTGACAGCCTTCTGGGGACCCAAGTTCAACCCCCAGAAATGTCAGTCACATCCCTCAGCACAGCCCAAGGGCCATGCAGCCCCAAGGGCATTGGTAGAAAATATAAATGTTGGATAGCTGCAGCCATTGTTTTGTTGATCAGTATATCCACCTTCTCGAAGTAAACAACAACAACAAAAGGAAGAACATTGGGGATGGAAACAGGCAGGCTGACAAGGAGCAACCAGAATTCATCCATCCATTCATTCATCAGGCCAATTTGCTTTGTGGTTTTCTTGCGATTGGACATGTTGGTCATGGTAGCTGTTTTGTCAGGGCCCACAGTTACTTCTCCATATTTCAAGCATGCACACCCTCAAAAAGGGCCAGTGTGGTGTTGGGGTTAAGGTGATGAGCTAGAAACCAGGAGATTGTGAGCGTGAGATCTCCTTTAGCCAGCTGGGTAACTTTGGCCAGTCACTATCTCACACCCAACCTCAATGGTCTATTAATCATTAAGCAGACTAAGCACATGCTTAGGGCACCAAAGGGGGCACCACAAAGTTGAGAATATGGCTTCATTTGTACAGTATTTACAAAGGAGGAGGGGCACCAAGATTTGTCAGTGCTTAGGGCACCAGTGAGCCTTAATCCACCACTGCCAACCTATTTCACAGGGCTGTTGTTGAGGGGAAAAATCGGAGGCAGGAGCATTAGATATGTAGATAACTGACAAAAAATAAAAGTGATAGATGGAATAAACTGAGAGGGGAGGCAGAGAGACAGATCTGAGAGGTGGTATTCAGAGGTGGTATTCAGCAGGTTCTGACCAGTTCTGGAGAACCAGTAGCAGAAATTTTGAGTAGTTCAGAGAACCACCTCTGACTGACCCCATCCCCTTCTATTCTGTGCCTCCTGAGTCCCAGCTGATTGGCTGGGTCTTCTTTGTTGCCCTGCACAGGAGAACCTGGGAAGCAGGTTAGTGGGCTGGGATATTTTGCAGTTTCCTTCCCCTACCATGCCCACCAAGCCATGCCCACCAAGCCACACCATACCCACCTAGCCACGCCCACAGAACCAGTAGTAAAAATTTTGTTTGAATCCCACCACTGATCTGAATGCACAGCAATCAAAGCCATTCTGCCATTCCTGCTGCTACAGCACCACCTGAATATAAACGTTAGAATATCTGGTCAGATAAACATTGATTGTTGGATTTAGGCCAGGGGTGTCAAACTGGCATCCCGTGGGCCGAATGCGTCACGTGCAGGCCATGCCAAGCCCAGCTCTGCAAAGGGGAAAATCATCACGAAACGTCAAGTGACGGCAACGTGACATGGCAAGTTTGACACCATTGATTTAGGCAATCTGCTGCACTCAGGAGAGTACTGTGCGATGTTTTGTCATTCAGTCTCCAGAAGTTGCTTCAGAGGCTGCAGGAGACAAATATAATTCATGTTTGTAACTGCTTAACACAGTTTCTTTTCTCATGATCATTATCTTTCTTGCTGCTTGGGAGCAGTTGCCAGAATCTAACTGTGTTTTTGGCAAAAACTGCAAAGTTGGGAAAGATCAGACAGCAAGGAGAAACTCAAGACAGTTTATTGTGGGAATATAATCCTCATCCACAGCACCCCAGAAAGTTAGCATCTATATAATTCAGGGTGACTTTGTTGGGCTAAAATGTTTATACATGGCACTAAACAATAGAGTAAGCAAATACGATGCCAGGTAACTGAGTAAAATACATTTTCGCACTGTTTTGATATCAAATCCCTTTTCTCATTTCCAACAATTTTAAATATTGTTCTTTGAGTAAAAAGGCTGACATCTACAGTCCTTCAAACAGAGTCTGCCCTCTACTGATCATTGTTAGCATTGCATTTAAAATGGTAATCAAACTTCATCCGGTCTTTCAATATAGGGTAATGCGTGTGGTGTGAAGATTTTTGTGAGTGTGAAGATTTTTCAGGGGCTCTTTGGAACGAAGAAATGAAATGAATTTATGAAATAAATTTGAAGTACATTTTCTTTTGAGTAGAACTTCACTCTTGGTGATTTCAAGGACACCCAGGTAAGATTTATTGGCAACAGTACTGTTCTGTTGGGAGGTTGCTGATACATACACACACAAATGGTATTCCAAGCTGAAAGGTATTCCAAGATATTCCAAGAGTCCCAGATGGTTAGCCAGTTCAAACAGGAAACAAGAGTTAAGTAGTCAAACAATTGACTCCAACAAAGGATGCAGGCAAAAGGACTAACCAAAACTGAGTAGCCCTGTTCTTTGCTTAGTGAGAAGTCTCATTGAGAAGCATTGTTGTGCTCACCTGATTTGCCTTGATCTGGGGCTTAGAAGCTGGACCTGGTCATTCTGGTTGCTCCAGCTGAGGAGGAGATGGAGATGGAGGAGGAGATGGAGGAGGAGGAGGAGAAGAAGTCTCTGGCTGATCAGCCTCCATTCAGTCCCGATTTCTTGGGTCCTGAGGCAGAGGCTCAGCTTCAGCAACTTTGTCAGATTCTAGGTCAGAGTCAGACTCTGAATCATGGGTTATAACAAATATAAAGCTATATAAAGCTTCTTAAACTGTGGACTGTACCTGGGTGAGTGAAAACAATTGAGGAGGATCATTTCAATCTGATTAATTTTTCATGCTATCAAAACTTGCTTCTTTGGTGCCTAGGAAAACAGAGAGTAAAGGCTGGAGAGACACTTGAAACATGATTAAATTCACAGTGTTTTGGGAAAGAGGGTATCCCACCAGAGGATAACTTTCAGTTCAGTGGGTGGTAGTATATCAATAGTCTTTGGCGGTAGAAGGGTATGTGTTAGTAAAGGTCAGTACTTTTATCCATTTGTTTCCATTCCTGACCTTTCAAGTAGTTATTTTCCTATTGCTATAGCATTGAGAAAAGCTAAAGTTGTCCGATTTGCTAGCCATGTTGATAATAATAAACCTATGATAAGCATAGTGAAAGGTCTACACAATTTAGTGTACTGTAGGTTTATTTCTTGACTACCCCAATCCTTAGTGAGATCATTAGTTTTATTTATGAGGGGAAATCATACACATTCATGCCAGGGCATGGTTTTTAACCTACCAACCGATTTAACTGATTTTTAATTTATTTTAACAACTTATATTTGTGTCTATATATATATATATATATAATATATATAATGTGGTTTTATTAGTGTTGTGTATCAGTGATTTTTATAATCCCTGTAGATGCCATGTGCTAAATAAATTAGTAAAATGTTAGAGCAATGTAGTACTGCATGAATGGAGAACATCTGTAACAGTGGTTTGCTCCTACCTTTTTCTGGAATATTTCTGTAACTTCCCTGTCCTGGCTACAACTTATATTTTTTGGTAGCCTCCATTAAGCTTTTCACAATCAGCCAGGATCAGCTTAATGTTGCAATTCAGAACTCCATATGTTTATTTCCATTTTGCCTTTATTATTTTCATAAGTAACTCAAAGCAGTGAACGTACCTAATGCTCTTTCCTCCGTCTATTTTCCCCACAACAATAACCTGTAACATGAATTTGTCAGACAGAGAAAGTGATTGGATGAAAGTCAACCAGCCATCTTTCATGCCTAAGGTGATTTATAATCAATAGGGCAAAAGATGAATTGAGTTGAATTGAACTGAACAATTTGGCCAAGTGTGATTCAACATACAAGGAATTTGTCTCTGGTATACAAGGAATTTGTCTCTGGTATAAAAGCATTCAGCATACATGCAAAGTAATATCATAATCATACCAATAAAAGCAGGCTAAAGATAAAAAGGATAAATACAATAATACTACAACCACACTACATGGGTAAATATACATAGACAATAGATAGCACTGTGGGAATTAGTTCTTCAGCAGAGTAATAGCATGATGGGGGAGGAAACTGTTCTTGTGTCTAGTTGTTTTGGCATACTATGCCCTATAGCAGGGGTGTCAAACTCACGTCATCACGGTGGTGCTGTGACATATCAGGCTGGTGTGGGCATGGCCAGCACCGTGATACATCCGGCCCATGAGCCAGGAGTTTGACAGTCCCTGCCCTATAGCACTACCCCAGTGGGAGGAGTTGAAATAGTTTATATCCAGGATAAAAAGGATCAATGACTGTTTAAAAGCAGATTTGCCACCCCCTGCCCTGTGCTCCCATTGCTTGAAGAGCAAACTATTATTAAAAGTGTGCTGATGTCTTATCTTTGGATTTAGTTGACGACTGAGGTCTATATCCAATATCAAGTGAATGGATATTTGTGCAGTATACTGAAATTTTCTTTCTCCTTTTATTCTTCATTTAAAACTCTACATTGATTCCAGGGAGTCCTTGGCATTCATTATGTGGAAGGGATGGTGGTGGAATACAGAGTAAGACTGAATCCATTCTCCTGGCAGATGTGGCCCTACCAAGAGACCATTGGATAAACCCGTTATTATTAATTATTATAACTATTTTTGACAACTCATGGTAACCCTATTCGGTTCTTTGTTTGCTCAAGCAGTGCCAGCATATCTTCCCATTAACTGGGAAACCAAAGTTACTCAGCCTTTTGTTATGCTGCCAGATGGGTCCTTCTGAAGACTTCCCAGGAGACTTCAAATGCCAGCCTGATGCCATCAGGCAAGGCTAGAGATCAAGCTTCTTTTCCAGTTAAAGTGGTTCATCATTAACTCCTTCTAAACCCTCCAACCGCCCAATGGGAATGCTCGCAAGACAGGCATCAGACAGGCTATTTGTTATTTTAAAAAAAATCAGGAGTGTCTTGATGTACAGGCGGTTTAATGTAACCTATCATTGTCTTGGTAGAGTAATCATTGTGCCATACAAGAAAAGACATTTGTTGGCAGAGGAGTTGCCTCATCTCTCTCTCTCCCTCCCTCCCTCCCTCTCTTTTTCAACGATATCACTGTTGCCTCTTTTTGCTGCCTATTTCCTTACAAAAGGATGTGTTGCAGGCAATTTGTTTTGTTTGTACTTTCAAGAAAATTAAGCAGTAGCAACAGCAAGGTTCTTGCAGTGCTGTAAGTGAAGCCCACCTTTTAGAGCAGGGGTCCCCAACCACTGGGCCGCGGACCGGTACCGGTCCGTGGAACATTTCCTACTGGGCCGCCAGTTTGCTGGGCACCGCCATCTTGTTTGATGAGAGAATGCTTCTGGGTGAGCTTTTTAAGTTGGAAAGTGGTGTTTGGGTCCTGAAGGAATCCTCGCGCCTTAGTTTCATTGAGGGCGGGGGCTTCAAACGAAACTAAGGCACGAGGATTCTTTCAGCACCCAGGCAAGGTGAGCCGAGTGACCGTCCCGAAGCCGTCCCGAAGTGAAGCCCATCGACAAAGGTACAAAGGAGGAGTTGAAGGTGGCGGGGAGAAGCGGGGGATGGCTGGCTGGCCGGTCGCTCGGCTCGCCTTGCCTTGTCATGCGTGGTGATGCCGGTACCAGGCCGTGGATCATTTTGTGATGCCGGTACCGGGCCGTGGCACAAAAAAGGTTGGGGGCCACTGTTTTAGAGGACAGACTCTGCAGACAATTCTAAGAGTTAACAATCTTTGGTTTTGGCTGTATGATGTTGATACCTTTTTTTTTTTAATGTGGAAGCTGTCACACAGCTAAACAAATGGATTGAAGACACTCCCCAGCTTTCTTTCTGGAGAATCTCTCCAAGCTATTTTGGGTTTGGTTTAAAATAGTTGGCCAAGACAGCCTTCTGGGATTTTTTCCAAATTCTTCATTGGGTGTTTTCTCGTGACATTTCAGATGGTCTCTCACCCATCAAAGAGCTAAATAACTATGACACAGCTTGGACTTTTCTAGATCAACTGAGGTTAGTTGGGTGCTACAGCAAAGAAAACGCTATTGGACAGAATATTCTTGGATTAGCCTAATTAGCACCATCTTAAATTGTCTTAAACAGAAGCAGTAGCTCATCAACTCCACAACTCAGGGAAACGGTTCTTCCAGTAAATGGATGTGCAATACTCTTTTTTTCTGTAGAAAAAGATCTTGATCTGATAAAGAAGGTCTTGATCTCACCTCTTTACAATAGCTTGCATGCAAAAAATAGACCTCCACATCAGTAGTGGGATTCAAAATTTTTTACAACTGGTTATGTGGGCATGGCTTGGTGGGCATGGTGTGGCTTGGTGGGTGTGGCAGGGGAAGAATACTGTAAACTCTCAATTCCCACCCCACTCCAGGGGGAAGGCAAAATCCCATTCACTCCCCATCCCACTAACCTGCTTTCCAGCTCCATTCTCCTGTGCAGGGCAACAAAAGAAGACCCAGCCAATCAGACCTAGAGAATAGATGAAGGCGGGACCAGTCAGAGATGGTATTTGCCGGTTCTTCAAACTACTCAAAATTTCCACTACGAGTTCTCCAGAACCAGTCAGAACCTACTGAATACCACCTCTGTTCCAGATCTCTCTGTCTCCCCTCTCTGTTTGTTCCATCTGTCACTTTTATTTTTTGCCAGTTATCTACATACCTAATGCTCCTTCCTCCTATTTTCCCCTCAACAACAGCCCTGTGAAGTAGGTTGGGCAGTGGCTGATTAAGGCTCACTGGTGCCCTAAGCACTGACAAATCTTGGTGCCCCATTAGGAATTGATAGTCACCTAACAGTTGGGTTGGAAATATATAAACCAGGATAGACATTTAATACTGTCTCTTTAAGGGAATGCTAAAATTGTAATTGGGTGTGGTTCCTCAAAACGGCCATAAGATGGAGCCAGAAACCTGGGTTGTTAGTTCTGTTGTTGTTAGTTGCTAGTTGTTCTGATGTTCGATGTTCTTGGTTCCTGCCTTTTTCCCTATTGACTGTTGCTGATCGTTGTTCTTCTTGGATTGCTGTAAGTCTGTTACTGAACTGTTTATGATACTGGACTTTGTTATTTGGATTATCCCTGGACTGAAAACTGACTGCTTTAACCGTGAACGACTTGGACTGTTTGTTGCACTTTGCTTAACCGTTTACTAGAAGTAAAACCTACATTTTACTATTTAGTGTATCTGTGTGCTGGTCGTGTGTTATTCCTCACCACTCTCACTACATCTCCCTGTGTGCACTCATTCTCCTAACAGGGAATTACCTTTACACCCCCGCTTTGTACATACTGTACAAATGAAGCCATTTTCTCAACTTTGTGGTGCCCCCCTTGGTGCCCTAAGCGCATGCTTAGTCTGCTTAATGGTTAATACACAATTTAGGTTGAATGTGAGAGAGTGACTGACCAAAGAATAAGTGGGAGTGGGGCCAGTCAGAGGTGTATTTGCTGGTTCTCCGAACTACTCAAAATTTCTACTACTGGTTCTCTGGAACTGCTCAGAACCTGCTGAATACCACCTCTGCTCCACATTCTCTGCACAGCCATCCAAGAAGCCAGCAGAACCATCCAGGAGGCCACAAGGCTGTTCCAGGATAAGAAGCACCCAGTAGTAGGGTGCTTCATCTTGGACATCCAAGGTACAAGATCTACAACACCAGTCAACTCCCCTCCTCCAAAACTAAAAACTTATTATGTACAGCTAGTCCTTTACTTATGATCATACTTGAGTCCTACATTTCTTTGGCTAAGTCAGACATTTGTTAAGTACATTTTGCCCCATTTTATTATCTTTCTTGCCCCAGTTGTTAAGTGAATCACTGCAGTTGTTAAATTACTAAATTGGTGGTTAAGTTAATCTGGCTTCTCCATTGACTTTGCTTGTCAGAAGGACACAAAAGGTGATCACACGACACATACTCCCAGGACACTGCAACCGTTGTAAATATGAGTCAGTTTGCCAAGTGACTGGATTTTGATCATGTGACCATAGAGATGTGGAAACACAAGCATGAAAAAGGTTTTTTTCAATGTGATTGTAACTTTGAATGGTCACGAAATGAACTGTTGTAAGTTGAGGACTACACCTGTAAAAGTTGACCCTCATCATCGTAAGAAAAGATGCATTTGCTCATTAATGACAAACAGTGGCCTGTGAGAAGAACACTCTGTGTAACATGCAAAACACACTAAATAACCAGATGGTTGTTTCATTTTGTCAGGGATAAATATGAAGTAGCCACTACACTTTTATTTCCTTTTAAAGTTTACTGCTTTTCTAGATGGTGATGGCATAGGAAGTTTTAACCTTACACTTAAAATTGTCAACACTTTTTTCTTTGCCCTCTTGCTAAAATATAGTTTTGGGTTTTTTTGCCTGTACTTTCATTTTCCCTACTGTTTTCTATAGCCAGTACAACCATGCTGTCAGTTTCTTTCTTAATTTAGCCTTCCTTTTGTCTTTTTCCTTTTTATTTTTCTAAACAGTTTGGTTCCTTCAATAATCAAGCATTTGCACTGAAAACTTGGATAAACTTTCTGGTTCCTCTGTTGTAGTTACTTTCATGTCCTTTGAAATGTATCATTTTGACTGAACTGTCAAGATTTCAAAACTTGCTGCCAACATAAAAACCCTCTGCAGTCCCAAATATAGCAAGCAAAGAAAGGCATTTCCTTTTTTGCCAACAGGGGGCAGTGCATGTCCACTCAACTATAGGATTTTTACCTGCCTAACCAGAGAGAACAATGGATCGCCATAAAAGCAGCTTGCATTTAATACTGTATCATCTCCAATTTTTATTATTATTGGTTTACAAAAGGGCATGTGAAAAAATGGACTTTTCAGCAAAAGTTTTTGTCTCCAGTAATGAACAACCCCTGCTGGACTTAGTTTCAGTTTTTGTTTGAAATGGCTAGCAAAAAATAATAAATTAAAATGTAATATCAATTTGTTGTCCCATTCAACTCCATCATTTTTATTCTGAGCTTAGATGGAAGGTACTCACTGTATCTTCTTCATTGCTCTGCACTAAGGCATGGAAGCAAACACAGAAAGCTGTATAGAGACTTGTATAGAATGAAGTGTGATTTGGAACAACTGCTTGGCTCTGCTTTAATGGCTATTTCTGTATCCATTATTACCGTATTTCCCCATGTATAAGCACCCCCTTTGTATAAGCCACCCCCCCAATTTTTGGACTGTGAAGTTTTGAAAAAAATATTTTATTAGAGAAACAAGTTATGAAGAAAGAAAATTTACAAAGAAACAAAATTCGACGTCTAGATCTACAACTTCGGTCATGACGCCGAAGCGGTGCGGCGGCGCTAGCAATCTCGCATCGGAACGAGAGTAGGAACGAAGCATTCAGGCCGATGCCTAGCGTATGCATTTCTATCGCGTACTCGCACTCGTAATCGTATCATCACGTACAATTTTTACAAAAAAGTATAGCATACTGCTGGAAAACCAGTTTATTCCTACTTTATTATTTTATGCATTTATCACGTATAAAAAGTGTACCTGCTTTGTATATGCCACCCCCCTACTTTTTGGACTTGAAAATTTTGGAAAAAAGGGGTGGCTTATACATGGGGAAATACGGTAGTTATAACTTAATGTGTTACCTTAAAACTAAAATAAGAGATAAAACAACACTGAATCCTAACCACAAAAAGCTTAAAAGGGGTTAAAAAAACAGGTTAAAAATTATTTACAAACTTAGTGCTAATTGTGCACAAACCTGAATAAGGATGGACAAATACAAGCAGTCAATATCTGACACACCACCAAAAGAAGGGAATTCCCTGAGACACAACTGAATAGAGAACGAAGTATCAGTGTGGTGTTTCTTTTAAAAAAGCCCCTACACCCCCCAAAATGACACCTCTTCTGTAGAAAACAGATCAATGGTAATGCTAAAAGATTATACAGTAGTTCTTGTTTAGTGATTGCAATTGGGACCAGCAACTTGATCTTTAAGCAAAACAATTTCTATTGGGAGGGGGCATATGTAACTATGACTGCTTACAATGCTTACAACGTTAGTTCAGCTTTTCTGTTTACAGCATCAGAAAATCAGAAAAAAACCAGGTGACCCCAAACAAGTTTCTGGAACTTGACCCACAAGATGTTAGGTAAAAGATCAAATCTTATTGCTTTTTCCCCATTCCACTGGCTTTTGAAATGCTCACACTGTAGATTGTAGAGAATATTGATTATAGAGAATATTGGTGTTTCATATTTACATTCATTGGAGATGAAGGGATCGCAAGAGAGTAAGGCAAGCACAAAAAACATGGAATGAACTGGCATGAGCTGTTTGCCATAAGCTACTTAGGAGCAAACAAAAGCCTTCAGTGGGAAACTGATTAGAGTCTTGTCAGTGACAAGCAGCAGCCCCAAAAGATTCTAATTAAGATTACAGAATGAATCTATTAACCTGAAATTAGCAATTTTTAGACACACATGCACTATGAAGAAAAGCACCTTAGGAAGAGATAGCTTTAGGCAATCTTTCAGCTGGGGAGGCGAGGGGAATGGGCCAGATAATACACACTAACTTATAATAGCAAATGAATACACTGAAATTGAGTTGCTGCAAAGGTTATAAATGCAGTCTTGATCCCAAAATTACTTTTTACCTAAGTGCAAATAGTGGCTGTCAAAGCAGTTGCTAAACAAGGGCTACGGGCACATGGACTATTCAAAGTAATTTAGTCTGTTGCCTTTATTTGAGCTTTTACAGTTCATAAAACCCATTGCTTACACTATAGGGCAATCGTGTTAAAATAAACATGTCAAAAGATCACAGATGATTAAATAATAATTTATTAACAGTATTTTCACAAACATTCTAAAGAAAATTCAGAAGTCTCTAAACTTAAAATTTGTTCTCATTTGCAAAGTATTCCTTTAAAAAAGCAAGGAGAAAAAATTATATCTTATAGATTTGTGTTTTGGGACATGTTTTTCAATTCCCGTTTTGAGTAAACCCTTCTTTAATGCTTACAGTACATATTCAATCCTCTTCTCTTGCTAAGAGAAAGTAATTCAACAAATTGATTTTTCACTTGTAAGTATGTAGAAGGGCACTAAATATTTTTCCCAAGCAACACATTTTCAACTTTTAACCTGATAGCAGTTTTGCAAATTCATTCAAGTTATTTTGGAATACATTGAATTCAAAACCCACTGTTCTCCAGAATGAAACCCACCATGCAGTACAATTGTTAGCATGCACTTCGGTGATTATTTTTGTACTCCACGGTATGTGTCTTCTCTGCCAACAAAGGGAGTCCCATTATAATTTGATTAAAATGTACTCAAACATTTTATGACATTAATATTTATTGCTTTATATGAATACTGTATTGAAAGCCCAAGCATCCAGTTTACACACAAATTATACAATTATATACCGTTTCACAATGGCAGTGAGCACTCTTTACAATCTACAAAAATCTACTTTACAGAAATTTAAAAATTCTAAATATCAAAAAGGTACAGTTGAAGAAACAGGTATAAATTTGGCAGCCAGTAAATGTGACTGGGAGGTTGTATTTTGAGTGTTTTTACACATTGATGTCTGAAAAATATAGTGTGACATATTTAAAGCAGTAATTGTGCTTTGAGCTGGTTTTGGAAAGGAAGTGTTAACGCTGGCTGTCAAAGTGGCATGTTCAAAAATATTTAGTTCACTTTCAAAATAATGTACAAATGGTAGCCATTCAGTTCTGATACATAACTAAGACATGCAATGCTGCAGCATTTCATATCAGTCTGATCTCCTACTATAAAACCATTATGTAATGTCAGAAATTTCCTCAGTTCACAGAAACTATCTTGTCAGGTTTTCAAACATTCCTGCTACAAAAAAAAGCTGAAGATATTATTTTGAAATCTGTTCTCAAGACAGTTTTTCAATAGTAAAATGGAAACCTATCTTCCAGGCACCTCAGAATGTACAAAAAGTGTTGTTTGAACAGAACTCTTGGAATGTATTTGACCTGGTACTTTCAACAACAATTGCATCTTTTAGGCTATCAGATGGGCCTAATTTTATTTGTTTTATTCAGGGGTAAAAATGTTTTCTTGAACTTGGTTGCTTCTGTCTGGAACAGAAAATGCATCTAAAGTGCAAACATAGATTTTCTTTAGATTTGTATATTATCAAGTATTTATTATATGCCAATGTGTAGCTTTTTCAAGCACAACATGTAGTCAAATGAAAATCTGTAAACCAACATAAAATTGAAGTGTTAAAAACCAAACCAAAAATTAACTGCTACAGCATTCAGGGGAATTAAAGGAAAGAGAGAGAAGTAATTAAATGTAGAATCTCCAAAAAATTGTCAGAATTAGAACTGCCTTCCAGTTTAAAAATTTTAATTGTAAATAATAAAAAACTATACACAGACCAGATTTGACCATACTGAAATTTCAGTGGCAAGCAGGACCTGAAGGAGCCAATATTTCACAGTAACAAGTACAAGTCCTTCAGGATTTAACGCACTGAGAAGTTCAATTTACAGCCTGCTTCTCTTGGAAAACTAATAGTCCACTTTTATTACATAAAATTATTTATACAGTGTAAAACCAGAGCCTCGTGGAAAATACTGCCTCTAAGCGTATTAAAATTATTAATCTTGTTCCATAGGTTCATCTGCAGCTTCATCGCTGTTTTCCACTGGGGTCTCTGATGCAATTTCAGGAGTTTCACTAATATTTGAGCCCAATTCTTCTTTGTCACTGCTGTCAGCTTTGGTACTAAAAGATCCACTGTTCTCACTATTTGGAGAAGATGAGTCTTTCATTTCTTGAGTCTGGTCAGATTCTCCAATTCGATTATTCTCCTCAGAAACATCTTCTTTCTCAATTAAGGAGGCACTGTCTTTGTCTATAACTTTTCTTTCTGGAAACACTTCTCTTGACATCATGAGAGATTCTGGAATATAAAGTTAGGAATATGTTATATGGATGTTTAAAACAAAACACTATAGGTTTATACAGGTAACAATCATGAAAATGCACCCTTTCTTTTCCTTTATGTGTCAGCAGGTGACAGCATTTAGTTGACCTTACTTAGCTGAGAATTTATATGTTTTGGTTAGTTCTTATAAGGGAACCCTTGGGAACTCCAAGTCTATTGCCTAGATTGGAAAATTGGAGAGGTGAACCCTGTAAGGGAGTAATGGCAAACCAATCCTGTAATACTACCAAGAAAACTGCATGATGCAACCAGAAAGAGTTAAGATCATCTTGAGGGAGTCTTTATTTGTATGGGGAAGTACAATATCAATTAGAGATAGCAGGGAATGGTACGGTACTCACAAGACATAGTTCTGTGTGTATTTAAATGTCTCATTTTGAGTAACAAGCAAAATATTAGAATATATTTACAGGTAGAAAGATTGGCAGCCAGAAATGGATCATTATATTCTGCTGCTCCAACCAAAACATCCTATTCTCCCCATGATGATATAACGCTAAACTAAACCCTTGTTAATTTCTATACTTTAATGATATTACAAGATCAATTATGTGATACTTTAACTAACCAATTTAACAATCTCCAGTTTCAGGAAACCAATTCTGATACTACACATTATTTGTAGCTCCAGGTTAAACTGTGCAAACCTTGGTGCTGTCTGAGCTTGTTTCTTTGCAGACATTTCATTACCAAACTAGGCAACATCATCAGTTCTAAGGGAGTATGGAGTATCCACTCATTTTATATGCGGGTGGCTTGTCCTGTCAATGTTTGGAGTGGGCTTGGTGGTTCCTTGATTGGACTATTCGCTGTTAGCTTGTCTGGCAGTTCCTTGATTTTTTACTTCTTTATTGTTGATCTAATGTTAATCTTGATGTTAATCTCTGCTGTTTTGGATGTTGATTGCTGATGAAGATTAGTCTGGGTCTTTTTGTTTCCTTTTTGACTTTTTGATTGTCTGTTTTGAATGGCACGTAGATGTTATATGCTTGTTGATGGCTGATTTGTCTGAATGCCATCCAGGAATTCTGATATTTTTTTGACTTGGCTTGACTTAAAATGGTCACAGTTGCCCAGTTGAAACTGGTTAAGTCTGACCATGTGTTGTGAAATTAAGGGTGTTTTTAACACGTTCCTGACTGCTAGCTGGTGTTCATGAATGCAATCTACTAGTCTTCTGCCTGTTTGTCCTACATAGTGGCTATTGAAGTCCTTACACTGTATGTTGTAGAGACTCTTGCTTTTATTTCTAGGTCTGCTGGCCTTTTAAGTTTACTTAGAATATTCTGGAGGGCCTTAGTTGGTTTGTGTGCTACAATGCCATATGGTTGTAACAGACTATTGGTGATTTAGTAAGATATTTCTGATGTATGGCAGTGTTAATTGTTTCATAGTATGCATTGGTTGTGCTATATTGGATGGAGTGGTCAGGCACTTTTTGATGAAGTTTGGTTAGTTTATTACAACTAACTGCAAATTGTAGCAACTTGATGAAATTGTATGGATATTTTGTTGGAAGATGTTGTATAGATGATTGGTATCCTTTTTCTGATGTTCAGGAATGCTACAGTGTATTTGTGCTCAACTACTGTGTTCCTCACAAAATAAGGTCGGGCCTTATTTTTTTTTGACCCCCGAAAAAACGGCTAGGCCATCTTTTCGGGGGTGACTTAATTTCCCCCCCCCCTTGCATCCTCAGGTGGGTGGGCGGCGACTGCTTGGATGTTGACCTTGGCGTTGGTGGAACACTTTGTATTGGGAGACCTTCCGCCACCGTTGCTTTCCCTTCTCCCTTGCTGCTGCGGCGTTAGAGCAATGCCGCGGCATTTGGCGCAGCCACGTGCGGCCAGTCAGGGCTCCTCCCTGCACCCGGAGGAGACACTCGGCTTCAGGAGCTCCTGTCTTTGTCTCCTACCTTCCCTTTGCCTTCGAAGGTAAAGACAATTATTTAAAAAACGACACCCTACTACAACAAAGTTTCCCCTGCCCGAGAGGGCAGCCCAACCCCAAGTGGGGAGGTGAATCTCCCAGAGCCGCAGCGCAGGATCAGCCCAACTCGGGAGAAGCATCCAGCCGCCATCCCTGCCTGGCACCGGGCAGAGAGCAAAGAGCTTCGCCTGGGGCGCCCAGCGCAGCTAACAGGCGGGCCCTCCTTCCCGGCAACAGAGCTCTCATCAAGGCAGCAAGCACCTCCCCGCTGGACCCTCTGCTTATCCCGCCAGGGCCGCGCCAGAGCCGTGCGGGCTGGGCAGAGCCAGGAAAGCGAGCCGCGGATGCGCGCCCACCTGCCAAGCAAAAGAGCCGGGCCGACCTGAGCTTGGCTTCCTTCCCAAGTCCCTCCAGCAGGAACCCGAAGGTGCCACTGGGATAGGCTGCCCAAGGCAGTGATAGCGCCCACCCGTCCGCGGACAGGGAGGCAAGGTGATGGCAGCGCTGCTTCCCTGGCCGTCGGAGAGAGCCCGAAGCCCCCTGTCCTTTCCACCCCTCGCCCAGTCCGTCCCCACGCATCTCCAAATGCGCCGGCAGCTCCAAACGCTGCAGCGGAACGGGCATCAGGCAGAGGAGCTGACTTGGCGGGGCTCAGCTCAGAGGAGGACATGGCGCAGCCCATCGCCTTGCCTCCCTGTCCACGGATGGGTGGGCGCTATCACTGCCTCAGGCGGCCTCTCCTGGTGGCCCCTTTGGGTTCGGGCTGGAGGGACTTGGGAAGGAAGCCAAGTTTGGGTCAGCCCAGCTCTTTTGCTTGGCGGGTGGGCGCGCACCAGTGGCTCGCTTTCCCAGCTCTGCCCAGCCCGCACAGCTCCGGCGCAGTCCTGGTGGGATGAGCAGAGGGCCCGGCAGGGAGCCGCTCGCTGCCTTGGCGAGAGCTCTGCCGCCGGGAAGGAGGACCCACCTGTCAGCTGTGCTGGGCGCCCCAGGCGAAGCTCTTCGCGCTCTGCCCGGCACCAGGCAGGGATGGCAGCTGGGCACTTCTGCTGAGGTGGGCCGATCCTGTGCTGCAGCCCCGGGAGATTCGCCTCCCCCCCCCCAGGGTTGGGCTGCCCTCTCGGGCAGGGGAGGTTTGTTGTAGTAGGGTGTCGTTTTTTAAATAATTGGCTTTACCTTTGAAGGCAAAGGGAAGGCGGTGACAGGAGCACCTGAAGCCAAGTGTCTCCGCAGGGCTCCGGTTGCAGGGAGGAGCCCTGGCTGGCAGTGCATGTCTGCGCCAAACACCGCAGCGTTGTTCTAAACGCTGCAGCAGCAAGGGAGAAGGGAAAGCAACAGTGGCGGAAGTCTCCCGATACGAAGTGCCCCACCAACGCAGGCAGCACCATATCCAGGTATGCAACAAAAGTACTTCCTAACGGCAAGCCCCCCCCCCCACCATTCCCATTTCACATGTTTAATATAAGCCTTAATTTGGGGGGAGGTGCTTAATTTGATTTTATGCCAATAAAACATGCTGGGCCTTCCTATTGGTGGAGGCCGTATTGTTGGAGAAACACAGTACATAGCGCTCTTAAACACTTTCTCTTATGGGAGGTTGTGTTGTTACTTTGATAGTAGAGCACTCAGTTATTGTGGATGGTTTTACTTTAGACTCTTTGTTTTTAATTTGCCCTAATTGCCTCTGATGATGAAAATACCCAGAAAGGGTAGCATGTTATTTTCTTTTTCCTTTAGTTAATTTTATACATTTAAAGAGGTTTTTGATGATTTTGTGTGTTCTCTTTAGTGTGACAAAGCAAGCCCCACGAACACTGATAAGTATATAACCATACATGTGTACTTATATATGTATATAAAAAGAGGTGAAACCTCATTCCCTACTAGCGCTCATGTTATATAGCTATATATAGCTAGCTAATGAAACATCTGCAAGAAAACAACCAAAACCCAGAAAGCACCAAAGGACCCCACAATTTGCTAAATATCGCAGTGTTACACTGGCATGAAGGCAGAAGATTAAAAGTCAGTTTAGTGACCTTTTATGAATTAAAGTATATGGAAATGTCACTGCACAAAAATCGGCTATTTGCAATGCCAATTTACAAAATACAACACACATTCAAATCTGACCATTGACAGAAACAATTGGAGTTCAATCTGAATTTAATACATAACCTGTGCAATTTCACTGTATCAAAACATAGTATGTTTATAGAGACGTATTAGAAAGACCACTCCCAGGTCTTTCTCATTCTCATAACTAGGATACTTCAAACAAACTGGCATAGCTTAAACAAAGTTGGATGCAGATCTTATTCTATATAGAAATGAATGGAATATATTACAACTAAATTATTATTTACTTATTATTAAATCTGATTGCAACTCACAGAGTTCAAAATAAATGATAAATGTAAATTTAAGCCATGTTTTAAACACATATTCAGGGAATACATTTTCTACTGAAATGATATATACCTTCTTCCTCCTCAACTTCTTCTTTACAATGCTGTCTCTCTCCAATGGCTTCTTTTTCTTTATCCTGAGATGTAGATGTTGTCTCAGTCTCTTCTACCATTGCTGAGCAAGCTTCATGGGAACCAGTCTTGTTGGAGGTTTCTTCAGCTTCCTCCTCTTTGTCAAATTTAAGTCTTTTTACTTCATAGCCTTCAATTTCTGATGGATCTTCCCCAGGATGTTTATTTTTTACAGGACAGTTTTGGACTCTTTCAGGCTCAGATGCTGGCAATTCACTAAAAGACAGAAATATAATGGAAACACAAAGGATCATATTTTCATATGAAGAGTTAAAGCAGGGATATTGCCTCTTAAGTAATCAATCCTATTGATTTGAATAACTTCTACCGCTTTGCCTAAATATAACTATATTAAATGTTTTGATTTACACAAAGTAACTATTCTTGCAATAAAGAAAACAAAGTTTTCATACAAACCAATTGTGCCAGCATCACCATTCCAATTCAACAGGAGTATCTTGTATAAAATCTTGTTTTAAGTAAAATGATGTTCACAATGTATGAGAAATTTGGTTCTTTATAATCAATGCATACAATCCAGTATTGGTGCAAACAGATTGTTTTTGCTTGTATAATAAAAAAAAAATCCTTTCTCCTGTCTGCAGCCTGTTAAATCCCTACTGAATTTTTAAGAACACAAGGGAATATATAGTCAACTGCTACTTCTCAATTCCATAGTCGGAACAAATTCCCTTAGCTGAATTTTTTTTAACATGTCATTGAAATTTAATTTCCCACAACAGATTATGATCTAAGTATTCACACTGATTTTAAAGATCAACAACTGAGGTACTCTAGGATACATTATTTATAAACATCCTACAGTATCCTAATGTAGTATTTATGCATTAAGACTTTTAAAATAAGAAAGGAATAATTCATGCCCGCATGAAATCTGCCTGAAAAGAGGTTGTGCTTATTTTCATTTTGGTGAACATTATTTTTCAAGCATTAACAGAAAATACAGATAGCCCTTGACTCAACTACAATTAGGTTTGGAATTTCCATTGCTAAGTGATGCAGTCATAAAGCGAATCATTGTATGACTTTATTGCTTAGCAACTGAAAGTCTGGCAGTCCTAGTTGCTGTTATAACTCTAAATGAGTGGATCATTAAGTTGGGGGGTGGGGGCGCAATGTGAAATGAGCATAAGTAGGCCAGGAAAATAATACACTGCAGCTCAGGGAGTTTCTTGGCCTGAAAGAAGCCCCTGAGCCACAGCAAAGTCACACCCACAGTCGACCCAGCCTGGCCATTAGTGTGGCGCAAAACCACTGTATCCCAGGAAATCTTGACCACTGTGTTCCACAGGCCCTGCTGTTCCCAGGTGATCTTTGCAGTTTTCCTACCACAGCTGAGATGTGCCCAGACTGACAACTACTGTATCTAAGACAGGTGCTGGCCACATCAGGCCTTCTTACAAAGTCACTTGTGTTGTTCTCCAAATTGTGATTCATTCTCCAAGTAGCCGTCATAATGCTTTGGAAAGCTTACAGAAAACTTCAGAGGTCTTCCCTAGGCCTTGTGAGAACGGGTCTGCTATTTAAAGAATGGAGAGCACACACCTCTTTCCTGTGATGCTTCAAATACCAAAAAGGCTTTCTGAAGACTTTCCAAAGCACTGCAAGAATGGACTGTTTTATTTGAAGCATATGTGGCGTGCATGACTTGGAGAAATGATGCGAGCGGCCATAAAAAAAAAAGGCTTGTTGAGAGCAGGCCAAACAAGCCTCATCAGTAGCTGGAGGAAAGTGTGAGCACAGGGGAACTGCGGCTTTGAATGGGGCTGGAGTTGAAGCGCCTCTGAGGTTAATAAGTACTGGTGGGCTGTCAATCACCCAAATTTTAATCTTTGGAGCTAAGGTTGTAAATCCCTTGGTTCAGTGCCACTGTTCACATTGGACACTCACTGAAGAAATGGTTTTTAGATTGAGAAACTTTTTTTGCTTTTTCTTAATATGGCATGTTATGATAGAACTAAAATGTAAAATTTTCAAGGGAGAATGTGCTTAAAAAATAAAATATTAATCTCAAGAGCACATTTGAAGATATATTTCTTTTACAAACCTGTTAATTTTCTCTTCAGTTTGCAGGAGGCCCAGCTCCTTACTTTCAGAACTGTCTGGTAAACCATTTGTAGTCATAGGAGGTGACAGAGAAACTTTTGGTCGAGTTACAGGTCGGGGTGTCCCAGGACCATTTATATTAGATCTGCAAAGGAAATATTTAATTAGTCAAATCTGGAAAGCCAAATTTCTCTTAGATCCCTATATAGATATATATATATATATTATTATTATAAATGGACTTCCGCCAGTTGTTTAATAATGAAAGTCATATAATTTTTCCCAACAGTACTGAAAAACTATTCAATAATACAAAACACTTCCATATAATCAAAGTATAACATTAGTATAACAAAGCATAACTTAAGTAATCTATTATCTATCTATCTATCTATCTATCTATCTATCTATCTATCTATCTGGAAAAGCATTTGATCTCCCAATTCTAAAAATAATTTAGAACAGGAAATGACCTGATGCAAGATTCTGAATTATGGTTAAATATCCAAGTGTTTTAAAAACAAACATTGAAAATTAAATAGTAATCCATCATCTTATATTGTTTAGAATGTGATCATTTTAAGTACTCTCTCTTACCTGTCTGAATAACCCGGTGAGTTTCCTGGAAACATTACACCATTCATCCTGTTTAAACTGTTGGAATTATTTTTCCTATAAGAAATAAACATGTTTTGAGATTTCTGCAATATATAGGTTTTTTTTTTTTAAAAAAACAGATTTTGGCTAAGAGCAAATACCTCCAGATTCCTAGAAGCTTTGTTTCTCCTTTTCCCCCCTCTAAAAGTTGTATAATTACAATCAATTATTAAAGAGAACCTGCTATGTTTATTTTTTTCCAACAGTACTGAAAAACTAATTATGCAAAAGCACAACTGTGTACTGGGGGGGGGGTGTCTTTAATTTTTTTACCATCTAATATACCTTTCTTGGCTCTAGTTCCACTTTCCTTTCCTGAAAATATTCTATTAAAGACCATGGATAATACATAGGTAGTCTTTGTTCAGTGACTGCCACATTCAGCGACTGTTCAAAATTGCAATAGTGATGAAAAAGTAATGATGTGAGTAATCCTTGCATTTACAACCTTTGCAGGCCTGAAATAAGATCATTAAGCACAGTCATGGTTTCACTCAGTGACTGCTTTGCTTAATGACAAGTTGCCAATCCCAATTATAGTCACTAGAAAAAGACTGCCTATAAACTCTTTTTGTTAGCTCTCTACAAATTCCTTGTCAATTTATACTGAAACAAAGTAGGTCTTATATCATAGATGAAATATCCCAGATTTTATAGATAGTCCTTGACTCAGGACGTCAACTGAGACAGGAAATCCCAGAAATAACTGAACCCATTTTTTTTACATTTTTTGTTATGGTCATTAAGCAGATTAAGCAAACCTAATTGGTTTTTTTTTTAAACTAGAAAGTGGTTAAAAAGTTGTAAATCATGATGATGTGACTCTGTAACACTATAACCAATACCATCTCAGTCCCATATCCAGGCCTGAAATGCAACCGAAAGATAATCCACCTCCATCCAGGTCTCTTTTCCAGCATAGGTGAGAAGACGAGATACCTACCAAATGGAACGACAGCTGTACTAAGGGGAAAGTTCTCTGCTAGTCCTCTAACCACACAACAGCCCAAAATCACATAGAGGCCTCCCGTTATCCAAAATGTTATGTCTGAATCAAACCGTTCCTTCTCAGGGCGCCATGTTGTCTGTCACAAATCCTCAGGGACACATGCTGAACAACTGGCCAAACGCTGCTGTCTGGTGATCCAGTGCTGCAGCCTCCCTGCGTCCAGTTCTAGCCTGCAGCAGCTCCTTTTCAGCCAAACCCCTCGGCTGCTGGTCACGGAAAAAACCCAGCATAGCTGCCAAATGCAGCACCTCTGCCACCTCCACCTCCGAGCAAAGCACAAATAATGCCTCCAAAACAAAACAGCTGTGTGCCAGCTGTCGGAAACTGGCACACACCCAAGGCAGTCTCAACACAGCTCCTACTCTTGATAACACTATGGGAGACAAAGCAAGAACAGATGCTTAGCATAGTTCTTTCCTTCCACAGTTAATAGCCCAAGCTGTGTGGGTTTATAAGCAAATGTTGAGGGTTAAATCTCATTTCATGAAAAGTAGCCCAGTGCAGATCAGGTAGGCTGCAACATCTGCTGTCTCTGAAAGCCTTTGCTCTCATAAGTCCAGTATAAAAAAGCAATCACTCATAAGCTAATACAAAAAAGAAAGCACCCAACATTAAAAAAATCGCCCAAAAGCAAGCACGTTACCCTACTTCTTATATGACCACCATTAAAAAAGGCTGATTTGTTGCTATTCTATTTCCTAATAAAGTTGACCCCAAACTACCTGTTAACAGGAAATTTTCTATGCTGGTCCCCTCAAACCTAAGAACACCATCGATAACAAATGCATTGCAATCTTGACAATGAAGCAGTCTCAACTTTTAGAATAAAGGTAACCAAGGTCATACTCACTCTGAAGAAGGATATACACAGCTGACAACCATAACATTCTGTAAAATAGGGGAAAAAAGAAAACATCAAGACTTATGGAAAAAGTAAAAGCAAATTTTACAAGTCAATAATTCATCTTGTAGTCCTACATTGTTTGGCTGGTCCTTATTAGTATCTGATTCATCAGCTCAAGCTGTTTGTCTATATCATAAGACATAGATAAATTTCTGTCTTCCAGACTTATGCATCGTTACTTCCTGATTCCCAGTCAATCTGAACCTTATCTCTGGCATGGCACTGTCTTCCTCTGAGGACCAGTTCTGTGTAATGTGGTAAGGCATGAGGTAAACACCAGAGGATTAGGGATTCTAGTCCTGCCTTAGGCTTGAAACCAGCGGGGTGGCCTGGAGCAGTCATTCATTATGAACCCTAAGGAAGGAGGCAATAAAAAACCACTTCCTAAAAACCCCTTGCCAAGAAAACTGCCAAGTCCAGGCAAGATTCAACACTAATTTGAAGGCATGTACATACTTCCTCCACTTATTTTCAAAGACTTCTTTTTCAGCCTGCCTACTCTTTCCCAATTGATGAGGTAGTGGGATGGGGTAGTATGATCATTCTCAATCTTTGTGACCTTTTATAGGCTGGATTTTGGAATTAGGAGTGGGCAGCACTGAGTTGCACTGGTCCTCCTCCTTCCTCTGGAGTCAGTTTGAGTCTATGTTGATTGAGGGAGGGGCAAAGATCCAGGTGGTAGGGGTGGGGGAGATCCAGACTATGGCCCTACTCTTTCAAGGTACCCCAGGGCTCAAGTTCTTTCTCCTGTCCTACTTAACAACTACATATGGCTACTGAGGGAAGGTGATTTAAGGGTTTGGGGTGAGCTATTATCAATATACTAATGATACCCAGCTTTATAACTCCACCCGCCTGAGCAATGCCATGGACATCCTGTATCACTGCCTGGAGGCTGTAATGGCCTGGGTGGGTTGCAGTGACCTTCAACTCAATCCAAGCAAGACAAAGTGACTTTGGGTATTTAGGGCTTCAGGTGACAAGGTTTTTCCATTAGTCCTGGATGTGGTGGCATGGCCCCAGATCGACCTGGTGTGCAATATGGGGGTCCTCATGGACTCATGGCTTCGGTTAGAAGACCAGGTGGAAATCATGGCCACCATAATGGCCTTTGTACAGCTTAGGGTTGCATGTACCATTTGCACCCATTCCTGAATCAGTTTTGCTCACACTCCCTCTTCCCCTTGTGACTTCTTGCCTGGACTACTGCAATGCAGTCTGTATGGGGCTACCATTGAAGAGCATTTGGAAAGTTCAACTGGTGCAGAATGCAGTTGCATAGGTAGTAATGGGTGTCGGGTATTCAACACATGTAGCATCACTGTTTCGTGAGCTGCATTGATTGCCAGCATGCTTCTAGGTGCAATTCAAGATGCTGGTTATTTCCTTTAAAGCCCTTCATGGCTTGAGGGTCAGGTTATATAAAGGCCATCTTCTCCCAGTTGTTTCTACTAGTTCTGACAGGCAGGTTGGGCATACTGCAGGTCCTGTCAGCAGATGGAGCCATGACTTCTCTGCCGTAGCTTCTGCCCTCTGGAATATTCTCCCTGCAGATATCAGGATGACTCTGACCCTGTTGGCTGTTCCACAAGGCCATTAAGACTTGGTTATGTACCAGGGCCTGGGCCCCTGAATATGTTCAGAGTCCCCTTTGATAATTGCATTAATATCCATAGGAACAGTTTTAACTTGGTGCCAGATATTTATTTTGCATCATTTTAATATTTTTTTGTTTATGATATACGCCACCCTTGTTGAGATGGGCAGCTATAGAAATCAAATCAGTCACTGAAAAAAATAAAATCATTCCAGATCAATCTTCCATAGTACTGTGTACGTGGAAATGGTTAGCATCAGTAAATGTATTTCATCAAAAAGTCAAATAAATGCAAATCAAATACAATAAATATAAACCCATTAAGCAACAACTAAAGACAATACTGAAATATAATTGAATTGCTGTTTATACTATATAACAATTCTAAAAATTAATTAAAAAAACAAAATTTTGTTAATTCTGCTAAAAAGGTTAAACAAATTGAAAAAGCTACAATTTTAGTTCAAGAACAATTCACTATTACCTTTTCTACTCCTCTGAGAAATTTGTCTATTCCTGTGTAATTCCGCCTAGGATCTGTTAGCAGCTCACAAAGTCGCTGAATAGTAAATGGGATACTGAAACAAATTGAAACAAGCTAATTTTCACTTTGAATGCATATTGAATGAGAGAGAATGAATAAACCTATTCAGCTAGTACATTTTTAAATCTATAAACTGTACATGTACCACTTGTTCATTTATTAGCTCTAAAACTGTATATTAAGTAAACAGTAGGTGGAGCTGCAAGATCACAGAAATATGTGCTTGCCTCCAAAGTGTCCTATGATGGCTAAAGAGTCCTCAACCATTCACTTAATATATCATTCATTGGATAGTACAAAAAATTAATAAGAGGTGAACCAAGTGAAGAATCTCTTGCTTTCAGATGTGTGCTGAGAGATATACTCAGCTATAAAGGATTCTGAATTCTTTCATAGGAAACGATACAAAATTAACCCACTGAAAATATGCTTTCATCAAATACAATAATATAGAATAACTGCTTCGTTTTCAAATGTAAATGAATCTATTTAAAAATTAAGATATCAACTATAGCTATTTTCAGTGAATGATTAATATACTAATAATAGAGCAGAGTAGGCAGTTTGATGACTCGAAAGCATCATGATAGGATGCCTATTGCAAATGTCAGAGCTATGTGAGTTTAAATGTTGATTAAACAAAAATAACTTTCCATTTTAAATTGGCTCCTTATTCATACCCTTGTTCAGTTCAGTGGAGGCATCTATTTTAAAAATTCTCTATAGTGTTTCAGTGCTTAAAACATCTTCACCAAGTGTCAATTGTTCATAAGTACAAACTCTATCCCTGCCAATTAATATAATAGATTCTGCTCTCTGGAAGAGAAACTGTAAATATGTAACATACATATAATTTATACAGATTAATTCCTGACATGTTATGAATTAACAGTAGTAGTCCTTGTGTTATGTTCATTCATTGATTGGAAGATATTCTGATTCTGGAAACTATCAGGGAATTAAGAAGTCAAAGTTTTAATTCTGATAAGAATAAAACCTTAGTTTCTTAAATTAATTTCCTAATAATTCCCTGTCTCAGGAACCCACTTTGGAAATTTAATTACAACAGTAGTTCTCAATCTTTTTTTTTACCACAGACCCCTTTAAATGGCTTCTGGGGTCATGGACAAAGGGTGTCAAACTGGCAGCCTACAGGCCGGATGCATCATGCCCGCCCCAGCTCCATGAATGGGAAAAACGTCATGAAACTCATGTGACAGCAACATGACGCAGAAGTTTGACACCTGTGCCATGGACCATCAAGACTTAACTCAAGATTTAAATTGTAACATTTCTTCAAGCCTTCATGGACTGCCTGTAACATCGCAGCCCCCCAGGGGTCCATGGACAACAGGTTGACAACTACTGCATCACAATATTTCCCTTGTTGCACCTCCATAATTAAGTTACTCATTATCCAACTGCAATTCTAAAGAGGATTAGAATCTACATTTAAAGTATGATTTCAAATAATGAAAAAGCATCCTAATTTAAAAAGTAGCTTGCAGATTTAACCACAAGCAACTGGTCAATTCTTGTATCAAAGGAAGTTGGAAATTACTTTAAACAAAACATTTCTCCCTTATTATTTGAACTCCATTTTGGCTTTTCTTTGTCACTCCCTTTATAAAATTATTTTTTCTTTGCTTTTATATATATATATATATTTTGAAATTTAAACAGTTTTGAAAAAAAATAGTCAAGGAAACAAGATGTAAGACCTGAAACAGTTAACATAAACCAACAGTTAACATAAGCCAATGTCATATTAACATGATGTATCTATGTAAATTTTAAAGAATTCTGTTAAAAAATAATTATAGTTTGAAACAAAAGAAAAGAAAGTCACAATGAAAACTATTAATGGTCAGGCCATTAAACTATTCCACAACTTGGAGAAAAGCCAAGTTTTTAAAGAACAACTAAAAGGTTCCAGGGTCTGATTTACACTGTTATATCTGATATAAATAGAAGCTTAAAATAACTGTAGATACATGTCCACTAGAATTTGCAGTAAAATAGCTTCATGTATAATCTGAGTTAAGAGGAGACAAGCAAGTCAATTTCACAGAAAAGTGCAATTCAAAATGTTTGCGTTAAGAATTAGAATTTTGCCAACATTTATTTACACCCATTATTCATTATGCAGATATGACAGAAAATCAATACAATATGAAGGTCAGAACAGAATCCTGAATTTGATGACAAATCAAGTGGTTTAAACAACAAAGTTACGGATATAATTCTGCATACCCATTAAAGCCAGTAACTATTTTCAGAATCCGTTCTTTCATCTCCTCAAAGGGAATATATTCCACATTAGGATTAGGAGGGCCTCTTGGCTCAGGAGCAGAAGTTCTGAAGTCATCCATCACTTTTTCCAGTTTGAAAATAAAATATCCTTTAAATTGTGACCACTGAATCCTAAAAAAAGAGATATACAATACATACTTAACATTAAAAATAAAGTGTTAATCATATATTAAAACAATAAAGCAAGTTTCGCATTTTCTATTTTTCAGGAAAGCAAGAAAAACGTGTGAGTAAATGCAAAATATGCTGTTCTTTAAAACCAAAATGAGTTGTCCTTGACCTATGACCATTTGTTCGGTTAGCATTCTAAGTTATGATGGTCCTGAATAAATGTGGTTATGACTGGCCCTCAAGAGTTCTGGCTATCAAGCACTTCTGTAGCCATTTGATCAAAATCTGGGTACTTGGTTAACTAGTTTGTACTTACAACCAGTTGCAGTACCCCATGATCACCATTTGAAGCCTTCCCTGCTGGCTTCCTCAGAAAATGAATGGGGAAGCAGGGAAGGTTGTAAGTTACAGGGTTTAATCATCAAATAGTCCCAGATGTAACATTTGATTAAGGACTTAGCTTACTTTAATGTTAATAATCGATTTGGTAAATATCAGCAATTTAACACAAATTGATACACCCACTGTATTTGCTTTCAATGTATTTTATTTTTCCCTGTTTTGAAATACTAATCAAAATGCTAATATTAAAAAAAGCATACATTCTGGATTTTTATAATAAAGTATTTTGGTTTGTATCCAGACTTAGTAATGTCAACAGAAATCAGTGGGGGATATTTTAAGTCAATTTTATATTAAAATCTAACCCTTTGGTAATTTGACAAGAGCAATGATTTAGTTGTTTCATGAACAAGATTCATTTTAGGAGTTATTCATTTTAGAGGAATGTTGAAGAACTACCAAGAAACAGGAAGAAAGAAGGATTACAGCTGTTACATAAATGCATTTCATAAAACAAATGAAGCATTCGACCAGTCATACTATTAACCTATGACCTGGTTCCTTAGAAACAAATTTACTATATATAATCAGACAGAGAGATTGCATTGTTGAAAGGCACAAACTCTTTTAAGAGCTTTATCACATACTAAGAGCTATGAACTGTGTTAAGAAAGATGTCTTTTGTCCTTTGATGGAGCAAATGGTCAGTCTCTGCCATTTTCTTGACCTAAGGTTTTCAGTAAACATCAGAATTACTTCCCTCCTTCCTCATTCAGCTGCTGGCTTGAGAAGGTTGCTCCGTCTTAGAGAGAAATGATTGATTCAAAGGAACCCAGTTGGCTTTGTGCCCAAAGCAGAACAGAACTCATGATTTCCCAGTTTTCTAGCTTGATGCTTTAACCATTACACTAAACTGACATCACCTACACATGCCCTAGAGTAGACAGCTATAAACCCTATAAAATTGAAAAACTGAATAGATCCTTTTTGCTACTTGCATAATGCCTCTTTTTGTAAGCAAAAGACAATAATGCAAGGCTTGCCCGTCAGTATTTCCTCTTGCCTTCAAATTTTCCTTACCCATGCTTTGTCTCGTTGATAACCAAGCCTAATGATAAATGTAAGGAGACAAAGTTGAGTCAAGTACACATACAATAATTTTTCCAATCCCAATACAAAAAAGGAGCCTGGCTCTTTAAAACTAACAAAATAACAGAGTTAGAAGGGATTTTGGAGGTCTTCTAGTCCACCCCCTTGCTCAAAGCAGGAAACTTTATGCCATTTCTATCTAGAATACAGATATGGTGTTCTCTCCAAAGTTTGAAAAAATATCTAGTTATAACTCTTGGTATTTGACATTCATGTTTGGTTAATAAACTGGCAGTGTTTATTTCAGCTTTTTATGCAAACATTTGAAATGATTGTGGGATATTCAGCAGCCCAACAAATGATACTACGCTCCATGAGTGTGGGCATGTTAAAAAAACTCATAGAGCAAAACTAAACTACAAGAAAAAAACCTGAATAATCTGTAGAAAGTGTGTAAGGCAGACAACAAAAACAGCAACTCGTCTCAAGGTATGTTGCCATGTTAAAATTCTCAGTTGCAAATCCACACAGGATAAAAAGTTAACAAAAAACTATTAGCAGATTTCACCATCTACATTAGCTCTAACAGATCTTATCAGTTTTAGTACTTTGATTGCAAAACTATTTTTCTTGTGGCTATTTTCACAAAAACTTGATTCTGCCTATTCATGTTTTTATTCTTTGTGTTACCATGGCTTCACTACAACATTGCTGCAACAAGACTCTCAAAGGAATGTACAGAATACAGTACAGTCGTTTCTTTAGCAACTGGGGTTTTTATTAATACAAGATCAGATAGCTGTATAGCAAACTTATTTTTCAAAGGTATCTCTAAGTTCCTCATATTATTCATACAGAATATTAAAGTTCAGTATTCTTAGAATGAGCAGAATACCTCTACCGGTGCCTAGGTAAGTGATTAAAAAATAAGTTAAAAGTAAGGCTATTGATGTGTTCTGCCACGTTGGTTCTCAACATAAATTGCACAATTTAAAACAAAATCTCTATTCACCTTTCCCCAATTAGATATTCACATGTCACAGGAAGTGCTACTTTCATACAACCTGTATTTTTCCGTCTAATTTGAATCAGATGAAGTTGTATAATCACAATCTTGGTAAAAATGAAATAATTTCCATCAATAATTTAACTTCCTCAGTGGAATATTACAGAAAAAATATACCATTTAGTTTTATCTTTGGTCCATAATCTATCCAAGAAAGGAAATTACCTATATTTTCCTAAAACAATTTCTTATTGAACTCTTACTGCTTGGTAAATGAGTGCTAGATTGCATTCACAGGAAATTATTTACTATTATCAGTATATCTTTAATCTAAAGAAACAGTAGCTCAGTGCATAGCAGTTTGGATCTACCTCAGGAAATCTGAATATAATTTACTCAGTCCCTGAAAAGCTTTTTAAAAGTCACGTTTTGTCTCATTTGCATGTCTGACACTGTACCAATAGTTTGCAGCTTTTAAAAAAACCAGAAAGGATGTCACACACTAATAAAACAACCTTATACAAGGAGATTTTTATTATGGATAGTTCATTAATTGATGCATAGATAAGCTATCAATGTGTACTATTGATGAATAAGTAAAATGTGTGTATTCACTTATGTGTAACTATATGACATGGTATCATGTACAACCAGTAGACTCAGCTGCCTCAACATACAAGCAACTGTTTAATCAGAATTCCTGATCTAGAGCTACATGGCCAATATCTCATGTCAGAAATGGAATTAATCCAAGACTGCAATGTGATTGATGAAATCAAATATACGACCCCATCTTAATCTCCTAATGTACTAATAAAGCTAAGTGGGTAAACAGCCCAATTCAAAAGATTTATCATAAACAAATTTAACTGAAGAGGCTTCTCATTCATTTTAGTAAAAGCTTTACCCATACACACACAAATACCCCCCCCCCCGCAAAAAAAAAAGATTAGGGGAATCTATTAAAGGAAATAATTTTGCCTCATCAAAGACAACTACTTTTCAGGAAAACATAGGATATGTTTAAAATTGTACATTATCTTCTTCTAACACATTTATATCGAACATAGTTATACTATTTAACCAACTTTATAAGATAATCCAACAAATTATCTAGTTTAGTCATCATTCTGAACTAAGAGGTATATGAGGGAAGAAATTAGACATTCTCTTGAATGCTCACGCAAGTTAAAATGTTAAAATGTATATATATCTACCTTTATCCTAAGTTATAGGTGAGTTACTTAAGCCAGTGGTTGGAATGCAGTATTGTGGGCTAATTCTGCCAAGTGTCAGCAGTTTGATTCTCACCAGCTCAAGGTTGACTCAGCCTTCCAAGAACGGTAAACTAAGGGCCCAAATTGTTGGGGCAATATGCTGACTTTGTAAACTGCTTAGAGAGGGATGTAAAGCACTGTGAAGTGGTATGTAAGTCTAAGTGCTGTTGTTACAGGTAGCTCTTGTGTTACAATGGCAATTGAGACTGGAATTTCTATTGCAAAGTGATATGCTCATAAAGTGCTATGTCACATGACTGCATCACTTTGCAATGGCAATCCTGGCAGTCTCAGTTGCTGTCATTACTCCAGGACTATGTGGGTCATTAAAGTGAGGGCATCATATGATTGCGACTTGGGAAGAGGCTGGAATCCCAGGCAAGCAGACTAACACACAAAAGTTACTGAGAGGGGGTGCTGCAGGTAGGCATAAGAAAAAGCAGCAGAGAAGGGAATAACTTGTGATTTCCTGTTGGCTTCTCCATTGACTTTACTTATGGGAAGCTAGCAGGGAAAGTTGCAAATTGTGATCACATGACTGTAAAGCATTGCAACCATTGTAATTGTGAACTGGTTGTCAAGCATTTGGATCATGATCATGTGACTGCAGGGAAAGTGCATGGATGTTGTTACAGCCGTTAACTATCTGTAAACAAAATATTTCTTCAATGCCTTCTTTCAATTGTGATTAAACCCCAGGGACTGCAGGTCCAAATTGTACCTAGAAATTGGCATATGGAGCAGGAAAGAAACAATGTGATTGAAGAAGCTGCTTTTTCTAAATAACAATGTAATTAGCTCACAAGTAATGTTTTAAAATTGATATTGATCAATTTAAAAGTTATTGCTTATCCTGCTTATTGCAAGATTGGTTACTAAACATACTTGGCAAAGAACAAAGTGTTCTATACAGTACAGAATTTTCTATCAAATCTGAGTTAATTGAGAAGAACCAACACCCACAGTTCTAGGACACAGTGCATTAATACATATTTGCTCTTGGTCTGAATGAAATGGAATTAATCAATAGATATTTTTCGCTCAAAACTGGTTAAAGTAACTTTCAGAATACTAGTTAGCTGAATATATAATGAATATATATATTTGTTTCTTAAGATATATATATATATATATATAATGTTAGCTGAATATAATATATATATATACATATAATGCCTGCCACAGTATTTTATTTGAATAAATCAAACTTTAATTGCCATCAGTGACCACTACAAGTATTTTATTTGAAAAATAATTTCATTAAAGGAAATTTCTGTTCTGAGGAAAAAACCACTAAATGTGTTATCAAAAAGACATCACTGCTGGAACAAGAAATCAAGCTGGAATATACCCTAGGTGCGGACTATGGAAATCAAATCTAAAAAACAAATATAAGAAAAAGATGGGTGGCAAAGAATGATAAATGATTGGATAAAATAATTGGATGTTTATTAATTCTGTTACACCTATTTTCTTTCAATACAAGACAAATTATGTGAATGAACTAGTTTTTCATTCAGGTTAAAATCTTGAATGTGCTTACTAATCTGAGATAAGTGGAAGTAGTTCTCAAATTATGACCATAATTGAATGGGGCAATTATGGTCATAAAGCAGGTCATGTGATCAGACCCCTTTCTGCAGTACTTGTGAATTAAAGGTAGCAGTTGTAAAGCAAATACCACAGTTCTTAAATAAACCCATTGTTCACTATGGGCTGATTTTTGCTGAAAATCAGAAGTGATTGCTGGCTCCCTACAAAGCCATCATAAATAGCAGTCACATGATTGTGGGGCATACTTTGCCAAGCACCTAAAATTGGGTCATGTGACTATTGGGCGGTTACACTAGAACTTTGAAACCAGTCACAAACAGTTTCTGAGGGGATCTAAGTGACCACTAAGGATTACCTGCATATTGATTATATTTACCTTTCAGTCAGAATGTTACTGACGTCTATAAGATTGGGAATTTTCATCACTTTTGAGAAAGAAATGGTCTTTATTTTTAAAACTATGTTAAGCCTTCTTCAGGAATATACCAGAATTTTCATGTATCTCATGTTCTTGCAGTTTATTATGAATTGCAGTTTATATATTATAATAATATATTGTCAAATAAATATCCTTTCTGAAACTTGTCTGAATATGTTTTGAACTGTCCCCAAAATCAACACATTCTGTTAGTACATTACTATACACTAATATTACTGTTGAAATATTAAATTCATAAGCCTTTTATGTAAAACGCTAACGGCCTTTATGAGTAATTCTCAAAGTCTGCTCTGAAAACTTGAAACACAATTTACAAAACAAATAATAATTTTCAACTTAAATTATTAGTCAGCTTACTGTATATTTCAGATATACAATAAAAGCAATCATATTTCCCAACTGATTAACCTAAGAAACAAATAAATGGGACTGAATGTTTTCAGGCAGCTACTGTGAATGCATACCAATTCATCAACTAAAAATTCCACAACATATTCTAGATGTCTTTTCAAATTAACAGATAATTATGTATCTTAAGCCAAAGAATTCCTGAATAGATACCTAGTCTAATAAAATCGAAAGTTGAGTCCTATTTCATTTGAGATTACATGTGAAATCTTCTACAGACATAGTAATTTTTCCAGAGCTTCCTACAGTTTCTTTAAAAATGTAGTATTTTAGCTTTATCCTTAATTACTTCATGATGTGTATTGAAAATTTCCCCATATTAATAGATGTAATATTGCCTGTAAAATAATTATTTCCTCCTTTGATATTTAGAGCAAAACAAAGACCTTCTGAAGTAGGACTGCTGATCAAATTTTATCAACATTTTTCAAACAAGAAGTCATCCAGATATTTCCACCCATGAGCAATAATGAACATAGTTGCTAAAAGTACAGTGGTATTCAACTGCTTTAAAACTCATTGAATTTGGTACTCAACACATTTTGATGTGAAAATTTTTGTCCTGTTATTTAGCATTCGTTTGGTACTCGACATACAATCTAGAACTTGTTGGTGTTGGCTGCTCTGTGACTCACTACATTATTCCTTATAGGAAAAAAATGCTTGATACTCATTGTTTTTGGTACTCACTGCATCTGAATACCAAGGTACCACCTGTGCATGCTATCAGAACTATATAACAAGAGAACACATTTTAAAGAAAACTGCAAACCTATTTTTAAAAATAATTTTAAGAAAACATTCAGAGAGCTATCTCTGAAGTTTGTTCACATTATTGTAAGAATCACTGCTAATTTCTATATTCTACATTCCTATACAATTATAAAATATTACTTAGTTATTAACATTTATTAATATTTATCTAAGCATTCAAAATATTTTCCAGTCCAATACATTCCTACATACTTTTTCAAATAAAAGATTAAAATTTCAATTAGAGACACTAGTACTGAAAATAAATTTATAAAATTTCATCTAAAATAAAGTCTATAGATAACAAAAATTAAAATAGTAGATATGCTTCTTCAAAAGCTGAAATAGTTAGGTATCAATAAAAGTTCTAAGACAAACCAAATAATGTTTCTCATTAAGTCATCAAGCTACAGATCAGCGATATACAATTTATTACAATAATCAGATCAACAAAACTACTATGGATACTGAAATAACTTGACAATGGGCCCTACATTTTCAAATTCCCCATAAAAAGTTGACAGGAACAAAAAAGTGCATGTTTAGGCTAATATAGCCAGTAAACAGTAGTTATATGCCAACTACTGATTTGGTTGTAATATATGAAAAAAACAAATAACTTATTACCAAGTGAAATAATTTGACTGAAAGAATATTAACATGTCACGACAACTTTAAAAAAAAAACAACTCACAAACCAAAAAGTATTTTTCCTTTTTAGAGGGGTGGTATGGCAAGACTATTCACTGGAATAAACATATTCTTGCTGGAAATCTTTCCCTTCTCTAGTATGCTTAATAAGTGCAGCTTGATTGTTTAAGTTCTTACAATAAATTTGGAAAGCTAAAGATCCCAGATTCACTAGAAAAAAATGTATTACATTAATACACTACTGTAAACTCTGGAAATTCGTCATCAGTCCAGATAATAAACCTGACTTAGATGAACCCACAGAATCACACCTGTCTTATTATTCTGAACTGCTTAACAAATCCCTATGGTTCAGAGGTGGCAATCAGCAGGTTCTGACCAGTTCTGGAGAACCGGTAGTGGAAATTTTGAATAATTTGGAATACCACCTCTGACTGGCCCCACCCCCATCTATTTGCTGCCTCCCAAGTCCCAGTTGATCAGCTGGGTCTTTTGCTGCCCTGCACAGGAGAATGGAGCTGGAAAGCAGGTTAGTGGGGTGGGGAGAGAATGGGGATTTTACAGTATCCTTCCCCTGCCACACCCACCAAGCCACACCTACTGAGCCACACCCACAGAACTGGTAGTAAAAAATTTTGAATCCCACCACTGCTATGGTTACTTTCTGTTTGTTCCTGGATCTAGCATACACTTCCTATCCTTACCTTCAAAATGTGCCATAGCTATGTCTTTTCATACTTCTGCCTTATACATTCCTATTTGTGTCATCTCTTATTTCTTCAATTCAAATCTATACTTGAATTTTTCATGAAGCATTTAGCATATTACTCTCCATTTCCTATTAAACCTTAGTATGAGAAACTGAAATAAACTCTGCACCCCATATCATTTTTTTCTCAAAAGATTCCCCATTACATCTCAATTAATATTTTGTAAAGTGTTTCATAAAATGGTAACATCCTAGTAACAATACATGGACCAATAAAAAACTCTAAAAATATTCATTCTCTAATGTCTGACACAAATTGTATGAACAACCAAATTTCAACTCCCCCCCCTCCTTCTTGCCCTCACTCCAATCTACAGCCAAAGCCAGTCTGAAGCTATGTTTGTTGGTTCTCTGTCATTCATCATCCATATATTATAAAATGGGAGCCACCCATTTAGTCTCAGTCACAAGTTCTTGGAATTGATGTGGTAAGTATGACATGAAGTTAAAAAGATATAAATCATTGTGCAGTATGCTATAAGATTTTGCGAAGACTGAACAGAATCTATTACAAAATAAGCACTTCCATGGTGTGTAACATCAGAATAAATAATCATTAAAATGATTCTGTGAAGGCTGGAACATCAAAATGGGCTTTTCTTATTGCCAATAATTAAAAAGGTCAGCAAATCAAATTTTGGACTTCAGTGGGACACATATTTATATAATGCTATCAAACCAAAATTTACATAAAAGTTCTGTTTTACTCTTACCTTTATGTAAGAAAGCTAGCATTTTATACTAACCAGTGAATCAAAATCTAATCTTTGCCCAATATCACATGTATACATTTTCACACAGGCAGCTACCAAATGTAGCAATATCCTGACTCAACATCTGAACTTTGAGTTCATTCTCAACTCTGAAAAATGATTACCACATAAAGCTTTAAAAAAATTTTTTAAAATATTACCTGAAATTCAGGGGAAAAGCATAGTTTGTTTTAAATCAGATTTAGATCAGATAAAGGCAGCTCTTGGGAGATTTATGCTACGAATAAGTACAGCAATTTTCATAAGCAAACTATTAAATACAGCAACTTTTAAATCTGAAACAAAGTTATTTGAATAGTAAAAGACAGGAAACTCTTGGTTCTTAATCTTGGATATCTTTTGGATTTATTCAAGGACACAGATAAGACTATCAGTAAAATTAAAACCACTTACATTGTCTCTCCAGTCTTGGCAACGTGACAAAGAAATTGATCCAATACTGGACAGACTTCCTTTTTTCCTCTTTTTTCAAAATCTGGAGAAATGGTTGGAGAAATAGAGGAAGGGGGAAACATGTAAAACATTCCTTGTGAATTCTGTAGTCTCACCTCTGCCTCCTGCCCCAGGTTTTTTCTAAATAGCAACTCCACCCCCCCCCACCCACACATCATTTAAACTTCAGAAGACACTTAACATGAATGTGGAATCTAATTTTTCAGGTTTCCTTCATGGTCTGCAACAGATGCCTGCCTCAAAGTTGCCATCAAGGAGAAAGAGAGTTCATCCACTCCTGGTCATTTTTGGGGATAGGGAAAAGGGGAGGGGGAAGGAAAGGAATAAGTATCAGGAATTGGGATAAAATGGAAGGGGGGTTGGAAAGAAACCCGGAGTATCAGATAGGACGACAAATAATTCCAGAAAGGGCAAATAATCTCGAAGAAGGAACTTCAAAGGGCCCTTTTAAGGGAAAAAGCGAGAGAATCGGGAGATGGGGGGGTGAGGGTGACCCCGTGCTACCCTCCTCAGCACACATTTTGGGAAGGCCAAAGTAGGGTCCCCAAAAGCAGAGCAGCCCAGACTGTGGCGGGAGTAAAAGGGGGACCCTTCCAACCGCCGCTTTTCCCCTTCTCCAAGAGAATTGCATTTCCTTCCCAAGCCACGTTAAGGGCCAGGCCTCCTCTTCCGCCTCCCAAGGTCGGAGGCTCGTCCGTCTCTCTCTCCCCTCTTCCCCGCGACCTCGAGGTAAGCCTCCCGCCCTCCCCGTCTATCCCAATTCAACCCCAGCCGCAAACCTTTCAGTGCCTCCTGGAGCCTCTCGATATCCATGATCCGCCGCCGCTGCTCCTCTTCCTCCTCCTGCCTCCCGGGGCTCTCGCAGGAAACAGGCAGCCGCGGAAGCGAAGGGAGTTCAGGTGTGGCTGCTCTACCGGGGACACAGAGAGGGGGGGGAGAAAGAGAGAGGGAGAAAGAAAGAGGGGGGGGGAAGAAGAGAGAAAGAGAGACAGGCAGAAAGAGAGAGAGAGAGAGAGAGAAGAAAAGTAACAACCGATTCCCCGGCGGCCGGGCTCAGCAGCCTTCCAACATGGCGCCTAAGCCGTCGCCGTGCGCGCTCCCGACCCTCCTCGCAAGCACACACCGATTTCAGCCTCTCCTCTTCCCGCCGGCTCGGGGGCGCGCTCGGAGAGGCGGGTGGAGACGAGAAGAGGGCGGGGCTGCCGGGGATGACGTCACCGCAGCTTCGGCGGGACACCGCTTCACAGCGCCGAGAACTCGGCAGGGCTCCGCCGTCTCGGAGTTGGTTCCCCCTCCTTCTCTTGCAAAGATTGGGGCGGGGTAGGACTCGAGCATTCGCAGGTTAATGTTTTTAGACGAACGTTTCTCAACCTTAGCAACTTTTAGGATGGTCGGCTTTTTTTTTTTTTTAACTTCCAGAATTGCCTAGCCATGCTGCCTCAGAAATACTGGGAATTGAAGTCCGCCCACCTTTAAAAAGTTGCTGAAGTTAAGATAGTTATCTGGATGAGATGTACCTGTGCATTTTTACTCAGCCCCTTTCTTTCCTCTCCTGTAGCCACTGTCAGCATCCACCCCACCCTCCTAGAGAATGAAATATTTTGGAAATATTAAAAAGGCAGGGTAGAACATTTCCCCTAAAGGAGAAATGGCGGGGGGGGGGGGATTTTAAGGGAAGCAGAAACCAGCCCAAAGTCCCTCTCCCCCAAACAGAAGTGCAGATTTGGTAATCCCTTCAGAAAGACTGGGTCAGATGGAAACTCCAGATAAGCAACTCAATTAGGCAAGCCAAAGGTTGCCAAGATTAGCTCAGACAAACACCTAGGATTTGCATTTCCTCTTTTGCCTATAGTCAGCCATGACCCCATAGGAATTACGGTTTAATTCTGTTTTATTCCCAGTTTGGAAGTGGAACTGGATTTTTCATCCAGCACCACATGGTACAGAAGGGTTTTACTAGAAGAGGTGCAAAGTCTTTGAAAGGTTATTTATTCAATTTCTATAGCTGCCCAAGTCTCAAACAAGTAATTTACTACGCAAACAAGTAATGCACTATGCAATCTAAAACCATCTCTATCTATTAGACCGGATGGAATATGTGCCTGCTTCTTAAAAAAGCTACCCACTGCCATAGCTGAACCTCTAAGCATAATCTTTGAAAAATCTTTCAGGACCAGCTCCTTACCAAAACTATGGTCACAAGCCATGGTCATCCCCATCTTCAAAAAGGGAGACCCCGCCTAGTTGAAAATTACAGACCAATCTTTTTATGCTGCGTCACCTGTAAAGTCATGAATCAATTATTAACCAATCTATCATCCTCCACTTAGAAACAAACAACCTACTCTTTAATAAACAATTTGGTTTCAGGAAAAAATTATCATGTAATCTGCAACTCCTACACTGCAAAAACATAAGTACTACACAACTCAATCAGGGCAAATCAATAGACGCAATCTACATAGACTTCTGTAAAGCCTTTGGTTCAGTGGTACATGACAAAGTATTTCTAAAACTAAAATCTTATGGTATCTCTGGACAACTGCATAACTGGATAGAAGTATTCCTGTCAAACAGACAACAAATGGTCAAAATTGGGAGTGTCCTATCAAATTCTGTACTTGTCAATAGTGGTGTCAAGGCAGTGTTCTAGGACCAACTCTCTTCATACACTGCATAAATGACCTCTGTGATCATATTAAGAGCAACTGTGTTCTCTTTGCTGATGATGTAAAGCTATTCAACACCACAGACAATACTGCTACCCTTCCAAAAGGTCTTGACTATGTATCAGAATGGTCAAACAAATGGCAACTTCAAATCTCAACAAATAAATGCTCTGTCTTACATATTGGCAAAAAAAATTATCAGAAAATAAAATACAAGCTGAATAGTCAAGACCTTGTTGATGATTGAAGCTCTGTAAAAGACCTTGGAATACTCATCTCTAATGATCTAAGTGCTAGAGTCCACTGTAACTACATAGCCAAAAAGGCATTAAGAGTTAACCTAATCTTACGTAGCTTTTTCTCTGGTAATATCACGCTACTAACTAGAGCATACAAAACATTTGCTAGACTAATACTCGAATACATCTCATCAGTCTGGAACCCACATTATGTATCTGATATTAGCACAGTTGAGAAAGTCCAGAAATATTTTACAACAAGAGTTCTCCACTCTTCTACTGGTTGTAGAATACCTTATGCTACCAGACTTGAAATTCTAGACCTAAAAAACCTTGAATTATGCCGTCTTCGGTCTGATCTAAGTATGGTATATAAAATCATACATAGCATGACTTACCTGTCAATGAATACTTCAGCTTCAACCATAACAACACAAGATCACACAATAGATACAAACTCAAAGTTAATCACACCAAACTTGATTGCAGGAAATACGAATTCAGCAACAGAGTGGTCAATGTCTGGAATACTCTACCTGACTCTGTGGTTTCTTCCACAAACCCCAAAAACTTTAACCTTAGACTGTCTACTATTGACCTCACCCCTTTCCTAAGAGGTCTGTAGGGAGCGTGCATAAGCGCACCAACGTGCCTACCGTCCCTGTCCTATTGTTTCTTTTATTTTTTATTTTTCTTATATGTATCCACGTATTCATAACTATGTTTTTACTTATACCTATTATCTTGTAAGCAACTGACAAATCTAAATAAATAAATTCGGGGGCTTACATTTAGCCTCTTCTCACCTGGTACCTTCCAAAGATGTTGGTGTTCACCTCTCAAAATGCAGACAAGGAGGTATGGGAGGTAAAGTTTCATGCATTTTCAGTGCATCAGGTTCAATGGAGCAAATATTTATTTCAGTTTATTTATTCAATGTATTTAGTTATGCTGTTCTGGAAATTTAATTTGCTAGGACTGTAACGCTCAGAATTCCCAACCATTATTGTGGCAGTTGGCAGAGTTCTTGCAGTCACAAACACTTTTGTATCATAAGCTGGGAAATTTGCAGCCCAGCTAAGTCTTCCATAACTTGCTTAAATATGACATAAGGGGGAGATGCTTGAATAAATGCAGAACCACCATGCCATTCTGTTTTGTTATTTCAATCAGTTTCAAGTAATGTTAAATCTAACAGGATTTAATCAAATTAAAACAATTAAATCAAATTATTCAGTTTTTGCCCATTTTTTGGAGGGAGTTCCGCAAGCACACAATGGGGAATAAATGTCAAAAGGAACACACTGACCTCTGTTTGCTTAGCATGCTTGCCATAAATTGATTAGAGCATCTAGGTTAGGATCATAAGTTGATTAAAACAGCTAGGTTGTGAGAGGAATGGGAAGCTGAAAGCAGGCTGCCCTTCCTTCTAGCTTTCACCTCATTTTGAATGCCAGGATTCTGGATCCTTAAACCTAGGAGTTTCAGTTGCTGCTCTTAAACCTAAGATCTATCCTCATCCATGATTTAATTTTGGATGAGGGGGCAGACTTTGCATGTATTACTGAGACTTATGTCCCCTTTCAAAAATTTGTCCACCAGGATTTTGGGTTGACACCAGCCAGTCTCTCTTTATGCGGGTGGATGGGACCGTAGCTGTTGTCATCGATGACATTGTAATCTAGTGGTGCTATCCAGAAAATAGGTGGGAATTGTAGGATGTCAGCACCCCCGCCCGCCAGAGTGAGTGAAATATTTTGGGGAATATTAAAAGGGCAGGATAGAATATTTCCCCTAAAGGAGAATGGCGAAAAATCTTAAGGGAGGCAGAAACCAGACCCAGTCTCCAAGCCCCAAGCAGAAACTAACCGAGGAGGCCAGCTTTTAGAAATGCAGATTTGGGAATGCATTCAGAAAGACTGGGTAACAGAAACTCCATATAAGCAACACAATTAGGCAAGCCAAAAGTTGACAAGATTAGCTCAAACACCTAGGATCTGCATTTCACCTTTTGCTTATGGAGTGAGCCATGACCCCATAGGAATTAAGGTAAAAAAACCCACCCTCTCTCAACTCCATTTTGTCAGCTGTCCTAGAATCACATGATGTTGGTGATTCTGCTCATCAGTAAACGTTCTTTCTTAAGTAGCCTCTATTTTATTCCCAACTTGGAGCTGGCCTGGATTTTTCTTCCAACAGACTAAGATCTTGTGTTTGAACCAGAGCCAATTGGATGTGCTTCTTGTGTCACTACACTGTGGCAATCCTATCAGGATTGCTTGACACTGTTCCTAAGTTTGCAGTAAGTAGCTTTTTTTAGTGAGCAGCCCAGAGGTTCCTGGACACCATGACAACTATGAACCTGACCTCATTTGAGGACTTGAAACACATGAACAATCATTAGTTTTGGTCTTTTTCAGGGCAGACTCTATATCATCAGAAAGTGGGGGATCTGGAACATGACCCCTTCTTATAGACTGATTACTATGGAGTTGGATGTAATTGATGTAATGAGTTGGCCACAGCAAGTTGGCTGTGCCCATTCTGGTCTATGGTGGGGAAAGACCCATTGGATTTATTTTGCCTCAGGTCTCTAACGGATACTATGGATTTTCAGAAGGCTCAGAGAATTCTCCAGGAATTGACTGAGAGTCTTCACTGGAATAATCTGGCATCTGGACTTTGGGACTGCATTTCACTTGAGCGAATTCTCCATGTGATTAGTTGATTCTGCTTTATTCTTGCTTTATTAAGGACCTTAGTAAGAAAAGTAAGTACCATAGCAGAGAAAATGTCTGGAATGCTGCTGGAGAAAGGCTCCATCTTGAGTCTGACCAGACAGTGTGAGCATATTTGTTTCCAATAGCAATTTAGGGTACAAAAATAAATATTTTGCTCTTACTGCATTGACTGAATACCTGCTTGCTTTTAAGGATGTTTGCCGGAATCATCAAGAGAGCTACTATAGGATTTGTTGGATATATCTTTTTATTTATGTATTGACTTATTTTCATTGAGCGTGGAATTATTACTCCACAGCAGGAACAAAAAGAATGGAGAAAAACACAGATTTCCCACAGCGCTTTAATTTTAAATTTTATTGCCATATGGGAATAAAATGTTTATAACACTTACTACAGGAATCAGCCCAAATAATTAAAACAGGATAATAATGAGTTCTAGTCCTCTGAAAAAATTGTTAAATTTCTAGTCATCAGTTTTCTTATAACTTTAACAATTTTTTTCAGATGACTAGAGCTTATTAGCTTATCTAGACTTATCTAGCCTTTAGAATTTTGGACAGATAATAGATTGGAAGCAAGGCAGATATTTAAGGAAAATATACTTGGGTCCATTATATGTCTTTTTACAGAATGAGGATCAGTTATGAGTGTAGAAATCAATTTTTAAATAATTGTTTCCCATTAATTAATCCATTTAATACATGTGCAGAATATAATTGACTGAACTATGAGAAGATGTAAGGCATGTGCCATGTTCTTACTATAGGTAGTCTTCAACTTACAACAATTGAGCCCAAAATTTGCTAAGTGAGGCATTTGAATTTTGACCCATTTTATTACCTTTCTTGCCAGTGTTAAGTGAATAACTAATTAAATTAATAACATGTTTGTTAAATGAATCTGGCTTCCCCATTGACTTTGCTTTGCAGAAGGTCACAAATGGTGATCACATGACCCAAGACACTGCAATGTCATAAATATGAATCAGTTGCCAAACATCTGAATTTTGATGTGACTGTGGGAATGCTGTAACTGTCATAAGTGTGAAAAATGGTCATAAGTCATTTTTTTTCCAAGTGCTATTGTAACTTTGAAACTAAATGAACTGTTGAAAGTCAAGGACTACCTGTGCTGAACTATTAAAAGATCTTTGAACTATAGTCATCTATAACTATTTTGTTGAAAAAATATATATACAGTATATTCAGCATGTACAAGAACTGGGTTAAGTTCCTTTAAAACAGGGTTCCCGCAACTTGGCAACTTTAAGACTTGTGGACTTCAACTCACAGAATTTCTGGGAGTTGAAGTCCACAAGTCTTAAAAGTTGCCAAGTTTGGAAACCTCTGCTTTAGTATGATAGCTCTAAAATGTATTGAACTGCAGATGAGGGAACAATTAACCCCAGCTATCACACCAGAATATAAATGATGGGGTAGAGAGGAATTTAACCACTTTCTTGTTTTAAAGTAAAATCTGAACAAGCTGTGGCTATGTACATTAATTGCATCATCACAATTAGCAGCATCATTTGAGTTTTAGGTCTTCATGTATAATCAATTTGCCTGACCTCGTGTCTGATTTGTTACAATTGTCAGGGTCTCTGAAAGCACATAATTGAAGTTGTCGTTTAACATCTAAGAGGACATCAGATTGACAAAGTTATACTAGTTAGGTCCATGGAAGATTTATTATATAAACATTGTCCAATTTCTTTTGACCAAAAGCCTTTCTAAAAAGCTAAGTGTTGCCACTTCGTTTGGTGTCATGCATTTTGGAAGTTTAAATCTTTTTTAAAAACCAGTTTGAGATATATCTGTTTCTTTGCTCTTCCACTGTTCATCATTATCCGTTCTTCCTTTAATTTCTTGCAGAAATAGTACCACTACTAAAGTAAAATGGAGGAAACATCTGTGAATTGTCCTTGAAATGTTAATACACTATACTTCAGAATCTCCCTGAATAAAGTTAGAAAGAACCTCTTAAAGAGACACCTGTCCTTACTGAATATCTTATCCGTTAATATCATAACATTTAAAAGGAACCCACTTTTAAAACAAACCCAAGGCTCATAGAGTTTTTTTCTTTTCTTTCTTTGCAATTTTCAGAATGGCAGAGCCAATTTGTCATTCCATGTAAGAAATGACAGCACTCATCCATCTTCAACAATTCTTCCTGGTAGTTTTGCACATTAAGTATCAGTGTCCAATAACAAGAGGAAACAATTGTCCTCCAGGAACACACACACAAAACAGAATTGTAGAGCATTAGTGAAACAAAGTGAAACAAATATGTGTACTAGCTTGGATGAGAATTTAGTACAGATACAGCGTCACATACCTCTCCAAATCCTTATTTTTTTAAGTCTTATTTCTTTTCTTTTTTTTTTTAAAAAAAGTTAATGTTGTGCAATGCAATGGTGGAAATTTTTTTTGAAAAACAAGATAACTCTGATTTCATGCAAATGCTTTCTTTGGTTTCTAATTCCAAAGGCCTATGTAACCAAAAGATGTAACATCCTACCAATATTTTAAATGCGAGCTACTTTTCAACCTTAAATAAGAGACACTTTATGATTAGGTACACATATTACACCAAAATATAAAAATTGTTTTTGAATATCAGCTGGCTTAATTTGCACAATAAGATAAGATATAGATTAATATAGATAACTATAGATTATAAATTACACTGTCTGGGTCAAAACCAATTAAGCTGAAATTAAATCATCTTAGGCTTGTTTAGTGCACAATGTGAATCGTCTTGTTATTGCTGTAAAAACTGAATGCTGCTCATATCTGATGTTTTGGGTGTATATACAGAGGTAGCACAATCTGTTCGCAATGGCTTGGTCAGCAAGGTGGTAAGTATTTTCTATATTTCCCCATGTCTTTTCCAAAATCCTTTCAGGAACTTTATTTATTGTGACTATAGTCTTGTGTTTGCAGTTCTCTGCATTAAAAACATGTAATGTAAATTAATAATAAAACAATGACAGTAGGATCAGATGAAAGGAAGATTAAATGAACAGCAATCCAAAACTAAAACTAGCAAAAAGATTGAATAATACAAACTACACAAAGAATTAAAAAATGAAACAGCCACTTTTTAAGATCCAGTAGTTATTTTCCTTGATCCATATTCTAAAGATAAACTAGGGAGCCAGTTTGGTGGAGTAGTTAAACACTAGGCTAGAAACTAGGAAACTGAGTTCTAGCCTCCCACCTCAGGGCAACTTTCGGTTGGTTTAAAAAAAAAAGCAAAAGAAATGTGAAAAACTGCTAGGAAAAAAAATATTTGGAAGATTATTAAGAAGGCTCCACTGATCCTTTCAAGGCCATATTTATCATTATAGCAAGGATGTTAACATCACAATAATTATTAAGTGCACTATTAGCAAACTGTTGTTACACCGGCAGCATCCTACCACTGCTTACACAGCATGGTTGTTGAATAGGCTACATTTAAATGGATTCACATATCATGATCATACTAAAACTTAATGATTAACAATATTCTATGATCAGGCCTGGTGTGTTCTCCAAATCAAGCCAAACATGACTTGCAAAACCATCCTTCATACTTGAAACATTGTGCAAATCCAGAAAAACAGGTTTCATTCGAAAAGAATGGTTAACAAGTAAGTTTCATAAACAATGTTTGCCGATTTATATCAAAGTGCATCACTCATTAAGACATATTCCAGCAAAACCTGTGACTATTCAAGCTATAATCAAATCCTTAGCCAAGATGTAGATTATGGTAATCAATTCTGAAGGACATATGTCCTATGATTGGTGTCTTAAATATATTAATAATTAGTGCAATTTGGGAGCAATTTCAAAGTAAACGTTTGGGGGAAATCTTGGAGTTAGCCAAGCTTTGACTTGTGCTGTCAGCTTTTTACCTAAATCTATTCATTCAGTCACTTATCTTTGAAGATTCAGAAAAAAACTACTTATAGCTAAAATAATTTGATAATTATTAGCAAGTAGAAATAAAAATGCTAATAAATTAGCAAGTAGAAATAAAAATGAAGTTAAGGAGATTTTGATAATGACAAGACTGACTATTAAAATCCACCTACTGATGTATAAGATAGTACGAGCAAGAAGATAGCTTTATTCACTAGTTTCAAGAGCTTTTTTTTTTTTGTTAATTTTCCCCTTAAAGACCCAGGTTACATTTGAAATTAATCCTTTTCTCTTTATCTATTCAGAGTATCAGAAGCTTGTCACATTATACCTTCTATTCTCTATACTCTTTTTGTTTAATCCTTTTTTGTGATCATCTTGTTTAGATTGTCAAATATCTAGCTCCTTTGGATATCAACATCAGAAAACACCTTTAATATTTTCATGCAAAACCAACCATAACTTTATCATACAAATTATTCATCGCTAGAACAACCGTGTGCATGTATACAAGATTGAACACAACTATTAATTTGTTCTAGAAAAACAGAGGCTCATATTTGCTGAAAGTTGGTTTATTTACCTGAAAGGTCTAAAATTATAAATGACTTTAAATACACTATAATTGCCTCCTTAGGAGCCATAAATATTCAGTGCACTTCATCAGACAGAAATATACAAGTTAGTAAAGTGACATGACATTGATTGCAATTTTACACAGAGACAAGTAATGCAAATTCAATTTTTCATTTTCCACTTAGATGGAAATCAGCAAGAGTTTGCTATGTAGAAACCTATAGATATACAATTATCAACAAAGATTAAAAGCAGTGGATATCAAAATCTCTACATCTCATCAAGAAGTTTCTTAGTGCTAAAAAAAATATTTTTTCATAGACTATGACTGGATTCAAAAAAAAATAAGGTGAGAATGGATTTTTAAGTGTATCAACATTCTGGAGACTATTTGGAATTCTGAAAATTATAAAGATACTATTCTAATAAATTAAAGCAGTTTGCCAATAAAGGAGAGTATTTGTAACTCAGGGTTGAAATGAGCGATCCTTTGTGCCCTCTGAGCTTGGAGGGTTGTTGGGGTTTTTGACAGATGCTTTATTACACAAACTAGGTAATATTATCAGTGCTAGCAAGGAGTCAGTTTTGATCTCAGTTTATATTCTAGTAACTTGCCCTGTCAGTGTTGGTGGGAGTGATTTTACAGGCTACTTGGTTGGACTGTTTACTGTTAGCTTGTTTGAGAATTCCTTGATTGGGGTATTGTTTACTTCTTGATTGTTCTAATATTAATTTTGGAGTTAATCTATATTCATCTGGGTGCTAATTACTGGTGGGGAGATGTTTCTGTCTTTTTGTTCCCTTTTTGGCTTGTTGATTGTCTCTTTTGCATATTATGGAGATATTGTTTATGTCTGTGTCTATTGATGGCTAATTTGTCAGAGTGCCAGAATTCTAGAAATTCCCTAGTGTTTTTGAACTTGGCTTGGTCTAGGATAGTTACAGTTTCCCAGTTAAGTCTGACTATATGTTGTGCAATTAAGGAATTTTCTGACTGCTAGTTGGTGTTCATGGATGCATTTTATCAGTCTTCTACTTGCTTGTCCTATGTAGTGACTGTTGCAGTCATTACACAATAATTTGGGTAATGAAAAGTTTGATAGAAAACAACCAAGCTCAAAGAGCTCCAAGGACTCCTTAAAGCAATTTGGCAAAAGGACAAATTCCTTCCAAATCAAGGTTAAATTCATACACATCAGAACACATTTGAAAAAGCACCTTTGGGACAAAGATGACCTGGATGCCTGAGAATCTCCATACACATATCTGAAGAACTATATCTATCTTGAACTGTGACTCTTCAAGTCTTTGAGATAGTAATCTGGCAGCTATTGAAAGCAAGTGTACTTGGAGTTAACACTAAAAGGAATTTTGGCACATTCAACCTTAAAATCAATAGGTATAGACATGTCTAGGTCTGCAAGGGATCAATCAGCTATAGGTAATATTTTGCAGATAAAAATGTATTTAATATTAAGATTTAGGATGGGAACTGTAGCTATTCTGTTTTTCAATGTAACTATTCTCCTTTTAATTGTAGATGTACATAATTTATTCCAGCCCTTATAATTTATTATTTGAGTGTTTCCATTCAGTTACTGACAGTGTTTAATGTACACTGAGCCATCAACCAGAAATAGTTAAGCAACTATGCAGCAGTTAGAGAGTAAAGTATAATTTTACAAAATTATTAAAACAAGAATATAAATTCACCCTTGTTTCTCCAGTCCTGTAACCTTAATTTACCTTGGTTTACAGTTATTTTGATGGCAGGTAGAAAATCCCCTTCTCATATCTTAATATAAAAAAACACAGCATGTAGATGAGGAAGTTGACATAAATACCGTATTTATACGTGCTCTATATGTAATGGTTATTTTTAAAAAAATCAGTAATTAATATTTTGTATTTATTAATAACATTGAAAAATGTTATTAAAATTATAATATGAAATGTGCTGAAAATTGCAAGCTATTTGTTTAAACAAGTTAAGCACTTATCCAGTAAATATATTTATATAATTAGTTTAATTTTTTTCTTTAGAGATTTGCAATGTAGTCTACCAGCAATGCCACAAGAACAGAACACAAGCTGATATTTTTCATTGCATAAGTCTACTAATACTGTGCAGAACTGTTAATGTTAATTCAATATTAGAACATTAAATCCTTTATGAAGCAAGCGAAGATATAAAAAGTATTTTTAGGTTTGCTTGTTTTAAAAAGACAACCGAAAATATAATGCAACATTACATTTTTTGTAAACATACCAAAATATGGTAGACATACTTTATGTGACAAGAAAGTTAACTGTTTCCTTTATGTTCAAAATCACACTATTTAGTTTACTATAAAAGTATAACTGGAACTCAATTTCTGAAAAGGAATTTGAATTCACAAAAATGATTAAAAAAAACCTGCTCTGGAAACATACCAGAATTCATTATTGACTTTGAATTAATCCTCATCTCTATGATTTGAATTCAGTTTCCAATATATCTAATAAAGTAACTCAAATCAAAAGTTCAAGTGGAGCAGAATTCCTACTACAGATTTTAGGTTATTTTCCCTTCAACAGCAATGTTGCGCAAACTCAACATATGGCAAATCTCAAAAATTTTGTGATGCATATCCAAGTATTTTTCAGTTTTGTTTGAGATGTGTATATGCTCGTGAATATCATACAGGAGATATAAAAACATTAACAAAAACACTATATTTGAGAAATTGAACTGGACAAATTCTAAATCTGTCCTGGAATCAAATACAATATCAGATACCACTTTTAAAAACCCTTCACAAAAATCTTTGCAATATTAGATTTTCAAATATCTTACAGGACACCTGAGATCCTGCACATAGAGATTTAACAGAGAGCAACTAATCCATATCTATATTTCATCAAGTGAAAAATGGCCAAACTCACTCTTCAAAATTGTATCAATTTTCCATTAAAGAGATTTTTCAAGATTCCATCTTCTGTTTACAGAACTGCAGCAAAAAGCAGCACAGAACTTTTAGTTCACAGCCCAGGGTAGGGTACGATGGGAGACAAAAGCTCTATTAAAATATATTGCTACGATTATAATCTGAAATTCGTTTCAATATTGAAAATCACATGTTTTTCATAGATTTTCTTCATCGTTCTCTCAATTTGTTTCAGAAAAACTTGTGGAATTCTCCCACATAAAGTGTGTACAGTATTGAGGAATTTGGACTGGAGAGGATAGTACATTTTTTGGAAGAGATTGTCTTCAAATGAAAACTAAAGAGGAAAAAGATACAAAAATGTAATCAGCAATCTTAAATCATTGCTTCATGGTTGATACTGATATATGTGTAATCACCTTCTCCTATTTAGCACCAATACAAAACACATAGTCTGACCCCTATTTATTATATCTCCTCATCCTCATCTTTAGTAATCTTCCATATTACTTTAATCCAATCTACTGGATATCATTATCATCCAACTCTTTGTCCTTCTTTGTCACCACATATTTAAGCATTAGTCCAGAAAAGTACCACTTTCAAAAAAAAATTTTTTACCTGAACACTGGTATAAACTGAATTGGGACTCTTGATTCTGAATCTAACTGAAGAAGTTGTCTTGCATTGTATTGCAGCAAGAACAAAATCTCTGAAGACGAATTTGGTATCATGGATGGAGTTCTATAATAGGATCAGGAGGACCTAATTTCAAGCATCCATTCAAGTATAACATTCACTGGAAATTTTGAGTAAGTTAGAATCTCTTAGCCTGCTCTACCTTCTAGGATTCTTGTAACAATAAAACCTATTACTGATACTATATATTGCAGCCTTATTTTATGCAAGAACTTGTGACTTGGCAAAACATCACTTACATCACGTATCACTTCATAGAGTGCTTTGAAAGTAGGTTGTTTATCATCATGATAAACACCTCGATTCCCATGCAAAATTGAAATGCCTTCTTCTTCTGCTCCTTTGCAGTTACTGCCATACATGCAATGATCTGGTCGATAATTCCACTGACAGGGAAAGAGGAAGAGACATTCTAAAAGGAAGTAAAATGAAAACATGTAGAGAAAAAAAATTAGCCAAGAGTAGAATGACTCTTTTTTTTAATGACCCTGTAATCCCCTTAATTTTGGGGGGGAGAGGGGGGGACTAAATGGAGCTGAGCATTTACTGGCCGGATGTACTTCCTGAGCCACATGGAGTTCACAAAAGGTATTTTTCTTTCTGCCCTAGGAGACATCTGCCATTACATAGGTCTGAAATCTCAGCCGAGTGGCAGGTGAGCGTCTTCACCCCTAGGCATCACAAAATAGAATGATGTCTAGGAATCAGCTTTAAATACAAGACATGGAAAGAAATCAGAGAAAAATAATTTTATAACAACATCATCATACAAATGATGAGTTCAAATATATATAATTCTGATTTTTTCCTAGTTGCTCCAATCAGTATTATGGTTTTTGAGAAAAGAAAACTGATAGAATTTGCAAAAGATGGAGACTTCCAATGATTGGAAAAAGATGTAGAAATATATTATGGCTTAAGGGAACAATAATGCAACACTCATACTTGGAGAGTCTCAATTTTTTAAAATTATTATAATATATTCAAAGTTAAAATCATGCTATCATCATATTACAATATCTTATATACTTATAAAGTATGCACCTGGATTGAAGTAAAAAATAATATTTAGCAAGTCCTGGTCTCCCCACGTAATGTAATTTTTATACTTTTGGTATAAAGGGTACAGCATTTCTTCCCATTTCAAGCCTGTTGGTATCAAGTTGTTCTGAAATTGAGAAATAAATGATTTGAGAAAGTAATTGTAACCACAAATTTACATTCAAAGCAGGAGGAAGCTATGGTGCATAGCATGGTGCAGCTTCTAGCTGGGTTCAGTGACCAAACAGTATGAAAAAAGTTGCTTTCAACAAGATGGGAATGAGAAGTCATTTCTCCTAAATATGCCAAACAAGAAATCTACCTTAGTATTCTGCCTGACAAATATTCAATCATTCTTCCCCACTGGATGTGATGGCTAAGAATTATGGAAGCTGAAGTCTAACATATCCAAAGGATACCAGAACGACTGGCTATACTGACAGGATTCTTAGTGTGGCAACCTTAGTGTGGCAATGTAGGAGCATTTGAAGGCCTACAGTTCATGCGCTTTTACAGAGGCACAATTGAGAGCGTTTTAACAAACTGCATCACTGTTTGGTTGGTGGCAGCAGTGCCTCAGATAGAAAGTCCATTCAGAGAGTGGTAAGGACAGCTGAGATGATTAGAGGAAGCCCGCCTCCTGTTATTCAGGATACTGCTTATAAGCGCTATGTGCTTAGAGCTCAAAGCATTTTTAGAGATCCCGTCACACACTCACTTCATGGTCTGTTTCTATTGCTCCCCTCTGGGAGGAGATTTTGAAGTATTTCGAAGACTACCAGATTCTATAACAGCTTTGTTCCTTATGCCATCTGTCTGATAAACTTGCAAGATTCGTTTTTCTCACCATGTACATCCAAACTAGACTATGTTGTTTCTCTGTATCATATAATATATGTGGGTATATACATAATTTTGTATTTATTTATTTAGTCATGTTTATGTAGTGTATGTTGTAGGTGGTGACCCTTTGAGAGCTGTATGCAACAAAATTTTATTTTAATGTATGCCGATTAGCGTACATTCAAAGTGACAGTAAAGTTATTCTAAGTCTAGGTCTTCCAAAATGAACTATTCTTTCACTGTCTGTCTTACAACCAGTTTGAGTATTTATTGATCTACGTGGTGCACATTTCTAAAAAAACAAAACAAAACATAGTCCATGTTATGTTTTCATCATGTCAATGCCATTTGTACAGAAAGAAACTAAACTCTACAATCTGTCAAAGTTTTGCCCAACTAACAAAAAATGGAGTAAAAACCAACTCTACCCCAACAAAGATATTCTTCCAAAATAAATAAATGATCTCCTTACCTTGAATTGGGTATTTCTTATTCGGGTTAAATTCATTAGCATAACACCAGAATTCACCCCAGTGGTTCCATAATATGGGTGGCGAGCAAAACGACTATACCAGCCAATCTTTGGTATTTCGTGTTCTGGTGCCATTGCAGCCAGCTGGGTGGCATTGAAAATTCTCAGAAAGCCCCAAATGTCATCAATGGGTCGCAGGAATAAGACATCTGTGTCCACATACAGAAGGGAATCCACATCCTTCAAAATCATCTTTGGAAAAAGCCCAGATGGTTGAGAAAGCCATATATGCAAAAAACCAAAAATAAATACATTAATGACTCGCAAATGGATATATACCGATCATGAGGCAATACCTCTGACCTGTCTTTCTGTTCAAATAAAGAGGTTCTGGTACAATACTTCAGGGTCACGTAGACAGGAACAAAGGCAAGAGGAATGGGGTGAAGAAAAAAGGTCAGATGCTGTCAGTAGTTTGCACTTCCCCCCACCCCCAAAAAAGAAGCCAAATGCACCAGTTTTCTTTTCCTTTTAGTGTTAAAGGAAGTTACTTCCCAATTGTTACAAGGAAGAGTTACAAGGAAAATAGATTTAGAAGTGATAGCTATTAACCTGTAAGAGGAATCCATTGCTTACTTTAGAGAAAAATCCAATTCTCCTTTGAATGGAATCGATGTCTTCCCTCAATTGCCATCCCTCCTATTTTTGCCTTGTTTAGAAGGCTCAAAGATGAACCAAGTTTTATCTGTTCAAGTTTTAAGCCATATCAGGTAGTAGAGAGTTTATGAAGGCACACAGTCTACAACCTTTTCCTTACAAAGCATTCCACTTCAGCAGGAATGGAAGAGAGTCAATCATGGTAAATTCACCCAGGGTTAGTTTTATAATGGAACAATAGCAATAGCACTTAGACTTATATACTGCTTTATAGTGCTTTACAGCCCTCTCTAAGCGGTTTACAGAGTCAGCATATTGCCCCCAACAATTTGGGTCCTCATTTTACCCACCTCGGAAGGATGGAAAACTGAGTCAACCTGGTGGGATTTGAACTGCCAAACTGTAGGCAGCTGGCTGCAGAAGTAGCTTGCAGTACTGCACTCTAACCACGGCGCCACAGAGGCTCCTTAACAACCTGTTTCCATACAGCACAGATTGCTGAACAAACTTCAAGATCCTATTATATCCTCTTGTTCAGACAAAAGCAATTATATCTGTAGTCCATCTCCTTCTTTCGCAATTTGTTTCTTCCTTTTGATCTCCTGCCATATAACGATTACATTCAACTTTTAAACTTTCTGCCTTATCCATATGTTACTAAATCATAACTTTCCCCAACCTAGTGCTTTCCAGACCTGATGAAATACATCACCTGGAGATGGTGATAGCTCATGTTTGGCTCACTTAAAGGCAACAGTTTGGGGAATGTGGATTTATTAGAATATGATGTTGCAAATATATCTTCCTATAACAAATGAGAGATCAAGAACTGAATTCCAAACTTTCAGTATACATATAAGACTGTTCTGTGACTGAACTGTGGCTCTTGGCCAGCTTGAACCACTGGAAAGAATTGTCATGGAAGACACTGGCTCACTATATTGATAACAGTATATCGAATGAATGACAATTCTTTCAAGTTGTTAATTCTTGTTTGCCATATGCCCTCTTGTGGCCAACATGTTCTTTATAAATCTATCCCTAATTTCAATAATTTTATACAACACTGCAGAGTAGATTTGAGGCTTTGCATAGTGCCTCTTCCCTAGTTTATCTCCCCTCTAATTTTACAAAAAAACTCCTTTTGATTGTCTTCATTCCCAAACAACTCTCTGATTATATTTGCAGGCACTATACCATGAATGGACCACCACAGTGAAGTTCCACCATTGAAATCTATGTTTGGAAAAACCTCCTAAATATTGCTAGACTAATTTGCAAATAGAAGGTTGGAGATAGAACCCCATCTATGTTTCATTTCTTTTTTTCTTTTGGCAACATGGGTAAGCTAAAATATAACACATAAAACAAGGTATATCTTTAGCATAGCAATAACAATGGAACGTATTCAGATGTAAAAGCTTAGCTGTCATGTTTTTAAAAAGACGTTTTATTTATCTGTTTTAGTTACCTAATTTAGAAAAAAAACCCCATCTCCCTTGACAGAGAGACATGGAATACAGGCAATAAAGAAAACTCTTAAAAGCTAAGTCTGAATCAACTGAATTGTAAGCCTCTCAGAGTCAGACAGAGATAGGCAGCCACAGAAACTGAACAAACAAACAAGCAAACAAACAAACATCCTTTTCTTAAGCCTTGAAGTCTCAACATCCCATTTTTAAAATACATTTCCTTTCTTGGAGCATATTATGTGAGCATATTTTTATTACCAAAAATGACAGGTTAAATAATCAAAGTAAACTGAACCAAATGATTATTTTGGGGTGTATCTTTCATTAGTGTGCATACAGTGATTAATTGATAATTGCAAGATATTAATTCTAGGACTTCTTTAGATTCCTTTCACTTAATAAAGTAACCCTTTTATGTCTTTAATGTAAGTATTCGGTAGGTTTAATTTGTCATCTATAGATAGTTCTCAACTTACGATCATAACTGAGCCCAAAATTTTTGTTATTAAATAAAACATTCATTAAGTGAGTTTTGCCCCATTTTGCGACCTTTCTTGCCATAGTTATTAAGTGAATCATTGCAGTTGTTAAGTTAGTTACACAGTTTGTTAAGTGAATCTGGTTTCCCCAATGACTTTATTTGTCAGAAGGTCACAAAAAGTGATTACCTGACCTCGGGACCCTGCAACCATCATAAATGTGAGTCAGTTGTCCAGTGCCTGCATTTTGATCACATGACCATGGGAATGCTGCAACAGTAGTCACTTTTTTTCAGTGCCGTTGTAACTTTGAAAGGTCACTAATTGAACTGTTGTAAGCTGAGGACCACCTGTACTGAGGGTTTTTTCTATTCTTTCCAGAAAGTATGTGAAGCCTCCATTGAGTTTAAGATTCCTATTTTGCCTTAGAAACCTAGGGCAAAATCCAAATCAAAGGCCCCCTCCCCCCCTTTTCTCTGAAATTTAGTCACCAAAGTTTGCCTACCCTATAACATGAAAAATACATTAATTTTGTTTCTCTCCCGTTCCTTTCCTTTTCATTTCATATTGCAAAGAAGTTAAAATGAGAGATGGGAATAAAACTAAGGCACAGACTGTCTTGTATTAGTGATTATACATTAGTCACTCTAGCAGCCTTTTTGGCTAAAGTACATTGTAAAAATGCCACTAATAAATAAGCAGAAGTGCTGAAGAGTTCCAAAACAAAAAGCAGATTGTGTTGCGAGTCAGCAAGAAACTTAACATATTAGCTGTGTCAGAATATGAACAGCACTTTATTAAAGTCTATACAGGGGTGAGAGCATGAACCGTGAGTCTTATTAACTCAAAAGGAGCAGTACACTGAAATAAAAAGTGGCAAGCCCCTAAATAGTATAATGACAAAAAAAATTCAAGCAGCAACCGGATACTACAGTTCTTGGAAAAAAATCTCCTGCTGATAATGGCAGTTGTCACTTTCTAACCTTATTGTATAAACCAGGGGTAGTCAACCTTTTTATACCTACTGCCCACTTCTGTATCTCTGTTAGTAGTAAAATTTTCTCTAACCGCCCACCAGTTCCACAGTAATGGTGATTTATAATGTAGGGAAAAAAACCCTACCGCCCACCATGAAAGCTGGAACGCCCACTAGTGAGCGGTAGGGACCAGGTTCACTACCACTGGTATAAACACTTCTATTACTCTCTCAAGATACTACCTAGGAAGAGCTGGTGCAATTTCACCAAGTATTATATCCGAAAAGTTAGGTAGGATGAGTAAACTTGTCACAGAATGCACATGTCTATAAAAGTAGGTTTGGTCTATGTTCTTTTTTTCTTTTTTAAAGTAAAAATACTGACAAATTTATCAGAGGGGCAAACCTGGATAGGACAGATCTCTATCAATGGAGGATTTTAAGAAAAGACTGGATAGCCATGGTGTAAAGTATCCTGCTTGAGCAGGGGACTGGACTAGAAGACCTCCAAAGTCCCTTCCAGCTCTATTCTGATTCTGGATGCAACAGTGAAAATAGCTGCAATATGAAACTGACTGTTCCATCTTATTCAATCTTAAGTTTGCCTTGGGGTAGGAACATGAGGCTAACAGACTGACTTAACTAAAGGAAACAAACTCATTCTTAAAGTGGACAATTTCATTGGCATATATATTTTATTGTACAGAACAGAAGAGAATGTTTGGGTCATGGAACCCTAAGAACCACACTATTTTGAATGTGAGTGATGCTCTAGCTAACAGGAATAAACATTATTTAGTGTAATACTCCTCCTCCTCCTCCTTTTTTTTTGTCTGTTCAGCAATGTCCAGTTCTTGGAAACTGCCTGGACAAATCCCTGAAGTTTTCATGGCAACTTTTTCAGAAGTTTGCCCTCAACAGAACCAGAGGAAGTACGGAGTGGACTTAAAGAAGATGAATATGGAAAAGGATCACCTAAAATTGGGAAACAAAGCAAACTTAATGTCAGAACAAAGCACAGAAATTACCAAGAGAAGCCAAAGCCAAGATAAACACCTCAGAATCTCAACAAGGGGTTTCAGAGAGTTGTTAGAAGAGACAAGAAGCAATATTGCAACAACATCAGTAAACACATTGAAGGTGGAAGCAGACATGGAAAAGCAAGGAAAATATTTTAAAAAAATCTGTGAGTCTAGAAGCAAGTTCCAACCTTGGAAATGATATGCTACAGGAGGCCAACTGACAGGTATTGATTGATTCAAAGAAGAACAAACCAAAATGGAAGGAATACACTGAAATACTATACAACTGTAACTTAGATAATATTTCCTACTTATGAGAACCTCTAGTGCAGAAGATAAAATTAAATCTGCGCCAAGGCTACAGGAATTGATGGAAATACCCACTGAAATATGACAAGTAGCAGAACAAGAATCAGTAAAGTTTCTAAGCAAGCTACGCCAGCAAATTTGGAGAATGACACAGTGACGGAGAGACTGAAAGAGGTCAATCTACATTCCAATATGAGAGAGAGAGAGAGAGAGAAAGACTTAGCAGAGTGTGCAACTAAACTATCATACAATATCCTTAATCTCACATGCTAGCAAAATAATACTTGGGATCATCCAATGCAGATTACAGCTCTGCATGGAAAAAAGAGACACCAGATGTTCAAGCTGTGTTTAGAAAAGGCCGAGAAATATAAGTCATTATTGCTGATGCACATTGGATAATTGAAAAAGCCAAATAATGCCCCAAAGAAGACACTATGTGCTTCATTGATTATAAATGTTCATAGTTTCAATGGATGGAGTTGGTAATTACCAGAATAGCAGAAAGCACAGAGGTGAATTAATTTCCTCCTGCTAGCATCTCTGGAGAATTTGCCCCGAGAAGCAGCAGCATCTGCAGAGAATGGATTTTCTTCAGACATGAAGCCATGGAGCAGTATGGTAAATTAAATTTCTCCTTCCCACAATCCCAGCTATTACCAAGGCCTTTCTCTAATTGGGTGCTACTTACAGTACAATCTTCCAGCCATAATTAATCTTAGGTAATTTGAATCAGAATCAGAACCAGTTCAATAAACATGTACTGTCCACATCCCATCAGTTTCTTTTCCAGTGCATTCTATTGCTGTCCCTGGCTCTCCATCAGTCTGTATCTTGGTTACAAGGTTTTATAACTATACTGTGGGAGTGGAACAGATATAATGAAATTCCCAATAATCCCAATATGTGTTAGTTCATAAGTTCCATCTTTCCGAGAAGGCATGAGAATGATGGATATTGGGGACCCATATTCAGGGAACATTGGATCAGAATGGTTGTCTAAAGAAAATCGGGCAGTTCAATTTAGACTGCAATCAGCCACAAAGTCAGTAAATGATATTTTCATCTACTTGATGCCCTTCTGACCAATCCTCATAATACAAATCTTGAAATAAAACCAATGAAGCACGAAACCGTCACCAATCAATCCGTCTTTTTCTTGTTGGCTGAGACAAATTAAATGTTACATCTCTTTAATTTGTTACTGTACTGTATTCAGTTGAACAAACATATAGAACTATGATCTTGATTTCCTTGCTTTGAAAAGATACCATGGGGCAATAAAGGAACTGCGGACAAAAGGACCATAAATGCCACTTTGCATTCAAGTTTCTAACTTTAAGGCCAACAAAACCTCTTATGTCTTTTGAGCTTCACGTATGACATTTTGAGTACCTTACCGGAAGAAAGAGGCGTTGGGCAGCACATGGCTTGAATAATTTTCTCCACTCTTCAGTGTTTCCAACTGAAAAGGTGATTGGGTAAACATTGTATTCAAACTTCTTTGAGAAAAAGGTAGGCCATTCTTTTAACTGCAAAGCACAAGAAGGAAAGAAGGAATTAGTATTACAGGGAGGGTAATACTATGGGAGCAGTATTATGGGAGCAGAAATGCTATTCAAACATCTTCAAGCCATGTACTAACTAAGGCTGAGCTTTACGGAGAGCTTAGAAGCAGAAGTTCAGGCACCATTAACTCACGGCTGACAGAGCTTTCTAAGTGAATCTGTAGCCTTTTAAACAAATCTGAGGCTTAGCAGTTGTTTTTAAACAAAGAAATCACTGAAAGATACTCACTTTCTTCTCAAACTCTGGCTTCAGGGAATCCTCAGCAAAAATATGAAATTTGAGCTTCTTGTTGCTAAAGAGAACTGCTGATTTCAGCATGTTGAGAGTTTCTAGCAGCCGGTCGCCACATGCTACAACTGCAAGATGCATCCATTGCACCGAAGAAAACTGGGTTGCAGAATGCTTTTGGTCCTTTGGTCTCCTAAAAGTAATTGTTTAAAAATATACATGGATCATAATCAACATTTTAGAGGTACCAAGCTTAAAGAAATATATATTAGAAGAGGTTGCCACTGCTTATTTTCATTATGTTACTGAACCAACATGTGGTTAAGATAACATTTTCCTCAATTGCTTTCTATCTAAATTTACTTTGGACGGAATTCCACATAGCAGAGGCAACAAAAGTGTATTTACTGCTATCAAGTGAAATCTGGGTAGTTTCAGCTGTTTCAGAAAACAATTACAAGTGAGACATGAAAATAGCTCTAACATTAGACCAGCAGCCTTCCTGATTGTGAAGATACATTTGCAAACATGCCAAAGATCTCACTGTTCTAGAGGCAGAGTTACTGAAATGAGTTTTTTGTTCTTTTCACAGCTTTTAATCATTCTGCCTTTTCGGAGAAGCCTGAATACTGATATTACCACTTAGCAATAAATGCAGCTCCCTGTTTAACACCATGTTGACCACAAATTCAAAGGTCTTCTGAAATGCCCAGAACTGACATGCAGATAGAAATGGTTTATTTAGAATAATATTATTAATCTGAAAACATGGCTCTCAGCACAGAATCCTGGCTCCTGTAATGTAAAATACCAATGGTTTTGAGATTATTTCCTCCGTAATAAGTGCCCATATTTTTTCACCAAGAAACTAAAATGTCTTGTAATAACTGCTGTTCCATATTGCAGCATAAATCTACTTGTGCCCTTAAGGGACATTAGATTTTAGCACCTCACTAGTTCAGCACTGCAATATATTTAATTAATTGCTTAAAAGTCCATAGGCTTTTGTCTTAATTAAACCTCTATTTCTGCAATGGATAAATAATGGCACGAGGCATTTATGCAAATAGTATTTACTTTCCAGCCAATTAGTGAAAAGCCTACTGAATTATTAAAGTGTATAATTAAGGTTGCTTCTGGTTTGTGTGCTTTTTCTTTTCCCCCTTCTGACTATTATGCCTTTTGCCCAATTCTTTTAGGTTTGTTCTTAATTGTGTTGGTAAATCAACTCTATACCAAATATGCAACACTGAGGTGGCGGTTGCCTATGCATTCCTGTTAAAGCATTGAAAACCCCTAAAAGTCTAGTGTGCCAATGACCCTTTAACCAGGAACACTAATTTTATGCAGAAGATGGCACCTAGCCTTGGATTCTTGGAAACATCAGGGTATCTTGGATGTCTACCTAATCCTAAGCGATGACCAGCAGCTGAAGAAAAGAGGCCCCATTACACTAATCTTAACTACAGGGAAACTGGCTTTACTGTTACTTGATAAGTTGTATTTCGGCTATATTTCCTAGAAGTTTTTACTGTTTTATTAAATATAAGGAGTCCTCAACTTATGGCCATATAAGTCTGGACCATGATGGCTGCTGGCCCCATGGCAGACCCAAGACATGGTGGATGGATCACATCAAGGGGGACATGAAATGCAAGGGGGCATCACCCTTGAAGATGCCCTGGATCAAGCCAAGTGGAGATGGTTTTGCCAACAAATGGACCCTGCCATAGCACGGGAATAATGCCAGGAAGATGAGCCTTCAACTTGTGACCACAATTGAGTCCAAAATTTCTGTTGCTAAACAAGGCTGCATTAAGTAAGTTTTGTCCTGGGGGCTGTTGACTCTCCATCTGAGGGCTGATGGATGGCCCAGGCTCTGTCTCTGTCTCTCTCTTTGCCAGCTCCATCCCTCTTCCCCCTTGGGGCTCAAAGATTGCCTTGATGCTGACCCAGCCGGTGGCCGACAGGCCACAACACCTATTCTCAGAAAAATTGCAAAAAGAAGAACATTTTACTGAAACTTTGAGACTCACTTCATTAAATCTCATAAGAAGAATTTATGCAGATTGTTTGGAGAGGACAGGGTGGTATGGATAGACCATGGGGTGGCAGAGACAAAGTCTCACTACCCGGATGAAGATTAAAAATAAGGATTTGACAAGTGCCTCTATTACATGACGTCCCTTAAAAAGAACAATATGACTGCAAGGCTATGCAACTCAAAATATTAAGCACCTCAAACAATGTTACATAAAGCCCTGGAAAAATAATTGCAGAGAACAGTCTTCCCCATGTTAAAAAAAATATGCTCTGGGAAAGGCTATATCAACTATACAAGCCCCCAAGTAGATTCACTGTTGACAGGATCTCCTATGGACTCTCTGGCAAAAGATCAACTTTAACAAAATAGTTTTCCTTTTCCGGAAGCTTAGATGAATTTCAGTCATCCTCAGTTTGATTCCTATCAAGTTCAAATCACTTCAAAGCCTGGCTAAGCAGCACTTATCTGCTAAAAACAGCCCCAGATATCTTCTAGTCTACTTATTTTGAAACCAATGCCAATCGTAGCATGAAAACATATTTGCACTTTTGCAATGTTTTTGTTACATGTAATTGAAACTACAATCCTAAGCATAGGCATAGCAAAATTCAATTTATGTTCACTCAGAAGAAACTACTCTCCTGGGATAGGAAGGGGAGGTGGTGGGGAGAGAAAGAGCCTGAAAAAAATCAAAAGAAAGCCTTTGTTTTATTCCCTAAAGGTCTCCATTTTTTATCTTTGAAAATACAGGAAAATTGAACCATGGAATATTTCTATATATCCTATTTAAATGCATTTGTTTTATTCCTTTCGTTACTGACACTTATATGCCACTCCAACAGGCTTCTATTCCCACCAGCAGTCAAATAAGTCCATCCTTCCTGTAGAGATCCGTAGTCCTATTCATCCCAACAGGAGTCAACAAACATCTGCCTATAATAAAAGGCAGGTGTTAATTTCCATCATCCTCCAATCACGTGCCATCTGTTCTGAAACGACTACTCATATACATTGAGGCCATGATGCATGGGAGAAACCCTTAGTTATGATGGGGATGAATTTCCACGTTGCTTCATAGCTCAACACCAGGGGAGGCTGGCTAAAATATAACAGCATAAATCTGTGGAACCCCATTGCCACTGTAGTTGTTGTTGTTGTTGTTGTTGTTGTATGGCATTGTTACAGTAGCCAGGAGACCATAATCCCATTGCACAGTAGTAGTTTGACATGCCAAGGTACTATCCCTGTTATAGGAAACGTTTGCGTGCTCTACTAGGTGTGCAACAGGTGGGCAAATTGTCAAAGACAAATACGAACAGCACTTCCTGCAGCTTCACCCAGGGACCCTCCATTCTCAGAGCTGCCTTGCAATTGGGCACCACAATTGGAAAGGTTCAGAGCCAACAGGAATCTGACCATCTGCAGAGCACCAGCTCGTCTCTTCACCAAAGTGGTACCTATCTATCTACTTACATAGAACATGCTTTTAAACTGTTAACTTGGACAAGGTCTGAGGTGGATGACAAGAGTTCACTTTGCCATGCAACTGCTTGGGTTCAAACCACCAAAGCTGAGACCACCTCCGGTGTCAATTAAGCCATTGAGCCATGGTGCCTCTGATTGCCATTACTATAGTGAGATCAATCACTGTTAGGGGTTCTATTCTGCACAGGTAGAAGGTACAACAGCAGCAGTCTTCATAGTTGTTCCTGGCACCCATCTTGAGAAGTAACATCTCAGATATCTTCCAGCTTTTAAAGGGCATCAACGATTGCAACAAACATCTCATCTGTGCTATCTGAGCTTGTGCTGCTGCCATACCAAACCCCAGGAGGATGTTTATGAGACAGGAACACTCCATTTTAATTCAATTAGGAGTGAGTCATACAAAGTATGAGTCACACAAAGAATGTTTTCTCATTCACTGACTGTAGAAAAGCTGAGATGTATTGCTGGTACACCTAACATTAAGGAGCAGCTTAACAGCCAAACAATTATTTGTATATTGTTATCAAATCCTTTATTTCCCCAAATGATTTTTTTAAATTTAAAACTTCAAGACTTTTAAGTAAAGTATCAGGTTATTACAAATCCTAGGTACAAGAGGTATACTATACAAATGCAATAATAAATGCAATAATTTCTTCTTCAGGAACACTAACTACTAATAAGCTGAGATAATTTGCAGTAGGGTTTCTGGCGAGTAAGCAGGATACTGAAAGCAACAGAGAAGTTGAATTTCACCTGATATTTTTTGGTCTTTTTTTTTTCATTAGTGTCTATACAAGAGAATGTGTGAAGGGAGGAGCTGGCTGGAGCTGCACAATCTCTGGGGGATTCATGGAAGTGGATAAGTCTAGTCTGGAGATATGAAGAGAAGGCACCATGCTTGTGCTCCTGCCTTAGGTGGATCCTTCCCGCATCTCCATCAAACTCATCGTGCTGCTAGAAAAGAAAGCAGAAGAATGGAAGCACATCTGGCCATGCTGAGGCTCATTAGAGAAGATGAGGAGATTTGGTTAAGGAAGAAGGATGTTCTCTTGTTTCCAGCCTTCTGCCTTCTTGCCTTGCTAACTTGGACCCGACACTTAAGAGTGTCGGGGGATTAAAATAGTTAACTGGCCATTATTTTTAGCTCACAAGCACCCATATTTGAGGATGATCAATATTCTGATAAATATGACCTGTCAAGCTGCAATTAACCTCAGTGGGCAAGGATTTAAAGGAGAGGCTGCACAGAAGACAGCTGTAAGTATTCTCAGCCTGAACAATTAAAATTCAACTAGATTGGAGCGAAATTTTAGACATCTCCCAAGATGATTATGAAACAAAATGTAGAGTACAATTTAAAACAGATGTGAGCAATTTTATAGGCAAAGTGCCTTGGAAACATACCACACTGAGCCAGTTAATACCAACAAAAAGCCAAAATCTTTTAAGGCCACTAATTACCCAGAGCTGAGTTAATGCTCCAAGCAGCACAGTCAGGATATTGTACTGCATTTACTGTCACTAAGCATGCCCTGAAATTAGAACATACTATGTGCAAATTGTTTTCCACCAATACTACACTGCTGTTAGCCGTTATAACACCACAAAGGAGTAAATCACAGGCTTTTCCCTCCTACCTTTACAAAATAATCAACATCTCACCAGTCTTTGGATAGTTAGTTCTCAGAGACAGCTGAGAAATGCTGATAATTCTCTCTAGCCTTAGAACCATTGATAGATTTCCTACTTTGTCAAACATTAACTCTTTCTAAATTTCTAGTGCTAGCTCCATATTCCTTTGGTGATTAAAAGTGTTCATTTCATCTGAAAACCAAAAAGTTTTCAAAACCTTTGTAATAGGATCACATCTAAAATCCAGTAGAAAAAGACTATGGCTTTAAGGACCATCCATGAAAGCAATAGTAATTATAACTAATTACCTGCACTGTGCCATTAAATTTCATGTCTTTATAAGTAAAACGTCAAAGAATAATTTGTATATGTGAACAACCTATTTAAGATCAAATGTGAAACATTTCATCACCTCAGACATGAAAACTTTCAAAGGAATAATAATCCATAGACTAAGCAAAAAACAAATATGCAATACAACCATAAGCTATCAAATCTTTCCATGGCTTGACTTAAATTTTTGTTTGTCTACTTGTAAATATTGAGCATTTACCTGAACCTAACAATTGTCCCTATTTCTCCCATGGAACTTCAATGACTAGCAGGAAACATGGTATATTATCCATAAATTTAGACTAGACTGGCATTAAGACAATCAGTTTTATTATCTTGTTGATTTTTCTGATGAGCTCTTGAGCAAGGACAAGGACAAGTTTGAAGAGACCAATAACAACTGCCAATAAAGAATTTGACCAAACATTTTAATTCAAAGAGGATTCTGCCAGCAGCTTAGAAACTGTGACATGATTCTGTATCGGTGTAATTCATAGCAGGGAATTACATCTACATACCAATTTCATTTAACATGAAAAAACCCTTAGAACAACCGACTCTGAAAGATTTTGAATTGTACTGTACTCATATATCTTTGAGACAGCATTTTAGAGCAGTTATAACAATTGCAGAAAATGAAAGACCTGATAAAGCCAAGAATGTATCAGTCAGAATCTGGTGACTCAGTTAATTTGTAAAGCAAAGCCACCAAAATTTCAGGGAAACACAAAACACAATGATTAACAACTTCTTTTTCATCATCTAAGTTTGTAATCATTATATGATTAACACTATATATTTCATGTTCAGACCTGCCATAATATGAACTGCCTAGTATTATACATGCATATTTGAACTGCATTTGAAATAGAAATACTGGATTCTTTTCATAGTATTATTTAAATTGGTGGAAATTTAGGCAAAATGGTCACGCTCCATATAATTTTAGAGGTTAAAAATGTCTACACACAAGATGATAGAGAACAATGTACTTGTCAGGAAACAAAATATAAAATAAATGTTAAGAGATCAATTTTTATTCTCTTCCCTTAAGAGATCCTCCCTTATTCTTATTCATTTTTCAGTGCAAGACTAGCAATTCTCAAAAAGAGGTAGCCATAATGGAGCCTATCTATTATAATTTTAAGTTGTGACGGTTATAAAACAATTTTACCTTCACTTTTTGTGGCAGTGAATCACCATTGTTAAGTGAATCTGCAGTTGGTAAGAGAATGCTGTGATCGCTGAGTGAATCTGTTGTTCACTATGGGGTGTTTTTGCCAAAAACATTGGTTATCAGCAAAAACATCATAAATCACAGTCGTGTGACTATGGGGCACTACAAATGGCCATAAATGCGCTCTGGTTGCCAAGTGCCCAAAATGCAGTCATCTGACTGTGGGGCAGTACATGATAACTCCAGAACTAGTCATAAATACTTTTGGTGGGGACATATTATAATTTTGACCAATTGTAAGTTGAGGACTACCAGTATGCAAGGAATAGACATAAAACTATATAAGGGTGCTGTGTCTACCATAACACCACCCATCTCAGCCTACAACAGGGGAAGATTACACTGTTGTAAAAGGCAGAGAAACATCCAATGAAAGCCCCACCACACATCCAATAAAATAACCATGTGTCCACGAAATGAGGGTTAGTGCCAATGTTGCAGATTTGATGTGATGCAGTGGGAAAGAAGAATGCCTCTTGCTCAATCAAACTCCACCCACACACAGAGAAACCTTTTCCCATCTGAAAACAGAATCTGCCAGGTGTTACTGCATTTTCGAGTACGGAATTCTGCATTGGAAATCTGAGCATAAAGCAAAGACAAATTACTGAGATGCAAGCTCAAAATAAGGAGTACTTTTTGACTATGAGAGCTATGAAGCAGTGGGACAGGTGCATATGAGCACAAAAACTCTGTAAGATCTTCCCTTCACTATCTGCTACTAACTTCTGTGTTGCCAGCAGTGTGAATTCAGCTCTAAGGTGCACCTTCTCTTTGCATCTGATGAAGCAATCTGATATTGCTGGCTCAGGAATCAAGAAGATTGAGAATATGAGAATTTGTCTCACCCAAGCAGCATTAAAAGCTTGTCTGACAAATCAGCTTTTATTTCCAGTGCAGGGACAGAAACCAAGTATGGCTGAAAAGTCAAGGACAGCAGTGCCTTCAAGAAGAATTCAGCACAAGCAACACCTTCCCTAACTTCCAGCCTCCTATCACCAATCCATCTTGGTTATTTGGATTCACCTTCCTCCACACTTCCCCTTCTTCCACAAACTACTTGATACAATATGGTGGCAGATCACACATTGCTTCTTCATAGTACAAAATTCCTGAATGAGATGAGAAGCGAAGCTCCAGGTTCAGCTAGCCGTTAATGTTCTATGAAGGGAAATATTGCTATGCATTCTCACATGCATGTAGGAAACAGACTATTATAAGCAAAGTGTCTTTCTTCTGAAGTTCCCTTCTGAACTTTAAAGACAGTAAACCCTTTGAGTTGGAATTGCTAAAATGCAGTGCTGATTTTCATCATAGGATACATGTGGCATATGGAATGCCCTCCATTGAAAGCAGTGATTCTTAATTATGTTGCCTTTTCCTTACTATTTAGCTAAATTTCCCTCACACTAATTTTGTGACAGACATCACACCCCAGATCTGCCATATTCAGCATGCAAAAGGTAGTGATTTGTTCTTCTATCCTATTCATACTTTGTCTTTGCTCTAACTGCTTGACCAGCACGAATATGCTGCTAAAATCACTGCCATTTTTTCAATACCTTTCTGATGACAGAGGCATAGTTAACATTCTGTTCATGCAAGGTAAGAGTTCTTCCTGTGTTCATATGAAAGCATCCAGTTTATTTGGGTTCAGTTCAAAAAAATTAAGCAGGATCAAACTGGTGAGCGCTGGATGGGAGCACAGTAGGAAAGTTCAGTGACTGAGAAGAAGGGAAGGGGAAACCACTTCCAACTCTTTCAAGAAAAGTTATCCAAGTAAGTCTTCAGCACCTTAACTGGAGCAGAGTCAGATTAACTATAGTGTAAGGTTGGAGCCTTACTTGTCCTTTCCATCACAGTTTTTTTTTCCTCCCTACAGTAATTTATTCATTTGCTACTGGCTGAAATGTTCTTGATCATCTAAGATATGCTCTGAAGAAAAATTACTTCAGGAGGCACAGCAGCTAACAGACAAGGATCCTGCTTTAATGCAGCCATTTGAATTCCAGCCATGATTCACTAGTGGTCACAGTAAACATTCTTTCTTCTCAATCAGATACAAGGCTAGTTAGGAACCTGGAGATTTAATAGAATAAAGAATAAGATCTCAGAAAATGGGGCATTCTTTCACTGAGAACATTTCTGTGCAACCATGAATCAAAGGCAGGCTGGTTTTGTTTGATAAATGAGGTCACCCTGATTTAAAAAGGGGGTGAGGGAGCAATTTATTTCAACCCAGAGAAAGCATGCAGCAATTATTTGTACTTTACCAAATTAAAAGTCTATTATTTTCTAGCAATTTTATTCTCACCCTATTTTTCTTAAGAAGCATAACAAGCACAAATTGCAGTATGTTTTTCTAATTGCTATTATATAAAAAGCTGTAATTAATGTCTAAATTAAAAGCATGTTGACTGGTTAATTATTCAACCTCGTATTATCATACGATCATAGTAAAGCCACACACCTGTCATGACATTTGGTCATCAGTAAAATCCTTTAGAATGAACAAATCAAGAGCTGTTTTTTAAGACTGATTATTTATACCGTAAAAGTAAGGCTCACTCCATATTTGGATAAAAGAAACAGGACTTTTAAGCTTGAAAAAAATTTTGGTTGCAGGGCAATACATTGCTTAGCATTATTTCCGTGGGGAAAATAAGTAATTGCTTTACCCATCTTGCTTCCAGGTTTAATTCAAGGTGTTGGTTATTACCTTTAAAGCCCTCTATGGCATGGTCCAGGTCACCTAAGGAATCATCTCAACCCAATGGGATTGGCCCATCCCATTTGCTCTGGGAGAAGGAGCATGCTCTGGATCCCATTGGCCAAAGAATTGTGGTTGACAGTGGCTCCCATCTTTTGGAATATCATGACCCCCAAGGTGGGATCTGCCCCCCCACCTTCCAAAGAGCCAGAAAATCCGGCTCAGCTAACTGGCTTGGGACCCTGATGAGGAAATCTCATTTTGGAGGTGGCTAGTAGATTAGTAGAAGGTCAAACTTCCACCTAAATATGCATTGCTTTTTATTTACTTTAATGTTTTAACTTTTAATGCCCCATATTTTAATGTTTTAGTCATTGTTTTATTTTGTTATCTATGGAAGTTGCCCAGAGTCATTTGATAGTGAGACGGTAGCATACAAATTTAATAACTACAAATTATATAATAAAATTTTTAAAAAATGCTTTGGCAGCAATATCCTGATCCAAATCATTGTTGGGAGGGACCATAGTAGTCTAATCCATCCACTGCAGGAATCCCTCACATCATCCTGGAGTCTAGCTAACCTTTTTCTAAAATAATTCCGATGATGGAGCTTTCAGTGACTCCAGGATGCACCTGTCCTGCTGTTTCATAGATTACTCCTTATTTTGAGTTTGCATCTCACTAATTGGTCTTTGCTTTATGCTAAAACACTACAGAGAGTAAATTTACACCCTCTTCCCTGCAACAGTTCTTCAGATTTGGAAGATTGCTATTATGCTTCTTTTTAGCCTTCTTTTCTTTATACTAAACACTCTGTCCTTTCAATTGTCCTGAAGATTTAACATCCAAGCCTCTTAATCATCTCTATTGTTCTCCTTTTCCCTTTTTCCAGTTCAACCTCCATGCTTCTGATAATAAATTTGAGAACTTAAGTGTGGATTTTTAATATTATGGTTTATTGCAGTCAGCCAGTTGTTTAAACTGGATTTGGCATTTTTATCCACCCATCAAGTCCTTCCCAAGGACCTGGGATAGGGACATTAATTTTATTTATATCCTGCCTTTATTATTTTTTTATAAATAACTGAAGGCAGCGAATATACCTGGTACACCTCCTTCCTCTTCTTTCCCCACAAAAACAACTCTCTTAGGTGAGTTGGGCTAACAGAGAGTAACTGACCCACAGTCAGCCTACTGGCTTTCATGCCCAAGGACTAGAACTCAGTCTTCAGTTTCTAGCATGATGCCTTAATCATTAGACCAAACTGGCTCTCTATTAGTTCATATATTGTGCTAAGCCATGGCTCTTTATTTCTTTTTCCAAATGAGCAGACACAAGAAAACTCCAATGTGGAACTGCTGATAAATTCCCACATAGCTTTCAGCAACTAACAGTTATGAACACTACTATAAGCATTTAGTTGGAACAGATATACAGGACAGGAAGCCAAGCCATGTCATCTTTTCCAAGTAATTCAAAACTTTGTTATCTCTATAGAGGAAAAACCATTAAGAGTAAAACAATAATAAGCAGGGAATAGTATAAACATTCCAGAAACAAAGGATTAAGCATGGAGGATTTCAATTGCTGATACAGAAACATTTTCAGGAAATCAGTATGGGCAACTGATTATTTTTTCCACCTACTAGTCAATGGCTTTAAAAGTGGAGGCTATATTGGGATTGAGTGGATTTCTAAAGGCTGCTTAACATCCTGTATACAGTTGAGAGTCCATGTCACAAAACATAACATTTATGAGCAATATACGTATGTTCCACAGAGAGAGAGAGAGAGAGAGAGATGTGGCCCTTTCCTCTAAGTATTAATGGACCATGTCTTCTCTGACTTTTTTTCCAGAAAGGCTATTATAAACTTACCTGGCTATTTAAATGCATCAAATAGGAAGCAGTTCTAACAGCATTACATACAAATCAGCTTTACAAATTATGCATAATATACATTTCCCCCAATCACAGCCTAATTAATAAATGACACATTAAACATGGTTGTTGGACTCTACCTTACTAAATCCAAACTGCATGCCTGCTTAGTATGCGTGTGAATATACTTGTGCCATGCATCTTTCATATGTTTGAGAGTATACGCAAGGCACTTAGTATCTGCAATTTGGAGTAAAATCCCTCAAATAAGAATTCCAACCTCAATCGGATAAAGTTTGAAGGACTTCCTCCCGCCGCCCCCTTTACAAAGCAAAACCCACGGAGTTTAACAGCGTGGCTCAGGGCGTACCTCTCGGAGAAACCCGATTCCCACCCAGAAGCCGATAGAAGAATAAGGCCCCATTTCTCCCCTACCCACCCACCCACCCACCCACCCATTTTGTTTCAAGAAGCGATCCACCGAGGCTGAACCCGCCAAGAAAGGGATCGACTCGGAAGGCTTTACCGAAGGCTCGTTGCCTTCCCTCTGACTCGACCCGCGCTGCGTTTGCCTGCTTTTCGATGGGGACGTGGCTCCCGCTTAGAAACCCGAACCGCCTTTTCCTTCTCTGGCTCCGCCGGCTGGACGGGTCGGAAGCGAGTCTGGAGCAGCGGGGCTACGTCGTTCCCGGCGACCACTGGTCCCGAGGGGCTCTCCCCCACCTCCGCTCGCAAAGGCGGCTCGTCGGCGTTGCCCACCAAGAGGTAGAGGAGCAGCAGGAGGGCCAGGCAGAGCGCCAGGGCCACTACTTTGCAAGAGAGCCTCATCGTCCGTCCGTCAAGGCTGCCTCAGCCCAGGCGAAGAGACGTCCCCCTCATCCTCTCGCTCCCGCGCTGGCAAATTGGATCCAGCTTGGACATTTTAAAGCCGCTCGCTCGCTCTCTCGCCGCCCGAAGCGTCGGGCGCGAAGGAGGGAGTTGGCGACGCGCAGCGCCACATTGGCCCTGCAGTTTAGCGGCCAAGCGGGGAGGGGCCGGGAAGACCCTTACCGTAAAGTTCAGAAAACCACCTCGGCTACAAAGCGGCGGGGCTGAGGGCGAGTCAAACCTAAAGCTCTGTACCGTACCAGGCACGGGTTTCATCATGCCAGGCAGCGTGCACGTGGCGGTCTGCAGCGCAGCCTCTTTTGTTTTCTCATTTATATATATAAATGCTTATAATTCTTTTAAGGTAGAAACTTATTTTGCTTTTAAAGTCTCGGCGTCGTTTAAGGAGATGTCAACCAGTGGATTTGCCCGAAACGAAGCACAGGGGATGCTTATTCTTTTTAATTGGTTCAAATCCCCGTGCAAGGAAAACCACTCAGTTAAGGATTGTTTAGGATCCAATCTAGGTGGGTCCCCGGGACCAGAAGTTTAGTCTTCCGAGCTTTCGGACTCGTGCTCCAGCACCAGTTTGGACCCAGATTGGATCCTTAATGCAATATTATCCTAGGACACGTAGCTCCGTCCTTCATTCGTTAAGGATTCTTTAATCGTGTTTTGCCCAGCTTAGGTTCTATTTATTTAAAGTTAACAAGGTAGCGTTAATACAGTAACCAATATGGCCTACATCGTTCCACAGGTTTTGTTAAAATGGTTAATAACAACCGGGCACAAAGCGAATGAAAAATAAGCTGGTCCCCCCGGGATTTTTTTTCCTCTTTATACAACCAGAACCGACGCAAAGCCGCGAGAGCTCAGATGCAGCGCACGCGCAGAACGAGAACGCCTGTATTCCTCCCGCCCTGGCGTCTGTCACGTGGGTCCTCGGCTGTCTGGATCGTTCGTGCTTCCCGCCCCCCCTCCCCCAGCGTCCATATCTCTTTCGCGCTACCTCGACCACTTTTGATTGGATGAGCTCTTCCAATGATCTTTCGATCCGCCTCCCCCCCCAAGAGCCCGCCTTCCTTTACGCTTTACGCATTCCTATTGCGGAAGAGCAATGGGATTGGCGGTAGGCTGCAGCCCGTAGGGAGCCTTATCGCCGTCAGAGAATCGGAGGGCTAGAGGCGTAGAAACAAAGCGTGAAAGCGTCTGAAGGTTCCATGGGCGGTGAGTGTTGGCGTGGGGTTCATTGGTGCCGCTCCTGTTTTCTTACTTTAATTGCTCAGCGTGTGTAGATGAAGGAATTACCGCAGAAGTGAAAGGCTGGGCAGCCCATAGAGAAAAGGGCAATTAATAGCGGTCGTCTTTCATTTTCATTCCAAATGTGCGGGAGAAGCTCAGAGTTTCCATGTATTAACTGCCTTCCTGTAAGCTGTTCGACTACAGAGCTCATCATCCGCAATCATTGGCCATGCTGGGAATCATAGGATTGAACTCCAGCATATCTGGAAGTAGAATAGAGTAAGAGTTGGAAGGGACCTTGGAGGTCTTCTAGTCCAACCCCTACTTAGTCAGGAAACCCAATACCATTTCAGACAAATGGTTGTCCAGCCTCTTCTTACAAACTTCCAGTGTTGGAGCATTTACAACTTCTGGAGGCAACTTGTTCTAACTGTCAGGAAATTTCCCCTTAGTTCTAGGTTGCTTCTCTCCTTGATTAGTTCCCCTCCTTTGCTTCTTGTCTTGCCTTCAGGTGCTTTGGAGGATAGCGGGACTCCCTCTTCGTTGTGGCAATCTCTGAGAACACTGCTATCATGTCATCCCTACTCCTCATTAAATTAGACGTACCCAATTCCAGCAACAGTTCTTTATATATTTAGCCTCTAATCATCTTGCTCTTCTCTTCTCGAGTCTCAACATCTTTTTTAGTTGCCAGGTTGAGCAAAGGTCTGCTCAAAAAGGCATGGAAGCCACATGTGTATGTGTAAATAGGCTTACAAAAGTAATAAGGGTCCGTTTTTCATTGACTGAGGATACAGCCAGCTGGCAGGATGGGATATTTTTTTCCTAACCTTCACTCCCTTCTGATTCTTGGAGACTGCCTGGACAAAAATCTCTGCAGTTTTTGTAGCAAGTTTTTTTTTTAATACCCAAAAGTGGTTTGCCTTTGGATGTGTACCTTTGGATCATTTATGTGGGGCTGAGAAAAACTGAGAAGGTCACCCAGCTGGCTTTGTGCTTAAAGCAAAACTTTACTCTTGATCTCTCAGTTTCTAACCTTAACCACTACACCAAATTGGCTCTCAAAAAGGGGAAAAACTTGCAGAAAAGTGCATAAGCATAAATTGAACTGATGGCCAAATAGACAAGCCAGCAAGTGGTGCTGTTCTTACAGATTTAATGTTGGATAAGAAGAAGTGATTGATGAATGCTGAAGAATTAATTTCTTCTCCCACAAAATATCTCATCCTTGCTTCACCCCAGACCACCGCTGTTATTTGTCAATCCAGTTAGCAAGAGAGATGCAGGATGGAGCAGGCCAATCAATGATGAGTGAGCCATGAGACATAGTCTATTGACGAAAGGGGCAGCACACCTTTCCAAGTATTAAAAACAAAAGTATAACCTCGTGAAATTCCTCATTACAGGTAGTCTTTGACTTACAACCATTTGTTTAGTGACTGTCCAGAGTTACAGCAGCACTGAAAAAAGTGACAGTTTTTTACACGACTGCTGCATGATCACGTGATCAAAATTCGGATGCTTTGCAGTTGGCTCATATTTATGGCAGTTGTGGTGTCCCAGGATCATGTGATCACTTTTTGCAACCTTCTTACAAGCAAAGTCAATGGGAAAGCTAAATTCACTTAACAGCCATGTTACAAACTTAACTGTAGTTAACAAACTCAACAGCTGTGGCAAAAAAGGTTGTAAAATGGGGCAGAATTCACTTAACTGTCTTGCTTAGCAACATAAATGTTGGGCTCAATTGTGGTTGTAAGTCAGGGACTACCTATAATGCACTTACCAAGATAAGAATCTGGAATGCAGTTGCCTCTATCTGGATCCCTTTACAGGGTTAAATCAACTTTCTGATCACACAAGAATAGTGATGGTCTGAAGTGAGCATTATATATTTTTAAACAGAAGTTCAGAGCTCTTTTGAAAGAATGCTAAACATGTGTTTAATAGAGCAAGTTAAGTATATTTTTCCAAATATGTACAAACTTATAAAGAACCCCCAAAACTTGACATGCATTTTTGAATGTGTCAGGCAATATTTGGGCAAATTCCTTTGTAGGAAGTACATGATCCGGCCAAGCTAAACTGGGCGTGAGATGTAGAGACCAATATTGGTCTGTCCATGAACTAAACTCGAGAACGTGGGTCATGCAGCAATATAATAATCCAAAACTCACAATCCATATAATCAAATAATGGTTAAAGCAGAACTAAGTTAATCTTTTCAAATGTCAAAGTTAATGACTATAATTCTATAAAAATGTTATGGAAGAACCTGAAGTTGATGTGAGGATTTTTACCATCTTCCCTGGGCTGTAGCTGTTCTGTAGGGAGGGATATAATATGCCTACAATTTCTCAAAGCTGATGTGCAGGACTGATAACTCTTATTGCTGTTGGTGAAAGCAAAAAATTTACATACTTTTTCACACACACAAATATGTACCTTTGGATCATTTTTCTCAGTAAACAAACAAGTGTAATGTTTTTGCCTCATTTATTTAATTGATTCCTCTTTTGGGACTTTTGTGGAAAACCCATCGTATTTTAGGTCATAGTTATGCAGAAATACTGAATATTCAAAAGGATTAGAGTTCACAAACTTTTAAGTGCTATTATATGTTTAAGCTAACAGATGTAATGTTTTGAAGAAGAAGAAGAGATGATGTAGCACATATAATAAGCTGTGTATTTTGGGATTATTTATTTAGGAAAGTATCTTACAATTTCTAGGGAAAAATTGTTTTGTGATACCAAACAATACAGCTGTGGCTACAGTTGACATGTGTTGTTTACAGATCTGTAACTTCAATGATAACACTGGATAATTTCTTGGTAAAATTCTGCTGTGCAATACTAGTGTTATGGCAGCCAGTTGGGATAATTATCTAATTTACAAAGTATGGATTTTAGAGCTTCTTAAATATTTAAGTATTCTTCAGTTTAAAAGTATACAGGTAATCCTCAACTTTCGACCATGATTGGAACAGATACTTCCATTGCTAAATAAGATTAAATGAATCCTGCCCAATTCTAGGAACTTTTTTGCCATAACTCTTAAGTGAATCCTCCCAGTGGTTAATCACATGAATGTTAAGTGAATCCAGCTTCCTCCATTTACTTGTGAGAAGCCAGCTGCGAAGGTCACATGACCCCTAGATCTTGCAATTGTCATAAGTACATGCTGATTGCTAAGCCCTGACATTTTAATTTGTGGGAATGCTGTGACGGTCATAAGTGGAAGGACTGGTTGTAAGTCACTATAACTTCAAACTGTTACAAATAAATAGTTGTAAATTGAGGACTACTTATATATAACTTAAAGCTTCCGTTTATTTTTTTAAAATAACCACTCTTACATATGTGTAGGTATATTTTGGGTTTATGTTATCACTGTTGTTCCTGTGTGTGTTTTCTTTGCTAAACTAAAAGAAAAAATAGAAACAGGAAAAAATGCAGCTGGCATATGATGTTAAGATTCCTGCAAATAAAGATGATGCTCGGGGTTGGCATTTTCCTTGTAGTGTGACAGTTTCTTTGTTTCTAAAATTAAAATAATTTAGAAAGATATAAATTGCCAAGAGGGACCAGGCACTTTGAAAGAAAGATATAAATTGCCAAGAGGGACCTTGGCAAGATGCATTGACATTCTCAGGTATTATGCTGGAGACCCAAGCTTTTGACCAGTGGCAATGCTGACACTGCAGAAGGAAGGAACCATAAAAACAACAACAACAACAATTCTTTTCGGGATACTTTTGAGTAGAATAGTTTGCAAACACTGCTGCCTGCTGAGTAAAAAAAATCTGGATCCATTATAATAGGTACTCCCCAAATTTGTAGATTTCCAAGAAGTAAAAATAAACATAGACTTTTATGCAGCTAATTTGATCTGTTTGTTCTGAATAAGGATTAGTCAGGAACTGACCGTACCTCTCTTAACTGAAAAATGGTAGAGCATAAAATTAAATATATTGTTTCAGTAATGTAGTATAAGTAAATACAGGGATGTTTCTAATCTCACTGAACAAATATGTTTTCTTTGATTATAATGAATACCTTTCACTTAACTGGAAATACTTTATTAGAAAACTTCGGTCATTTTCCGGTGTTCAAATGCTATTGATACACATCCCAAGAACAATTTGTTTGTTTTTGTGACTCTTTTATAGGCAGTGATATTGTTTTTTACTGATATTCATCATGATAACTCCGGTATTTGAACTGAGTCAAGATCCAGATTTTCTCACAATAATTATCAAAGTACCTTATGCACGAGTTTCAGAATTTGACGTCTATTTTGAAGGGAATTCATTTCGTTTTTATGCAAAACCTTACTTTCTCAGGTAAGCAATGTTCATTTTCATCTAATCTCATCTAATCTCTGAACTTAATTTAGTATATTTAGTTTAATAAATTATTTTTGTGAGTATTACTGCTATTTTTTAAAAAGTACACAGCTGAAGATCATAGCTCATTAATTGCTATCAAACAAAGTTGCTATGAGCTTTGGGGTTACGTTGGGCAATTAAACATGATTTGTTCACATCACCCTATCTCATATGCAAATTAGAAATGGTTTTATCAGCATCCAGAAAAGTGTTATGTTATCTCCTGCATAGAAGCGAAAATGGAATAAATTATTTTGAATCCTGTGTGACATAAATTTGAATTGAAACAATGTTTGGTTGCTATAGATCAGAGGTCGCCAACTGGTGGGCTGTGAGAAAATTTTGGTGGGCCACAGAGAAATCTCACCCCCAGAGCACCTCCCCCAAAGCAATTAATTCAAGCTATGCAGAAACACAAGGCTGCTCAGCCCACATGGCCCACGGGAACCCTTCCCGCCCACTCACTCCTTACTCGGCAAACTTGTCTGCTAAGTTGCTATTTTTCCTTTTTCTGACCATCATCTGTTCTGCTCTGCCAGGAGATTTAGATTAGCTAAGAAGCAGGAAATGGTTGGATTTCTTGCTTTCTAGCTAAGCACCAAACGTCCCTTAGAACTGAAGGTTTCCTTGCAAGCAAATTCAGTGCAGACTCACGGCAAGCAAATTTGAGAGACTGAGCTAGCCGATGGCAGATAGATAGATCACTGAATGATTCTGTGAGTAACTCAATCTGCCTGCCTGCTTTGCCTGATTTTGGGTAAAAGTTGCTCATTTTTTAAATAAAAAATTCAATATTTACATGCATGGTGTGTTGTGAGTTAATTTTATGAGTTTGCTTGCAAGCAAATTTTATGTGACAGACTGAGCTAGCCAATGGCAGATAGATTTCTCAATGAATCTGTGATTCTGTGAGCAACTCAATCTGCCTGATTTTGGGTAAAAGTTGCTCTTTTTTATAAAAAATTCAATATTTATATAAATATTTATAATATTTACATACAAGCCATGCCCAGCCAGTCACATGACCACCAAGCCACACCCACAAATTAAGCCACACCCACAGAACCAGTTAGTGATCCCTGGGATCTAAAATTATGAGTTTGGTGGTCCCTGAGGTCCCAAAGGTTGGCGACCCCTGCTATAGATAACTGTTTACATGGAGAAATTTCTTAGCATGCATATGTATACATATATACACAGTCCTAAACTGGGAAGTTGAAAAATATCTAGCAATCCACACTGGAATTATAATTATGGTACATCACATAGTCAGCCAGATGTTTACACTGGATTTCGCATTTTTATCTACCTACCAAGTCATTCCCAAGAACCTGGGTTAGGCAAATTATGTTGTTTAATGGTGTTAAATGATATTGTTGCAGGATGTAAGCTATTCTCCATGTTGCATCGAGAGCCCAGAATGGGTTGACTCCTTCCTATGATGTCATTTAGCTGGGTCTGCACTAAGATATAAAAGCCAGCTCCCGGAAGAGACCCCAGCTTTTGACTCAGCTCCTTTCAGTCAGTAGCTGTGTCTCTGAAAGCTTCTGTTAGATAACACTCACCAGCGATCTTCAGTACTGTTTTTCCTCATTTCAAGTAGCTCCCAGGATCTGGGCAGTTGCTCTTCCAGGAGAGCAGTGCTCTCTCTCTCTCCTGCAACGTTGGGAGCAGCGTTGCCAGAGCGCTGTTCAGGCAAGTTGGGCAGCGTCTGTAGACCTCGCCCACGCCTGCAGTTTGAGCGATCATAAAAAGCGATCAGCAAACCAATAACAGCTTCAGTCAGCTGAGGTTCTGTGGATAGCACTCACCAGCGATCTTCAGTACCTTTTTTCCTCACTTCAGCAGCTCCCAGGATCTGGGCAGCTGCTCTTCCAGGAGAGCAGGGCTCTCTCTCTCCTGCAGCATTGGGAGCAGCATTGCCAGAGTGCTGTTCAGGCAAGTTGGGCAGCGTCTATAGACCTCCCCCACACCTGCGGTTTGAGTGGTCGTAAAAAGCAATCGGCAAACCGATTCCAGCGTCAGCCAACTAATCGTGTGGCCAGCGGCTGCCCTTTCCTTTGCTGACTTCACTCGGGGCTCTTTATAGCCTAAGGAGAGATTCTTCCATCTCAGAGCCTGTTTCCCATAGTCAGTGGCCATCTTGGATTGAAGGCTTCCACCACGAGATGAGCGGCCATTTTGTAAGCCCGAGGGCCAATTTATACCCTAAGGGGCTTAATACAAAAAAATTACAAACAGTTTCTTTTCAATGTAAGAGCCTTTATTCTTCAAATGGAGCAAGATAAGGGTCAGGAAGAGTCCCCCCCGCAGTTGAACAGTCTCTTCAACCCAATAAGAGAAAAAGTCGTAGGCAACGCACCTAATCGGTCCAGAAGGAGGTGGCTGCTAAAATGAGAGCAAAGGCTCTAGCCCCTAAGAAGGCAACTCAGGCTGAGTTGAGGGCAGAGAAGCGCAGACATGCAGCCCTAGAGAGGCAGTTCAACAGAACTATTCAACAGAAGAGAGCGCAACTACAGCAGGTTTCAGGTGATACCCGTGGGCCCCAGCCAAGCCCTCCCAGGGGAGGAGAAGTTATCAATGAGCCTTTCCATACTCCATCCTGGTCTCCTGAGGCCTTTGCAGTACAATATGATCCTCAGGATCTAAGCAGATCTGGGCTTTATTTCCAACAGGCTTCTGGGCCCTATGCTCCTCTCCCTCCCTCCAGGCCTCTAACCTCTTCTCAATCTAGGCCTGAAGCCACCTTCACTCCCACAGCAGCGGGCCTTCAGCCTTCTGCCTCTACCTTTGAGCATAGACCAGGGGATATCCAAGATGTTGTCTCTTTGGCCATTAGGCAGGGATTGGCTGAAGGCTTCAAGCAAATCCTTTGACCTCTGGAAAGCATTCAGGCCCTTCTCCCTTCTCAATCTATAAGTTCCTTGCCTCATCACCCTGATTTACACAGGCCTCAGGACCTCAGGGTCCATTCTTCTCTACAAGAATGGGAGGAGCTTGATAAGGAGGAGGGAAGGGCTTCACCATCTGAACACAGTTACTCCTCTCATTCAGAACATGAAGAGGGCGAGACCTTTGACCAAAATCTTTCAGACGGAGAGGACTCTCGCCCAGAGCAGACATCCTCTGCATTGGTCTTCAATCCTTCTCTCTTCAGGCCATTACTCAGCAAGGCCTTGGTCACTGCCAAGCTGTCGCCAGAGGAAGTGGCTCCGGAGCCACAAAGAATTCCCTCTAGCCAGGGAGGCTCACTCTTCTCGAAGCCTGTAGTGCATGCAGGGTTTTTTGCCTTCTCCCACTTTGTTCCTGGACATAGTCAAGGAACAGTGCGCTTCCCCTTCGGCAGGTCCTTGCCCATCTTCCCTGGATAAGCATTTCTACAACATCAGCGCAACCCTGGACAATACCCTGGCAGTGCCGTCTGTTGACATTCCGGTTCTGGCCTCGCTCTCATCTACTGGCACTCTCACGTGGGCATCCATACGGTGGCTGCACCAACGCCAGATTAGATTGCCTACATCTGACCTTCAGTCTCACCAAGGCCTTAATAAGATTATTGCAGCGGCGGAATTCACTGCAGATGCAACTCTCAATTCCGCCAAATTTGCATCTAGGGCCATGGCATCTTCAGTAGCAGCAAGAAGACTGTTATGGCTCAGAAATTGGCAGGCGGAGTCACACCATAAATGGAAGCTGGCTTCAGTTCCATTTGTGGGCGATAAGCTTTTGGGCGATCCTCTGGAACCTTATCTCATCGAAACCAGAGATAAACGTAAAATTCTCTCTTCCTCTGGGAAGAGAGCCGACTATTGCCCAGCTCCTTATACTGGTAAACAGCCCTTTCGGGAGGGTGGGGGTCATTCCTTCCATCACTCTAAATAATCCCTCGTTCTCCCCACCCATCGGAGGTCGCCTAGCCTTCTTTGCCTCCAAATGGGAGGAGTCACGGTGGATGCCTGCATGCTCAGCACTATTAGGTCAGGATTACAATTGGACTTCCTAATGCCACCCCCCAAAAATTTTGTAATCTTTCTCTCGGGACATTTCAAGGCAAGACCTCATGAATCAGGCCATTCAACTACTTCTTGAAATCTGAGCTATTCAAACCTGTTCCCCCCTCTCAGCGGGGACATGGGCTTACTCTTGCCTTTTCATGGTTCCCAAAACCTCAGGGGGGGGTAGCGAACCATCCTGGATCTAAAATTTCTGAACCAATTTGTAAAATACAGGCAATTTAAAATGCAGACTCTGCATTCATTTTTAGAGAGCATTCGGGAGGGCGATCTCCTCTCTTCCATTGATCTCATGGAGGCTTCCTCCACATCCCCATTTGGCCTCACCATCGCCAGTTTCTCCCTTTCTGTTATCAGAATACCTATTACCAGTATCAAGCACTTCCCTTCAGCCTCTCATCGGCTTCAAGGGTCTTCACAAAGGTTCTGGCAGCATTGATGGCATCTCTGCTTTCTGTTCCAGTGAGGATCCAATGCTCCTTGGATAACATTTTGATTCTGTTCTCCTCCATCCATCCAGCCTGTCGGGATCTGCAAATTACCCTGTCATATCTCCAGAGCCATGGATTTTTCCACTCCCGTCCACTCCAATGGTTCCTGCTTCCCTACCAACAGGCAGGAACCAGCCACTTATCCATCAAGGTCCCGCTCCCTCCACAAATCCGGAGATCTCTCAATTGGTGGTGTTCCCTGTTCATCTGGAAGGGACCCCTTTCAGGGTCCCAGACAGGCTAGTGATAACCACCGATGCCAGCCTCCTGGATTGGGGTTCCCATATGCAGGGCCAGATAGCTCAGGGCCTTGGTCCAGGTCACAGCAGGCCCTTCCCATAAATTGGCTAGAGCTCAGAGCCATTTTTCTAGTTCTCAAGCATTTCAGGCACTCAGTGACCAGCTCTCATTTTCTAGTCCTTATGAACAACATGGCCGCCATGGCTCATGTCAACCGGCAAGGGGGAATGAGGTCCAGAGCCCTCATGGGAGAGGCTTTACGGTTGGGGTTATGGGCAGAGAAACACCTGTTGTCGATCTCGGCGGACCACTTCTCCAGGATTAACAACTCCCAGGCCGTCTGGCTCAGCAGGAGCCTAGTCGACCAGGCAGAATGGTCCATTCCTCCGTCTCTGTTCAGGAACCTTTCCCTCAGATTCGGAACGCTGGAGGTGGATCTCTTCTCCACTCCTCAAATTGCCCAGGTCACCAGATTCTTCACCAGGTTTCCTTGCAGGGGAGCGGAGGGGACCAATCCCCTTTGGCCCAAAAGTCTCCTCTATGCCTTTCCCCCGCTCCCCATCATTCTGGCAGTAATTCAGAAGATGTTGGAGGAACGAGCGGAGCTCCTCCTCCTGGCACCCTATTGGCCAAGGACGCCCTGGTTTGCGGACCTGGTCAACCTATCGGTGGCTTCTCCTTGGAGGATCCCAGCCCATCTAATCTCCCTTCATCAGGAGATTCTGCTCCACCCGGAGCCCCAGTGGCTCAAGCGGACTATGTGGCACTTGAGTGGCAGCAGCTAGAGGTGGCTGATCTTCCTGAAAGGGTCACCATCACTATCCTGGCATCTTGCAAACCTTCCACAAGGTACATCTATGATGCCACCTGGAAGGCCCTTTCCCGATGGTGCCTTAGGGAGGGTCTCTGTCTCCTGCTTTAGCCCAGTTGGCAGAGGTTCTTAGATTCCTTCAGCATGATCTGGAGAAAGGTTTGGCCCCCAAAACCTTACACAGGCAGGTTGAGGTCCTCTCCTTGGTTCTTTCATGGGGTTCGCTTCCTTTCTTATCCTATCACCCTTCAGTCAGGAGGTTTTTGAAAGGGGCTTCCAACCTGCACCCACCAGTGGTTCACAGGTATCCTTCCTGGGATCTTCATGTGGTCCTTAATGCTCTTACAAAGCCCCCCTTTGAACCCCTTAGAACATTCTCCGTTTCCTGTCTCTGAAGGTAGTGTTCCCCGTTTCCATCACTTCAGCCAGGCGGGTATCCAAGCTTGCTGCTCTTTCGATCAGACAGGATCTTTGTTCCTTTCATGATGATAGGCTTGTCCTCAGTCTGGACCCCTCATTTATTCCAAGGGTTAACACCTGTTCCACAGGTCCCAGGACATTATGTTGCCTGGCTTCTGCCCCTTCCTGCACCATGACTTAGAGCAGCAGTGGCACACGCTAGACCTAGGTAGGGCTCTTAGAATATCTATTAAGCGCACTTCCTCCTTCAGGAAGTCGGAAGCCATTTTGTTTCCTTTTCCCTTCTCACTTGGGGCACAAGGCCTCTTCTACTATTAGCAGCTGGGTCAGATCTTGCATTGAGCAGGCCTACAAAGCTGCGGCCCTTCTGGTTCCTCGAGGTCTGACGGCACACTCTACCAGAAACGCGGCCACTTCGGCTGCCTGGGCGACCCAAGCACCCTTGCAGGAGATCTGTTGTGCGGCCACATGGACATCTCTGTCTCCTTTCATCAGATACTACCGTCTGGATGTCTTTGCCTCAGCAACTCCAACTTCGGCAGACAGGTGCTTCAATGAGTGGTTCAACAGTCAGTGTGATGAGCCGGACTAGGACCCGCCCGTGGACATGCAAGCTTTGGTATGTCCCATCCTGGGCTCTCGATGCAGAATGGAGGAGAATGGGCGTTGGTAGGAGTTACCCTGAACGCCCTTTCTATCTATGCTGCGAGAGAGCCCAGCCCCTCCCTTGATTCATCTGGAGAGGGTAAGTCATATTTCTGTATTCATTTGTGCTTTCAGAGACACCTTTCAGTCTGTCAAGTATCTTCGCCAAAGCTGGGGTCTCTTCCAGGGCTGGCTTTTATATCTTAGTGCAGACTCAGCTAAATGATGTCATAGGAAGGAGTCAACCCATCCTGGGCTCTCTCGCAGCATAGATAGAAAGGGCGTTCAGGGTAACTTCTACCAACGCCCATTCCAAGCATAGCTGCCTTTTGCAATTGACTGATGGTTATTTGTCAGTGCTGATGGTGTTCAAATGAATCTCCAGATGTTTTGGAATTGTACTCAAAGCACCTATTACTACTGTTGCTATCTTTGCTTTCTCTTGCCACAGTTGTTCTATGTTAGGAGTATCTAACTGGTGGCGGTGAAGGGAAAAACGTCTCAGTTAGATACCCCTGTTCTATGTCTATTTGCAAGTCTTTGTATTTTGTGATTTTCTCAATTTCTTTCTCTTCTATTCTGTTATCCCTATTCTGCTTCTATTCTGACACTATCCAATTGATGTCTTATCAACAATTGTTAAGTCTGGAGTGTTATGTTGCAGGTGCCTGTTGAAGTCTAAAGTTCTAGAGCATTTTAGTTTATAATTATTTTAAAATGCATGCACGCACACAAACTCAAACACAGATTCAGACATTGTAACAATAAAGATATGTAACATTTATGTATATGTTAAAACACAATATTTAACACTCCATCTCTATAATTCTTGTTCTCTTAAAGAATGTTGTGCATAGAGTAGAAATTCAGTGGATCATTTCGGGGAAGGGAAGTAATGTCCATTAAAACCAAATGTACAGTAAATTCAAATTTATATAATAGTTGCTTTTTATGTCATTGGATGTTGTTTTTAATTCTGCAGTCCTATATAGCAGCGATGGTGAATCTTTTCAGCATTGAGTACCCATTGCGTGCATATCCAAAATGCAATGCGTGCCCCTCACATTCACGCACATGCGTGCCCAATGTGCTTGCGCCCTGCCCCCCTCATGCACCCCACCCATGCATGCGCCCCACCCCCTGAACATGCGTGGCAGAGACCTGAAGACCAGCTGGCCAGCAGGAGGTGTGTGTGCATGCGTGGCAGAGCTGAGCTGGGGCAATGCCATGCATGTTGACAGGGCTCTGCGTGCCACCTGTGGCACGCATACCATAGGTTCGCCACCACGGCTATATAGCATGCATAAAAGTTACCTAGAACTAAATGGGGTACCCTGAATCTCGTGGCATTTGAATTTATAAATAAAACAAGCTTTCTTCCTGAATTGAGTAGATCAAAATATGGAGAAAGCAAAGAAACAAACAAAATTAAGCAGTGGCTGATGTCTGACAGAACTTCAGCATGTTCCATTCACAATTCCACCAAGGACATGGTGATTACTCTGACATTCCTGATAAAAGTAATGCTAATAATTGTCCATTCACAAATCATACTCTCTTTTTTTGCTTGCCATCTCTATATACAGAATAACTTACTATTTGGACTTGTTTTAATGTATATTGTAGAATCTGTAATTTGATTTTACAAATTGTTAACATCTGAACACTGCTAGCTCATTTTTCTTATACTAATAATAGTTATTAAATAAAATACTTGCTTTTTTTCCTTTCACAGATTGACACTTCCTGGAAGAGTTGTAGAAGATGGAAGAGAGAAAGCATCATATGATGGTTCAGGTTTGCTTTGCAAATATTTTCATATATAGCTATATTGCAGCAGTATATATTTTCTTCCAATTTCACCAATAATTCATGTTATGTTGGTTTCTGGCTGGTCCTTGATTTAAAATGCCGGTTCTGCAGAGAGATAAACAATACATTTGAAATTATTTATGGCCACTAGAGAGAGGATAAGGAAGATTCCTATGTTACAAATATCTTTTCACCAAAATAACATCATACCCTATTCAGAAAGAAACTTGAATTGCTGGTGCACCTATATGCTTCTTTTTTCTGAATATGGGTAAATAATAAATGAAAGGAAAGAGGATTTCCTGATCTTTCACTTTACAGAAAGGAAGGAAAGGCAAGCTGAGCCAAGTAAGATGAAGTTTTCTTTGTGTACCAACTCCCAAAAAAGCGAATTTATTTTATGTAAATAGAAGTCTACATTTACAGTTGGACTTTTTCATTATCTTACACATCCCTATTTTAATTTTATTAGAATTTGCCCTGAGAGATTCCTCAGACCTCTGGTGTAGATTTTGAAAGAATGTATGATAATGCAAGAAGTAATCCAATTTTCCCCACTGCAAACTTCTACAGAAAATGAAAAAAGCAGAGGAGGACATACTATGAATTAAGCCCTTGTGTTTCTGAATGAAAGGCATGATATACATTTAAGAAATAGAAAATGAAGCAGTTTTGGGAGGGGAGCCTTTGGTTGATTACATCCTTTTATTTCTAGGGATATTTACAATTCATCTTCCCAAAGAGACTCCTGGAGAGAAATTTGATGGCTTAGATATGTTGACAGTTCTCTTAGCACCAAAGAAATCCCGATCAGCTAAACCTTTAGTGGAAGAGATGGGTTTGTATGATTATATTTTTAAAAAATGTTTTGCGGGTTCTTGTTTCTCTGTGTAGCATGCATTGGAGGTTACGACATTTTGTAAGTTCATTTTTAATTATTTGAATAATATTTTATTATTAAGATGTATTATAAATATTAACATAAAATATAAATAATAAATAAATATACATATTAATAATTTATTAATATTTATTATTATTATTATTATTAATATTTAGTAACGCTGCTTCTAGATGAAAAATCTATTGGAAGATGCCTTCTAGCATATTAAACATGGTTTATTCTCATGTTTTACTGAGTATAGTGATAAATTCTACTATGGATTGGATGTTAAGCAAAATAAGCCAGATTCAGGCTTCATTGTCTGTCCTACCTTCTCTTCATTATTTTTTTTGGAGTCATATATCCCATTTCTACCTAGAGTTACTAAGAGCTGAGTTTAATCTTTTAAATCTGCTTTACTGCTGAGTTGTGATTCTTTTCTGTTTTTATCTCTACATTTCTGGTTACTGAATATCTTCCATCTGTGAACTAAATTCAGGCTATCTATCGCTTTGCTCTTTTTTTTTTTTTTTGAAACAAGAAGAACTAAAACTAATACAATAAAACTGTCCTTGGGAATAGCTTTCCACCAAGCTGGTGGAGAATTGTGAAGGGCCACAATTCCACTTCCACTAAGTCATGGTTTGATTTCACAATCATTTGTTAAATCACATAAATTGATACATGACATTATTTTAAACCCAAGTAAACATTAGTGGTTTAGAAATTCTTTTTTCAAAAAAAAAATTATATTGTTCACCCAACTCCAACGGACACTAGGCAATGTAGAAAACTAGTAAGAACATAAAAACACCTAAAAATACTGAATCACACAGGCACCCCAGGCTAAAATACAGTTACCCTAACAGTCAGCATAAGTATCCATAAGGAGATTTAAAAGCCATGAAATCGAGGTATTCTCCAAAGCATAAGAGGGCAGGACAAGCAATGGATGGAAACTAATCAAGGAGAGAAGCAACCTAGAACTAAGGACAAATTTTCTGACAGAACAGTTAATCAGTGGAAGAACTTGCCTCTAGAAGTTGTGAATGCTCCAAAGCTGGAAGTTTTTAAGAAGAGATTGGACAAACATTTGTCTGAAATAGTATAGGGTTTCCTGCCTGAGCAGCGGGGTGGACTAGAAGACCTCCAAGGTCCCTTCCAACTCTGTTACTCTTTCATAATTATGTTTGGCAGTCAGTCTTTTAGAAAGGTTAAGGATGAAGTAAATTGGGGGGTTGGGGAAAGTCTGCCCCCAGAACAGGCCTAAGGCAAATTTCTTCATTAAACTGGACTTTAAGACAAGGTCCTTATAGTTTTACATATATAATTTTTGTTCTGTATTTTTAAAGTTATCAGGCAGAGAAATATTAGATCATACAATCTGCTAATTGAGCTTTTTAATCATTTATTTTTGAATTACTATGAAGTATTTTGGGGATGACTAGGTGGTTTCTTTTATTTTTTAAATTTATTTATTTTGGCAGTGGGTGAAATCGTTATCCTGAGCTTATGTGTTAATCTAAAAAACAGTGTAAATTATATGATCTTGATTCTTTTGAGAAGCTGTAAGGAAATTGTTAATTAAGTAAAGTTATTTTTGGTGGAATTTCATACAATACATTCTAAATGACACAAAAGCTTGATATTATTGTAATAGTAGCTTTTGATGGCAATGCTTGTTCAGGTGCTCCTGATGAGGAGAACATGGAGGAAGAGGAGGAATTTGACTGGGAAATAGAACAAACCCTTCAGAAAGATAACATGGAGGATTCCTTGTGTCCATCTTGTTCCTATGGATTTGGAAGTCAGAAATCAGGAGTTTTTAGACGTCTCCAGGTAAGTAAATAAACACAGATCTTTAGTAATAAGATGTATTTTTCATATCACAGAACAATGATGTCTGAAAAAGTGCTGAATAATATAAATGTAAAATTTATACCATGTTTCTCATATAATAAGGCCGGGTCTTATTTTTTTTTGAGCCCCGAAAAAATGGCTAGGCCGTCTTTTCGGGGGTGACTTAATTCCCCCCCCTTGCATTCTCAGGCAGGCGGTTGGCGACGGCTTGGATGTTGACCTCGGCGTTGGTGGGGCACTTTGTATCGTGCCAGACCTTCCGCGACCATTGCTTTCCCTTCTCCCCGTGCTGCCGCAGCATTTAGAGCAATGCTGTGGTGTTTGGCGCAGCCACGCAGCATTTGGGCAGCCATGCGGGGCCAGCCAGTGGCCCTTCCTGCAAATGGAGCCCAGTGGAGACACTCGGCTTCAGGCGCTCCTGTCGCCGCCTTCCCGGGCATCATTCAAAGGCAAAGCCCATTCTTTTAAAAACGACACCCTACTACCGGTACGACAAAGCCTGCCCTGCCCGAGAGGGCAGCCCAACCCCACATGGGGAGGCGAATCTCCTGGGGCCACAGCGCAGAATCAGCCCACCCCGGGAGAAGCGCCCAGCTGCCATTCCTGTCTGGCATCGGGCAGAGCGCGAAGAGCTTCGCCTGGGGCACCCAGCGCAGCTGACAGGCAGGCCGTCCTGCCCAGCGGCAGAGCTCTGGCCAAAGCAGCGAGCGCCTCCCCACCGGACCCTCCACTCATCCCGCCAGGGCCGCGCCGGAGCAGGGCAGGGTTGGCAGAGCCAGGAAAGCGAGCTGCTGGTGCACACCCACCTGCCAAGCAAAAGAACTGGGCTGACTCGATCTTGGCTCCCTTCCCAAGTCCCTCCAGCCCGACCCAGAAGGGGCCACTGGGAGAGGCTGCCCGAGGCAGTGATAGCGCTCACTCATCCATGGACAGGGAGGCAAGGTGACAGCCCGCGCCGCCTCCTCCGAGCTGAGCCCTGCCGAGTGAGCACCTCTGCCCGATGCCACTGCAGCATTTGGAGCTGCCGGTGAGTTTGGAGATGCGTGGGGACAGGGACAGGCTGGGTGAGGGGTGGAAAGGATGGGCATCTTCGGGCTCTCTCCACTGGACCTGCCGGCCAGGGAAGCAGCACCTGAAGCCGAGTGTCTCCACCAGGCTCCGGTTGCAAGGAGGAGCCCTGGCTGGCCGCACGTGGCTGCACCAAACGCCATGTGGCTGCATCAAACACCGTGGCGTTGCTCCAAATGCCGTGGCAAGCCCCACCACCATTCCCCCCCATTTTGCATTTTTTAATATAGGCCTTAGTTTGGGGGGAGGGGCTTAATTTCATTTCATGCCAAGAAAGCATGCTGGGACTTCCTATTGGGGGAGGCCGTATTGTTGGAGAAACAGGGTATTATAGCAAAGCAATAGCACTTACACTTATATACCGCTCCACAGTGCTTTAGAGCACTCTCTGAGTGGTTTACAGAATCAGCATATTGCCCCCAACAATCTGGGTCCTCATTTTACTGACCTCAGAAGAATGGAAGGTTGAGTCAACCCAGAGCCCTGTCAGGATCGAACTCCATCCAGTGGACAGAGTTAGCCTGCAATACTTCATTCTAACCATAGTGCCACCATAGCTCCCTATGGACATATTCTTGAAATTAGATGGTAATTGCTGTGTAAGTTAAGATGTCTAAAAGATTGTTTACATCTTTTCAATTTTTTTTTTTTAAATGGTGTTAGAAGTCAATAGGAAATAGAAATTGACTCATGAAATATTATGGAATGTGTTTACAAAAGGGGAGGTGGTATAATGGACAATGGAGAAGTAGCATTTTCCCAGAAAAGAGAAAGGAGCACATTCCAAGGAATGGATGAGACAAGAGATAAAACTGTCTAGAGCTTGATTGGAGGCAGAGGAAGTAGTTTAGGAGAGCCACTTCCTAGAATCTCCCTGGGGTAAATATACTAGGGTGAAGAGTAGTATAGGCTTTGTCTGACAAGCTTTTGTTTATATGGTATGAGCAAAGCTGAACTTTAGTGGATTGTTCGATGTTGTACTAGGGCTGGGCCTGACAAGAAACATTTTATAATCTGAATCTTAAATTGGAGAGAAAGAAATACTTACAGAGGTGGAACTTGAAGTTCACCGAATAAATAAGCCTTAATTGCATAATGGTTTAGAGAGAACACAGTGCATCTGTTGGTGATCTATATTATATAATTGCCTGACAATAGTAAATAAATTACTGTTTTCAATCCGCCTACTGCTAGCATGATTGATGTCAGTAGAACTGTACTAAGCATAACAGTAGTTTGGATCCAACCAGCTAATTGTAAAATCAATAATTTTATGACATCTGCTAATATATTTATGATGAAAAGTTATCATTACAGAAAAATTCTTTGAGACGTGTATATGCAATACAGGTAGTCCTTGCTTAAGACCCATTTGTTCAGTAACCAGTGAAAGCTAAGATGGCATTGAGTGAACAATCCTTGATGTGGCAGTGATTGCAGTGCCCCTGCGGTCCAAGTGACCAAAATTCAGGCACTTGATGGCCCACCTGCATTTCCAACTGCAGCATGTGCTTCATGTCCCTACTATCTGTCTCTCTCCCCCCCACTTCTGCCCTTTGGACTGTCCTGTGCTCTGCCACCTAATCCAGGGGTGTCAAACTGGTGGCCCGCAGGCTGGATTCATCACAGGCAGGCCATGCCCACCCCGTTCCACAAAAGGGGAAAAACAACGTGATATCACATGATGGCAATTTGACACTATGAGTTTGACACCCGTGATCTAGTCCCCTCTCCTCCCCTCCAGCTGACCTTCACCGTCTTCTTCCTCCACTACTGATTCGGTATGTCTGCCTGCCTGGGGCAGCTCCTGGCTCCTTGTGAGTGCACTCCGGCCAACAGGACAGAGATGGGGGAAGGAGATAGGCAGGTGGTGGGAAAGTGATATCCTCAATTTAGATCACAGGTGGAAAATTTCAGTAACCAAAACTGTATGGATAGCAGCAGAAAAGGAACACAGCTCAGTAGTAAAGCAGATTTAAAGGATTCCAACTCAGATCTTAATACCTCTACTGTAGAAGTGGGAAATACGGCTCCAACAAATAATGGAGACCAGGTAGGACAGATAGGGAAGCATGAATCTGGCTTTTTTTTTTAACTAAACAATCCATAATAGAATTTATCACTTTATTCAATAAAACATGAGAATAAATCACTTCTTAATATGCAAAAACAGGGGTCCCCAACCCTCGGTCTGTGGACCTGCACTGGGCCACAGCATACCAGAAACCAGGGTGCACAAACAAGTGAAGCTCCAACCCTGGGATGCAAAACCATGACCCCTCTGGTCCACGGAAAGCCTTCTCTCCATGGTGCCCAAAAGGTTGGGGACCGCTGTGTCAACGTTCCAAGTAATGCACCCATAGAAATTAGAACTCCGAGGCAAATTCCTCAGAGAACAGTTTTATTGGGTATATCATATTGGCACAACTGGTGAAAGCTGACTCTAAAAGTTCCTGCAGCTTTCACCTAATTAAAAGTAAAAGTTTCCCCTCCCCCACAAGTCACTGGTCAGGCTGTCCAACCCAGGAGCTGGCTGGTTGCTTGGTTACTTCACTCCTCTGGCCAGCCATCTGTGTGAATGTCCTTGGGTTCCCACAGGAAAGTTGTTTTGGCTACACATCCCATCTAAGTATTCCCCCTCCCTCTAGTGTGTGGCAACCCTGAAGCCTCCAAGATGGCCTCAGCTGTGATCACTTCAAAGGTTGACATGCTGTGCTAAAAGGCGTCTTCCAATAGGTTTACCAGCAAGAAGCAGCATTACTATTTTATTCAAATAATTAAAAGTTCTTCACCTCCAATGCATGTTAAAAGAGAAACGAGTACGCAAATTATCTTTTAAAAATAAATAATATAGACCCATCTCTTCTGCTAAAGTTGGGAGCGAGTGCAGCAGAGCAAGAAAAGTGTGAAGTCCTGCCCTTATGGTGACAGTCTGGGCCTAACGACTGTAATTGTGCCTAATAAAATTGCCATCACTATGTTGTCCAGGACACATAATGTTTCTCTTAACCGCATTACTTGACAACAGAAATTCTTGTCTTAATTGGGGACATTCAGAAATGACTACACGAATATGTATATTTGTAAAGATTACTTTGCATTTATGGGAAACTGCAATCACTATTTGTTTGGAATTTCTACAGAGATGTACATGAAAATGTCCTCTTGCTTCATGAGCTTAATAAAATTCATTTTTATAATTTGCCATTTTATGGCATTCTGTGGTCTAAAGTAGCTTCCCTATAATGGAAAACAGTATGAGGAAAAAGAGATGTTTCACTCTATATCATGCAGTTTATATGAAAAAGTGTAAGTTGTAAACCTTAAACATATTGCTTGAGGATGACAGATTTTCTACTGCTTTGTTTTTAAGAAAGATATTTCTGTATAACTGAAGAGAAAAAGCCAAAGTGGACACATTTTTGAAAAAGATAAAACATAGAAAGCAAAACTTTAGTGATAAATGAACTATTTTGCCTTAACCATCATGACATCTCCTACATCCATACATCTTTATGTTTAGACATGTGCTTCTCTTAAGTGAAGATAAGAGTAAGTTTAAAGTGGTCACATTCATAGATGTATTCTTCAAAGCCTTGAGAAGGTCTTTTTTCAACACAGTAGCAAACCTAAAAAAAGGAAATGACAAAGAATGTGTCCCAGAGGAAATGATACAAGTCATACATGGACAGGAAAACACAGTCTTAGGAGAAGAAATTAAATTATTTTCTTTTTATCGAAAAGCAAATAGAGTTGTGTGGTGTGAATCCTTATCATAAAGCATGATAGCTTCTGAGGGACACTGTTGCCTGCTTTTCAGTTAGTTATGCATTGATATTAGCCAAATATCAATACGCTGAGAACTGAACAGTGAACTTGAGTTAAAGAAAATTATTAACTGTTAAAAGATAACTAAACAATTCACTGATTTCGTCTTCTCTTTGTGAGTTTCTCCTTTTATGCTATAGAAGTGTAACAAAATAATTTCTGCTGTAGTCAATAATTGTGGCTTTGTTTAAAATTACATATACCTGTCAATCTAAAAGAGTTTAAATTGTGCTGCAAAATTGCAGCAATAATTGTAGCAATTTCTTTTGTAGATGTTTATTTTATCACGACTATGTTTTTATACATGTAAAGAACTCTAGACAAGTTTACAGCATTTGATAAATGGTATATGGCTGTGATGGCTAACCTATGGCACGTGTGCCACAAGTGGCATGCAGAGCCCTCTCTGTGGGCATGTGAGCCGTCGCCCAACCACACGTGTGTGCATACCTCCTGCTGGCCAGCTGGTCTTCACGTCTCTGCCACGCATGTTCTGGGGGCGGGGGACATGCATGGGGCACATGCATGGGGGAAGTGCGCGCATGTGTAGAGGTGGGAAGCATGTGCGGGGGACACGTACGTAGTCCATTTTGGGGATGTGCACTTTGGGCACTCAGTGCTGAAAAGGTTAGCCATCACTGGTAAATGGCTACATCATTTTAAACCAAAATAATCTTTTCAGTATTATACCAAGCTTCTATAATAAACACAATAGGTTATTTAATAAATAGAAAAAGAGATTTGAAATCTGAACCTGATGAGTCAGCTTTTATGGCACAACAATCCTTTTAAATCCATTTAGCATGCCATTAAGAATTGAGTATAATTCATAGATGATATTATGTGCCTTTAGAATTACATTATATTAATTACAGACTTTTTAGGTTGTGCTAGAGGGATTATAATCAGATTTGGACGCATTGCCATCATACATTGCAATGCTAATTTTAAGTGCTTACTTAGGTCAAACGTTTTTGAGGAAATTGTAAACAAAAATAATGGGTAATCTCTAACTGTGTGGGATTATTTCCTATAACTGTGATGCAAGCTTTTTTTCCCCTTTTTTATTAATTGTCAGATTTATCAGGATGAAGTAGTGTTGTTAACAATGTGGAAGGATATGGTTGCTATTGCTTAACCTGACAGAAGAGTGCCACCTTTTGGGAAGACAACTTAAAGTTTTGCAAGGGTGGTTTGGTTTACTGATTTTAAAATGTGTGAAACTGCACAGAAAAATCATCCAGTAGCAAAATACCTTGAAGAATCTGTTAAGTAAAGTTTCTTTTTTAGATTTGTTCTCCTTTTGACCAGTTTTTTAAAAATTCCTTTTATCTACACAAATTTCTTCGGTGCTAAAATATAAACAATATATCTTAAAACATTTGTATTGATTAATATTATCAGTATATTCATATATATTCTAAAACTGTATCTATTTCAGTGTCTTTTGTGTCTGTTGATATTTGTTGATGTTCCATTTATCCTAATTAAACGATGGGGAAAGGGGGAAGAACTACCCAGAATTGTGTGAATGGTATATAAATTTAATTAAAAATATAAAATAAAATTGGAGATAAAATCAGGAGGAGGGATGAAAACTGGAGCACAGAGCAGCAGCAAGACCAAAGACCAAGCAAACGAGTGGCCTCTCTAAGGACCATCATGTGAGAATGACTAGCTGATTCACAACCTGTTTGGCTCATTTGGAATTTTAAGTGGACTGTCACCAAATGGCCACCTTGGGATGAGCTAGTCCTTTTCCAGCAAAGGTTATCCCTTGTTTGCCAATCATAAGAGAAAATGATGAGGTTTCTCCCTACAGTTCTATAGCTTTCTAGGGTGTTTCTCACTAGCACGTATTCTCTCTGCCCCTCCCCTTCCCTCACCTAGGCAGGTGAGAAGAATTCCAAGTAAAACATTAGATGAGAGCCACCAGTCACTGTTATTTTCTAAAAAATACCTATGGCGGGGGCATCAGACTGACATCATCACGGCAGTGTCACATGATGTATTGTGACTTTTCCCCCCTTCACTAAACCGGGCGTGGGCGTGGCTAGCACATGATGCATCTGGCCCTGACCTATGGGAATTTGACAGCTCTGACCTATGGCCATCTGAGATCTAGAATCATTTGAACTAAAGATGATATTAGAGATAGTTCCTTTCCTTCGCATCAGTGTACTCACTTCCCCTTTTTGTGATTAAAAAATATTCAAATGTCAAAATCAAATCACAAAGGAAGTCTTAGCAGGCGCCAAGACCTATCTATTTATCTATTTACAGCTTAGCATTTGCAATTGTGGCATTTAATAAATCCTTGCTTAGTAAAACATGAATCTATTCACAATTTAGCATCTAGATTTTAAGCTATACAAAATACTCTGGTTTATTCTTTCTTATCCATCACATGAGAAAGGAGTGCCCTGCTTATGATCTAATCTCAAATAATAATTATATATATATATATATATATATATATATATATATATATATATATATATATATATATATATATATATATGCATCCACTAAAAAAGATTAAGATAATCTAATCCATGGTTAGTGAGGCATGGGAAATAATGTATCCACTTGCAATAGGAGGCTAATATATTGATCATACAGTGATGAAGTGTGATGTCCCTATTCTAAAGTTTCTTGTTTCACTGAAGAGTACAGGTGATTGATAGATGTGTATTCTTGCTATCTTTCAGCTCTTTGTGTTTTAGAATATTTGACTGCATTTCATGAAGCATTCTTTACGATACCTCCAAAGCATCCTTATTATCTTGATGTACAATTTTCTGAACTCTATACTATGTATGTTTTGCTTTTTTTTAAGCCAGTGATTCTTAATTGATTTGTTCTTTTCCTTACAGGATGAACTTAATGAAGTTATTGATGTTAAAAATCCAGACATAACACCTGCATCTGAACGCAGAGAAAAACGACTTGCAGCAGAAGCTGCTAAATTTGATCCTGATCATTACCTGTATGTTTATCTCTGCTTATGTGTTCCGGCAGTAAATAGTTTAGGATCATTATACTGTGCAATTGGATTTAAATCCTCCCTAACCTTTCCCATTGATCTTCATTGCCCTTCTCAGTTTTCCTACTCCTTCATCTCCTTCCCACCTCAGGTTACATTTAAACAAATTTACATATCCCAAAAAAGTATTTCGTTAATTGTATTTATGATGGTATGAAAGAGTTAGAGTTATCAATAAATGCAACAGAAGAGTAAAGACTATGCACGCATAGAGCTCATTTGCTGATTTTGTGTCAGTCACCCATTCTCAGCATAAAGGTCATTGTTTTGGAGATAAAATTAAGAAGATACTTCCCCCACCACTGTAAGTGACCATGCCCAGAAGAAAGAAAGAATATAACAGAATATATACTCCTTACCTGCAAACATCAAATTGTAGATTGTTATATTATACCCTCATCTTATATAGCCAAATGTATTGGTATCCTATGAGCCATGGTGGCGCAGTGGTTAGAGTGCAGTACTGCAGGTTACTTCTGCTGGTTGCCTGCAATTTGGCAGTTCAAATTTCACCAGGCTCAAGGTTGACTCAGCCTTCCATCCTTCCGAGGTGGGTAAAATGAGGACCCAGATTGTTGGGGGAAATATACTGACTCTGTAAACCACTTAGAGAGGGCTGTAGAACACTATGAAGTGGTATATTAGTCTAAGTGCTATTGCTATTGCTATCCTTCCACTTTCTCCCAAAGAATCTCAATTTGCTGTGAAATAAATGGAAACTAATACAATACAAGTAAATAGCATCTACCACTCTTTATTCCAGGGCTCTTCAAACTTGACAGCTTTAAGACTTGTGGACTTCAACTCCTAGAATTCCTCCTCTAGTCATGTTAGCTCAGGAATTCTGGGAATTGAAGTCCACAAGTCTTAATCTTGCCAAGTTTGAAGACCCTTGCTTTATTCTATAATCCACAGAGCAGGCAATTTACATAAACTTGTAAATAATAAAACAATTGTAAATGACATGGACATAATCAGTACAGGTAGTCCTCGACATACAACAGTTTGTTTAGTGACCACTTGAAGTTACAATGGCACTGAAAAAAGTGACTTATGGCTGTTTTTCATACTTAAACAACGATGGCAGCCTCCCCGTGGTCACATGATCAAAATTCAGACCTGTGGCAATTGACTTATATTTATGATGGATTGCAGTGTCCTAGGGGATCATGTGATCAGCTTTTGCAACCATCTAACAAGCAAAGTAAGTGGGAAACCAGATTTACTGAACAACTGTGTTAAGTGTGTAACTTAACTGCAATGATTCACTTACAACTTTGCAAGAAAGGTTGTGAAATGGGGCAAAACTCACTTAACTGCTTTGGTTAGCAACAGAAATGTTGGGCTCAGTTGTGGTCATAAGTCAAGGATTACCTGTACTACTAGCCTAATATTTTGTAGTGCGCCTTTTCAAACAAATAATGGCAATCAGATGCTTTTTATACTTCTTAGGTGGAGCAGTTTGTCTCACTCTCCTTGAGAAAGCTGTTCCCTCTGTTTCTTTATCCCAGGTGTGAGGCTCAGCTCTTTCCATAGGTGTTCAATTGGATTCAGATCAGGATTCATACATAGCAAAGCACAGTGGTTAGAGTGGCGCAGTGGTCAGAGTGCCGTACTGTAGGCTACTTCTGACTGCCAGCTGCCTGAAATTTGGCAGTTTGAATCGCACCAGGCTTAAGCTTGACTCAGCCTTCCTTCTTTCCGAGGTGGGTAAAATCAGGACCCAGATTGTTGGGGGCAATAGGCTGTCTCTGTAAACCACTTAGAGAGGGCTGTAAAGCACTCTAAAGCAGTGTATAAGTCCAAGTGCTGTTGCTATTCAGAACAGTCCAGTGTTTGCTTTTCAGCTAGCCTTGGGTTTTCTTAGATGTAAGTTTCAGGTCACTGTCCTGCTGGGGCACCTATTGCTAGTAAGTCAGAGCTCTCTAACAGTGGGGACTATGTTTCACTGTAGAACACTTTGAAAAATCTCCTGATTTCATTCTGCCCTCCATAGATAGAAGGTACAAAGTGCCAGAGACATAAAAGCAACCCCATAGCATTATGAAGCTTCCATTTTTGATAGCAAGGATGGCGTTCTTTTCTTTTAAAGCATCAATTTGGGGGGCGTTTTCCTGCTTTTCAGAAGAGAGTTTTCCTAGGTTTTCTATCATTTACTTTCAGTAAAACTCTGACAGATTGTGTAACTTGATCTTCTTGTAATTTGATCTTGGAGGTCAGTTAGAATCTGTTTTGAAGTTTTCTTTGATTCTTTCTGCCCATTCAAACTATCCTTCTCTTCAGTCTGGAATCAATTTTCTTCTTGTGGCCTTATCCAAGGAAGTTGGCTACAGTTCCATGGACCTTACATTACTTAGTAATATTAGCAACCTTGGTCACTCTTGAGAGATATTATCTTTAAGATAGACCAAAGTAGGTATCCAATGTTATAGAGGTCAATACTTTTATTGGAAAATTATAATAAAATAATCTTGCATGTCTAAATGCACTTTCCCCTTCCAAACCTTTATCTTTGGGGAAACTAGGGAAGGTCTTTTCCAAGGCATTTATTCAACTTATATTCCAGCCCTGGGTTTCGTCTTCTTTTATATGACTGTTCTCTTGGTAGAAGCTCTTCCTCCTGTCCCTTAAGGCCATTTCCTGTGTTCTCTACATTTTGTATCCTTTGCTTTTATCATGCTTGGCTACTAGTTTCTTTCTTTCCTCCTCAGACAACTCTCTGCTTTTCTTTCTCTTCTTCGCATTCACTATGTAGCAGACAATGATGCATTCATTTCTCATCATTGAAATATGCTGACTGATTATGCGATTGAAGACACCAGTGATGCTAATTAAAGATCCTGCTTGAGAAGATCATTAAAATTTGATCATGGTTTTTTTTAACCTCCAAGGTGTGCCAGTAGTCATGTCCATGCTATTTTCATTTGTTTTACTATTTACATGAGTATGTTGATTCATACATCAAAAGCAAAGTGCCTGCTCTCTAGACTATGGAATAAAGATTATTGAAAACCGTTTATTTGAACCCATTTCTGCAAAATTCAGTATCTAGGGAGAGAGCTTTTCTATCATTGCCCCCACTCTGGGGAATATTCTTCCTCTGGAAGTGAGGCAGCCCCCACCCCATCCCTCCTGACCTTGGGAAAGAAGTTAAAGCATGACTGTGCTACCTCGAGTGGGGAGCTCAGAGGAGCACACAGCCGTGGGTCTGGAGAGTCCCCTGCAAACCCTCCCTTTGAACTAATCTTCATAGTACTTAATAACTGCTGCTCCTTTTTTTTTTTAACTTTTATATATACTGTTTATGAATGAAGGCAAACACATATGTCCCAGGATAATGTTGCAGGATCCAATCTGGAATAAAAATGCGTTGTTTTATATTTTAACATTTTATTATATACCACACAGAGTCCCTCTTTGAGGGAGATGGGAGTTGTTCCGAATTGTGAAAAATAAAAAATTGTGATTCTTTGGGAGAAAGTGGAGGGGTACCAGTCTTTTGGCCATGTCTGTACCTTGAAGTTCCAAATTAAATGGGGGGGGGGGAGGACAACCCTGGTCCAATAAAAAAGTGTTAAACAATATCCCTATAGTTCTCTTCTGCAACTTTGAAGACAAATGTAATCCACTTTAAGAATTACTAAAAAAAATGAAAAAAAAAATTCCGTAATAATTTTTTTTAAGATTTTGCTATTCCTAATGAAATAATTACATCAGGATCTACCTTAGCACAATCAAAAGCTACATGACTAATTAACATTTTAACCTTATCTCCCTGCTCCGTGATGAAGTAACCCTGCTTGATTAGCATGGATTGATTTAGTTAGATGTTTGTGCTGTTACAGTCTTGATAATAAGCTTCCTTGAAACTGCCCAAGTTCCAAATACTGATTAAAAACCTCAGGTGGGTCAGTAAAATGTTTTGTAGAGTAAGAAAGGCAGATGGCTGTAGATTAGCACTTTGCTTGGAAAGTTTCCAGACCACTTAATTAAAAAAAAAAATCTCAGTTGCAGATGCAGTACTTCATAACCCTGGAAAAAGAATAGATTTGCATTAACTTTTCAAAATACTAAAATGATGTACTGTTTATTGCTTTATAAAGTACATACCTGTAATAGATCACATAAATTTCAGTTTAAATAAAAGAGATATAACAAAAGATTTCAGAGATCTTTGGTATGCAAGATTGAGGCCACATGAACTATATACCTACATATGTATATATGTTTCCCAATATAACTTCTGCTGCTCTTCTTTAATCTTCTGTGGCTGCTTTCTCAAAATGGGTTGTTCAAAACAAAATTCATTCTAATTTTTATAGATCGTGAACTAATATTGGAAGACTAATATGCATATATTGAAGTATACCAAGTCAGCTATGCTATTAAGTGCACAAAACGATGAGTATATTAAACAGTTATTAAGCTCTCTCATACTTAGGTTGATATCCTAAAATCTCAGTTTGTATTGAAGTTGTACTCTGAGTCTAAAGCTGATGTAGGTGGCTGAGATGTCTCTAAGATAGGATTACTGTGACTTACATATGTACATTCCTCATATCAAATTCATAAGCTTTTCTATCTTTCCAGAGCTGATTTTTTTGAAGAGGAAGCTATTCACCGTCTGTTGAACTATAAGCCCTGGTGGGTTAACGCCTACGAGTTGATGATAAATGCTCAAGAAAGCACTTCATGGAGTAAGTACAATCAATCCTCACTTAGTAGGATTGTACTTCTACAGCTTATATAAATCCCTCTTGTCTGTGGTACTTGACTAATATGTCTCCCACTGTTGTAAAAAGAATTCAACTCAGTTGTTTTTTCTAAGGACTGGAAAATTTACTTGACAATATTTAGCTTTTCTGATACTTATATATCTGTAACGGATGGATAGTCTGTGGACTGCATGTAGGCCCCGTTCCTCCCTCCATGTATTTTCTGATTCCAAGCATCCTATTATCATTTGGTAGTGAAATGGGTCCATTTTGGCACCGCCTTTGGTTTTTTTTCCCTTTAAAATTTAGGTATCCACATAGCCTAATCTATAGAACTATGGTTATGGGTTTTTTTCTGTGAGTTCTCTGGAAGGTTGAAAGCAAAGCTGGGGTCCTTGATACACCAAATATCACCCTTTCTTGGTCTATAAAAATTAAGAAAATGATCTACATTATGAATATATTTTACTATTTTTCTTGAATCCCCCTTTTCACCTCATTTTTTCTCTTCTCCATCATCACAAAAAAGCCCCACTAATTGTTCTTACCAATTCAAAATCAACTGAACTTTCTAGATTTGGAGTTGATCCAGCATAGATTCATTCCAAATGATGTTACTGGCTGGATTTAGTTGCTCTTTGAAAGCACCTTCAAATTGCAAGGGGCTGGGGAAAGTAAGAGACAAACAAGTCAGGACTAAATATTTGCATCGATGTCATCCGTGTCAAGGTTCCAAGTAATATGTCCCCAACAATGAGAACTCCGAAGCAGGCATATTCATCAAAGAACATTTTATTGGGACATATTGTATTGACATAAACTTTGTGAAAAAGCGGCTCTAAGTTCCTGTCAGTTTTACATCCAATTGAAAGTAAAACTTTGTCACTTTCCCCCAAAGTCACCAGTCACATGGTCCAATCAGCACATAGTTGCTAGGTGACTTCAGTCTCCACCTTTCAAACACCTCCATGAACATCCTTGATTCCCAGGGGAAAGAATTTTATTTTGGCTACAATACCCCAATTGTCTCTACACCCCTCCTCCCTACCCCTTAGCTCAAGGCTGTGTCAGCCCTGAAGCAATGTGAAGAGAAACCTTAGAGGAAAGCTGCAGAAAAGAAAATGGCCACAGTTAGGCCAGCTTCAGGGTTGACAACCAGTATAATCTGAGGAAAAAACTGCATCTACAGAAAACAGTTGTATCTAATAGATTTAGGTAAAATCTACTATTCCATTCCTACTCTGGACCCAATCTGGCCATTTGTGGGGGACTGATAAGACAGTTTTCTGGAGTTCCAGGGCTATTCAGCCCAAACAACCCATTTTCATCCAGAACATCATGTTTGAACAAATAACTGCTGGTTCAGAGGACTGATATTCAGAAAACCAATGGACCACTTCTGGAACAGCTTGCTCCAGAATAAAAATGTTGCATTTCTCTCTGAGGTGGAGCAGCAGTTAGAATATAGCATTGCTGGCCAACTCACTGCTCAATGCCAGTAGTTCGATTCTGACCGGCTTAAGGTTGACTCAGCCTTCCATTCTTCCAAGGTCAGTAAAATGAGGACCCAGATTGTTGGGGGCAATATGCTAATTGAAAACCGCTTAGAGAGAGGGCTGTAAGTATATAAGTCTGAGTGGTATTGCTACTGCTATTTTGTGCATCCTTAATATCTGTGCTTGAGTTTAAAAAAATTAAACTCATGACATTTTCAAAAGGTTTGAGCACTCAATTCCTTTGAATATCCTCATGAGGAGACAGAAGACATTAAAGATCATTTTACATATTTATGAACCTATAATGAAAAATATGTTTCCAAGTTAAAGCTCCCTTTTGTTGCAAGTTCTACATACTGAGCAAAATTGTGGCCAAGGGGCTTTTTGTTACATTTAAATTCTTGACAGATCTGTTTTTTCTCCTAGCTTATGGCCTGCTATCTGAAAATTAGTTGTAGTGAATGGCAGTGTTAAGAAATGATTTAATATGTCTTTTTACAAGTTATTTAAAGTTATGCAGCTTTATTAATCACAAGGGGAAGGAATAACAAAAGGACAAATATCATTTTCACTGCTGTATGTTTCAAACCCTGTCAGGCTAGGGGATCTAAATTGATAATATTTACAAATACAATATGGAATAAATATTTTTTCAGGAAAAGCAAAAAAAATTGTTTCCACAATTATGTAAAAAAAAAAAAACCCTCAAAAAACTTTGAGGAAATTGCTTGAAAAGTTTCTGCTTTTTTTGCTGAAAGATAATTAGTTTCACAGTTAAACAATTGAAACTAGAATTCCTTTTAGATTCTGCCAGAAATCTTATTTTGAGAATTCTTTTAAAAAGCACAAGTGAACATACGATAATTTAAGAGCAGGCCATTGTCATTTTTGTTCATTTATCAGTATTAAAAATCTTCTACAGAATGCAGAGATAATTGCATTGCATATGTTAATTTGCCTATTCAGAAGTTTAAAATCTCTGGACCGCCTAATTTTGCCTAATGTTTTAAACAGAGTTGGCTTTTGGATCTTCTGAAGATTCTGTTTTTGTGCTAAAAGATGTACAGTACATTCATTTTGGTGATGGTTCAGTCTTAGGGGATACTTGCTTTGATGAGGCAAAGAGACCACTTAATTCACTTCAACAAACAATTTGAGTGACCACACATCTCCAGTACTGCAGGAGAAGACTCCTATCAACCTTCTTCCCACTGACTAAAGCAGGGGTGGGCAAACTACGGCCCGTGGGCCACATCCGGCCTGTTGGTCATTTTAATAGGGACCTCCTCTGAAAAAAAAAAAAACCCTCTAAAAAAAAGATGGGGGCCGGCCAAAAGAGACCCCGCGCCGCGCGCCATAAAATCGCACACACAACACGGAGCTGGGCAGCCGCTTCCCTGGTGGCAGGGCCGAGGTTGCCGCCCAGGGAACGCCCACTGCTTTCCCTCCGCCCGGGCTCTGCTCAGGTCTCCAGCTGGGGCTGTCAGGAGTTGCTACCACAGGCGCAGATCCGCGTGGCTCCAGTCCCGCGTTGCCTTGGGAAGGGAAAGGCAAAACCAGGAGCCGCTGAGCCTGAGCCTCCGGTGCCGCTGCTGCCATTGCAAAGCGCCACCATGGCTCTTCCTTTTTGCCTTTCCCTTCCCGAGGCAACGCGGGACTGGAGCCGCGCGGAGCTGCGCCGGCGATAGCAACTCCTGACTCAGGGGGCCTCTGATGGGAGGGGAAGGAGGAGAAGAGGGGGGGGGCAATTCCCAAAAAATCTTGTGCTGACCCGGACCATCTGTCAAATTTTAAAAGTCAGTGTGGCCCCCGAGCCAAAAAGTTTGCCCACCCCTGGACTAAAGTAATCACAGGCTGGGTAGTTTCAGGAGTATTGGCTTAAAGGTGTACCGGGTGATGGCTTCAATAAATACTGCATCTGGTTTAGTAGAACTTCAGTTTGTGCATAGCAATGCTATGGGAGAAAACTCTTGTCAGCACATTAGTGAAGTTCTTCCTTCAAACCTTCTCCATATATACATAGCATGCTTGGAGGATAAACCACAGCAGTGATGACCAGTATCACTGTGTAGTGGAAACAGTTAGCCTAGACCAAGCCTCCATGTTGCATCCCAAGGCTCTCCATACCTAGGCAGTTGCAGCACTGGCAACAGTCCTTTCTTGCTGGTTGTCTTCTGGCCCCTGGTGAATGATTGAGAGAGGACAACAGCATGTGAAATACACTTTCAACCACATTTCAGCTATCTAGTGGTTGAGAGATCCAGCTGAATAATGGAGCTTCACAACATGAAGCTCTTGGGGTTTGGTGGGCTGTCATGTGCTATGTGACTAAACAAAGAGAGTTGGCTGGGGGGTTTTGTTGAGTGATGGTGCTAGCTGTGCAGCCTGGAAGAATCCTGATTTAACACTGCAGGGGGAAAAAAGCTTTTCTTCATCTTTTTCCCATTGGGCACGCTCTGCAAAAGAAGAACAATTGAATAGTCTCCAGTGTAGAGTGTAGAATGTTTGCTCTAAATTGCTATTGAACCTCATTTACTTTTGAAGCACCTTTGAGAACATCTTTTGTTCAAAACTCCATAAAAGTGAAGCACCTATTTGAAGCCTCACTCAACCTTAATAAACCATCTCTGGTGTATAACATTTGGATGTGTGATGGCTATGTGATTGGAACTTGCCATCAGCAAAGGATTAGTGGCTGTGGGTTTCATTCAGTACTCAAATTTGACGATATGAATAACTTGATTGATTTTGGGTTTTATTCTATGTACAAATCCTTATTTCAGTTACCCTATTAACGTTTCACTTTTACAGTTGATTTCAAAATCAGACACTTATGCTCTACATAGAATACAAAGGAGATCACAAAAGCTGTGTTATTTCTGCATCACCTTTTCACCTGTCGGATGAACACCCACTTTTGATGGTATAAACCATGTAAATCACCAGCTGCTTCAATGACAATGTCTTACAGAATTGTGGTAGTAAAGACAAAACTCCGAGTATCTTCTATTACTGAATCGCTGTGCTGTGATCAGTATCTTAAGTTAAGACATTTATGCTACCTATAACTTGGTTCTGTATTGCCACAACTTTTGGTAAGGAGCAGGAAAATAAGCCAAGTTGTATACTGTGACGGACACAAATGGGACCTGAAGCAAAAGTATTTCCTTTCTTCCCATACGAAATATTCCTGTCAGAGATTTTAGCAACCTTGAAAGATGAGTCAGCTCGAGCGGGAGAGAAGCAGATAATTATTTAATCTTTCCCATCTCCCTGGGCTTTACTACTAATCTTCTAAATAATACAAAAAGACTCATAGTTAGAATTGTTTTAAATATTGGTCACCAAGAAAGTCACATGGTGATACAGTGCCAATTGATGAGCCCCTCAGTCAGATGTCACTGAGTGTCAGCTTTGTCTTGGTTATTGATTGGAGTTGAGATTTTCTGGAACGCTGACACTGAGCATGGTGTTGAGGAAGATTTGACTATTTTTTGGATAGTATTCTGAAGTTTGTGATGTTGTGAGATTAAAGTCTTTAGGGTGTCTCAGCTTCCTTAAGAAATTTGTAAGGAAAAAGAGGGATGACCAGAAACAAGGTGAATGGATTGGATTAAAATGACTATGGGTACACCAGTGGAATACCTGAAAGGCCTTGTTGGGACAGATCTTTCTGGAGAAGATCTGTCTGTGGTCACTAAGAGTTTACACCAACTTGACGCACATAATCTAATTAGAGACTATAGGTATGCTGAAGTATGTCCCTCTTTACAGAACCTAAAGTCACTTTCAAATAATGGTTGACATTTTATTTGATTTCTATATGAGCTATTGCACAAAAGAGAGAAGAAAACAAAATAGGAACTTCTTTGCATGAGGTTAGAATGATGTGGAGCTCAGACTTAAACTGCTACATAGAATAACTTGGACATAACCATAAAGGGAAAGGGACGTATGGGTTTGCTTTATTCCTTTTCCCATTTTTGATCTCCTCCCCTATGATTTTAATATAGTATTCTTATGTTCTACACATTTTGGAACCCTGAAGAATAGCACTGCTATTAGAGTTTACTTCTGCAAAATATTTTCGCACATTTTCCTTTCCATGTCTCAGAAAATATTTCTTGACTTCCCGTCAAGCTTATATTTGTTTCACTCAGGATTCTAGATTTGTGTTCAAGTCCCTGTAACACAGTAATAAGAGTGTATAACCTTTTAATTATTAACTTAGAAATCAACACTGTACATTTCTTTAATTTTCAAAGACTGGGCATTTGCTCAGTCTTTGAAATTTACAGATTGTTATTTTGATATAGGAGCTGTATTATTATCAATGTTTTCCTGTCTATAAAATGGTGTTTATTTATTTCCTCATTTCTATACTTCTCTAGTCCAAATTACTTCAGTCCCTAAAGCAACATTGTTAAGTAAGTTTCCAGTTCCATGATTCAATATGAGTCAATATTAAGTTTCCAGTTCCATGATTCAATGTATAGCTTTGTGTCTTTAAATGAGTATGAATATTATCTTGAACTGATGTTTAAATCAGTTATATATATATTCTAATATTTAAAATATAAAACACAACTCCTTACTTAAGTAAATTATCCATGACTGAAAGCAAATATACATGCCTCGGGATATTGTTAAAGGATCCAATCTAGCATCTAGAGAGAAGTTCCCTGAAGATGGGCTCCAACACAAGTCCGAAAGCTCGGAGTACAAAAACTCTGGTCCTGGTGAGAGACCAGATTGGATCCTGCAATCTACCTGCAGATTAGAAATGATTCCTATTGGATTTGTGTATGCTGTTGCTACATCTGGTCCAGAATTATCTTTTAAATGAAAACCATGTTTCCCATGAAAAACATTGGGTAATTTTTTAGTTTCTGGATTCATAATTATGTTATGTTGTCATTTGTTTAACAATTGTTTCAACAAGTTACACTTGCCTAGCTTTGCACGACACACATTAAGTCATAAACTATAACATGCCAACTACAAAAACAGGCTTCAGGCATCATTCCAAGCTAAGCCCAAACAAATCACAAATTGTAATAACATTAGTGTGTTATATGACTTTAGCCAGTATGTAAGTTCTTAACCAAGTATGAGGTGGTTGTTGTGGATGTTTAGCTATCCCACATTCTTTTTTCAGACATTCCCATTTACCTAAGCATTTTGGCATAAAAATTACCCTAACACCAGACTGCTTTTAAATTGAATTATTTTTCTTTTTTTAAGGAACTTTATTTTCTTTTTTAAAATGTATTTTTTTTAAAAAAATCTGTTTTTTATTATGGTTATGAAAGACCCTTTCTTCCCTTTTTTAAGGTGCTTTGGGTGCCTTTGGGAGGAAAAGTGAATAAATGTATTAACTATTATTTCTGAATGAGAAAGACTAATTGGGCAGGTGCTAAGAAAGTCAAGCATTTAAGTTAAGAATAGCTATAGAATGTAGAGAACATGTTCATCAATACCATCTTTGTCAATTTGAAGGTATGGATAAATATATTTTAGAATAGCTATGTGTACTGTACCTTAAAGTCATTCCTCCTATTTTCAGTTTCTTTTACAGAAGATGAGAAAGAACAATTAAGAAAATTCACTAACAGGACGTTCCTGCTTGATAAAAGAGCCAGCCAACAAGTCTATCTGAGCTTAATTGATATACTTTTAGCATATTGCTATGAGGTCTGTGCCACTGAAGGAGAAAATAATGTGAGTTAGTCTTTCTTCTCTTCACCTGCTTCACAGTATAGTATTCTAGTTAAGTGGCTCCATCATGAAAACTATAGAGAGCTACTCTGTAATTTGGGAGGCTTAGCTCTTAAACTAGACTTTGTTCTTTGCTAAAGTACAGAACTGCAGGGTATTATCATTAGATAGTTTGCTGTGCGAAGTAATGAACAGGAGATTAAATCTTGGTTCTGACAGGTATGCTGAACTAAGTTTAGCAGAAGAGAAAATGGAGGGGGGATTTGGAGAGAAAATTCTGCTCGAATGTGTATTGAAAAAGTATAGACGTATTTTAGGAACACCAGTTGATGGCATTCATATAAATAAACTAGGACTTCCATTATGAATGAAACAAGCAGATCAGTCCAAGAATACTATAGGTAGACCTCAAGTTATTATCATAATTGAGCCCAAAATTTTCTTTGCTAAGTGAGGCAGTTGTTAATTAAGTTGATTGGCTTTGCTTGTTGGAAGCAGGCTGGGAAGGTTACAAATGGTAATCACATGATTCTGGGACAGTGCAGGTATCATAAATACATGCCAGTTGCCAATGCCCGAGTTTTGATCATGTGGCCATGGGGATGCTGCAACAGTTATAAGTGTGAAAACCAATCATCATTCACTTCTTTCAGTGCCGTTGTAACTTCAAACAATCACTAAAAGAAGGATTGTGAGTTGAAGACTGCCTGTATTTGATGCATTCATTATGGAGTTCCCAGTTCAGAGTATATACAAGATAAATAAAAATTAAAGGATTAGAAATGACAATTAGGAATGTATAGCAACATTGCCTCAAGGGAAGGATACTATAAATATATTACAGCACTAGTAGTATAAAGAATTTTCTTCTTCCCAGATTTTAGTTCAATAAGCAAAACAAAGCATAAGGCAAGGGTCTTTAAACTTGGCAAAACACCTTGCCAAGTAAACTACAGCAGCTTGTCCAGGCAGAGACTGAAAACTTACTTCAATCCCCTCCCCTCCCAGCAAAGCATAATTGTATTCCATTTTATGTTCACATAATACAAGGGTCCCATTTTCCAGCCTCTACAACTCCATTCTCCCTATGTGTGGAGTAAGTTTTTGTAAGGTAAGGGGCTCAAGATTTCCCATAGTATTTATTAAAGGAACTGATCCTTAAGGAAGACTTAGACTTAGAATAACTTTATTATAACTTTGAATGTACACTAATCGGCATACGTTAAAATGAAATTTTATTTTAACATATCCTGATTCGGATTTATTCCTTCATCAATTTGATTTTTTCCCCTATTTGGAGAAAAAAATGACTTGGAGTACTCATTTTTACCTTTGATCACCTCCCCCAAATGTTCAATCCTACGAACCTTGCAAGCCCCAGTTACAGAAAATAGAATAGCATAACAGAGTTGGAAGGGACCTTGTCACCAACCGGTGGGCCACGGCCCACTGGTGGTCCGTGAGAAAATTTTGGTGGTCTGCAGAGAAATGTCACCCCCAGAGCACCCCCCCAAAGTAATTAATCCAGGCTGCACAGGAACACAAAGCTGTGCCACCCTCATGGCCTGCGGGAACCCTCCCGCTCATTCACTCCTTACCTGGCAAACTTGCCAGCTAAGTTGCTATTTTTCTTTTTTCCTGACCACCACCTGTTCTGCTGTGCCAAGAGATTTAGATTGGCTAGAAAGCAAGAAATCACAGAGCTGAGCCTGAAGCTTCTATTATTCAGTGCAGACTCAGGTAGCTGATTGCAGAAACACAGATCTTTAAGTGAATCTGTGATTCTGTGAGCAACTCAATCTGCCTACCTGTTCTGCCTGATTTTGGGTAAAAGTTGCTCTTTTTTTTATAAAAAATTCAATAATTACATACATGGTGTGTTGTAAGTTATTATGTGAGTTTGCTTGCCAGCAAATTGTATGTGACAGACTCAGGTAGCTCATGGCAGAAAGATAGATCTCTGAATGAATCTGTGATTCTGTGAGCAACTCAATCTGCCTTCCTGCTTTGCCTGATTTTGGGTAAAAGTTGCTATAATGATCCAGGGTGAGATACAAAACAAAAATAGTCACAGAAAATAGATGAAACCCCTTTTATTCCTTTAGTTTGCTTCCAAGCTCCGAATATCTTTGACGGAAAACAAAAAAAAAACTCCCACACAGTAACACGAAGAAGGAAAAAAGCAACACAAAAGAGAGGAACTATAAACTAGAGATATTTACACGATTTGTTTTCAGCATTTGCCAGTACGCAGGTCCAAACTCTTATTCAGTTTCACACCTGCAGCCCATGAAGAGGATCAAGGCCCTCTCCTCCCGAGGAGACCACGTCTCTCACTTATTCTCTCCTCCCTGCGTGCCCTAGGATGGATAGGGGATGGGCCTGGGTCCTCCTCTGACTGCTCAGACGGCCTCTGCCCTTTCCCCAGCTTCCTCCACCACCTCCGGAGCCACACTTCACTCCCTGTTGGCTATTCCTCCTCTCCCTCAGAGTCAGTCTCCATCAGGGGCATGACACTTGCTCTTTTTTTAAATAAAAAATTCAATATTTACATAAATATTTATAATATTTACATACAAGCCATGCCCAGCCAGTCAAATGACCACCAAGCCATACCCACAAATTAGGCCATGCCCACAGAACCAGTTGTTAAGAAATTTGAATCCCACTCCTGCGTGTGTGTGTGAGAGAGAGAGAGAGGTTAGATCAAATCTCTCTCTCTCTCTCTCTCTCTCTCTCTCCCCCCCCCCCTCCCACCAATGTCAACAAGCCACCATCACTCAAAATTCATATTAGTGGTCCCCGGGATTTAAAATTATGAGTTTGGTGGTCCCTGAGATCCAAAAGGTTGGCGATCCCTGTTCTAGTCCAACTCCCTGCTTAGGCAGGAAACCCTACACTACTTCAGACAAATGGTTATCCAATCTCTTCTTAAAAACTTCCGTTGTTGGAACATTCATAACTTTTGGAAGCAAGTTGTTCCACTGCTTAATTGTTCTGTCAGGAAATTTCTTCTTAGTTACTTCTGTCCTTGATTAGGTTCTCAAAATTTCATTACCCCAGAGTACCACTTTTCTACCACAGTGATATAAATGCTTACTCCAACTTCTTACTGTACATGGTAGTTTCCATAGCTGCTTCTATGTACTCTGCATTCTTTAATAACGCTAAAAACATCTTTAAGTCTATGACATATTCAATAATCAAATAAAAAAATGTTTTGGGGTAAATATGGAAGATAAGAAATGAGTGGTGTTGAACTTTTCACATTTTAAAAAATTCTTCCAAAAGGGTATGAGATCACATTGCTAATAGCTAAAATAATTTAGAATGTCTGACATTCCTCTGTTTTCTAATTATTTATTTTTTAAAAAACTTGTCCTGTAAAATTCTCTTCAAACATGTGGGCCTTAGAAGAAAACTAACAAGCTCAAAGAATGTAGGAGATTATTGAAAATTATTTTAATTACAGTTTCACTTTATTTTAGCAATAGCCATATCCCCAGGATTGTCATAAATGTTATCTTTTCTTAAGCTCCATTTATAGAATTATGTTATACATGACTTCTCTATATCCTTCTCTTTAAGGTTGAGTCACCATGGAACATACGAAAATTGAGCTCAACTTTATGCTGGTTGGAGGTAAGATAATTATATAAACTTTCTAAAGAAAATACACTTTAGATATATGTGTAGAAATTTCTTAAAAAGCATGATAGTTATATTCTGAAATTTTTCAGGTAATTGTTCTGATCAAGGCTTATTGAGACACTAACAAACACACGTTAGTCCCAAACCCCTTTTTTCTTTATTTCAAGGGCTGTGAAGTTTAATCATCACAGCCCATAATGAGTCTCAAACAGTTTTTAAATAGTCCCATGGAAGTCTGCCAAAGTCCTTCAGGATGAGTCTGATAAGCACGCACCTTTATCTTCCTTGAAATGCTGCCAACAACTACATTTTCAGTTAGTTATACAAGGCCAACCGGAGCACAAATTAAACACAGAGCTTCAGGTTTCAAACCGACCAGTATGAACAAAGATGCTTTCTGCAAAGGTTCATGTCCCTTTGTTCGTCCTTTATGTCTTATGGGAGGGCCAATCACCTCCAAGCCTTACTCCCAAGTTGCCCCTTTTGTCTTAACTGTTCTTGCTTTCTGGCAGCTCTGTGCATGTAGGCACGCACTGGGAATAGGCTCCCTTTGTTCCTCTGCCTTGCTGCTATCAGATTCTGGAGGCTCCAGAGTCAGCACATAACTCTCAGATGGCCTTGGCCCCATGTCTGTATCAAACACTCTGTATCAGGCAACTTTTAAAAACAAATCTCTTATAACCATTTTTTTTTTATCTTTCATGCAGACTTTTACTAGCATTTCGGAAGTCCTTACATCCTTTGGAAGAAGAGTTTTGTGCTACCCACTTTATAGACACTTCGGTTTAGTGATACGAGCCTTGAATGATACGATAATGATATTGAAATTAGGTAAGATAATGTGTTTTTATTAAATGGTTTTGAGTTGAAAGTTACATCTATATTTTAGATACTTCAGAGATAAGGCTTGCTGGGAGGTGGGATGCTTATGTGGGTTGGTTGAAGGTTGCTGTCTCTGGTTAGATGTCTGGATGATTTGGATTTTGAGGGGTTTGTAGGCTGATTGTAGGTCAGTTCGTCTCTTGATGGAATTGCTTTTGGAGTGCCAGACTTCAATGAACTCACGAGTGTGGCGAATGGTAGCATGGGCGATGATTTTTGTATTGCTCCACTTGAACTAGTGTTGTTGATAAATAAGTGGACCAGAAGGGTTGCAGGAGAAACTGTTTCTATCTGGTTTACCCAACACTTAGAATTTTTTGAAGAGTAGACATCTTTGAAATGTGTCTGTGTATATAACACAGGTTGAGGTATAAAACCAGTTTCAAGTCCCCAATTATTTGACAAATCCTTCAGAGTTAAATTTGGGCCTGATAAGAGTAGATATAGAAATAGTACAGGTGAAACTCGAAAAATTAGAATATCGTGCAAAAGCTCATTTATTTCAGTAATGCAATTTAAAAGGTGAACCTAATATATGAGATAGACTTATTACATGCAAAGCAAGATAGTTCAAGCTGTGATGTGTCATAATTGAAATGATTATGGCTTATAGCTCATGAAAACCCCAAATCCACAATCTCAGAAAATTAGAATATTGTGAAAAGGTTCAATATTCTAGGCTCAAAGTGTCCCACTCTAATCAGCTAATTAAGCCATAACACCTGCAAAGGGTTCCTGAGCCTTTAAATAGTCTCTCAATCTGGTTCAGTAGGAAGCACAATCATAGGAAAGACTGATGACCTGACAGTTGCACAGAAAACATAATTGACACCCTTCATAAGAAGGGAAAGCCTCAACAGGTAATTGCAAAAGAAGTTGGATGTTCCCAAAGTGCTGTATCAAAGCACATTAATAGAAAGTTATGTGGAAGGGAAAAGTGTGGAAGAAAAAGGTGCACAAGCAGCAGGGATGACCGCAGCCTGGAGAGGATTGTCAGGAAAAGGCCATTCAAAAGTGTTGGGGACTTTCACAAGGAGTGGACTGAGGCTGGAGTCAGTGCATCAAGAGCCACCACAGACAGATGGATCCTGGACATGGGCTTCAAATGTCATATTGCTCTTGTCAAGCCGCTCCTGAACAACAAACAACGTCAGAAGCGTCTTATCTGGGCTAAAGAAAAACAGAACTGGTTGCTCAGTGGTCCAAAATCCTCTTTTCTGATGAGAGCAATTTTTGCATCTCATTTGGAAACAAAGGACCCAGAGTCTGGAGGAAGAATAGAGAGGCACATACTGCAAGATGCTTGAAGTCTAGTGTGAAATTTCCACAGTCTGTGTTGATTTGGGAAGCCATGTCATCTGCTGATGTTGATCCACTGTGCTTCATTAAGTCCAGGGTCAACGCAGCCGTCTACCAGGAGATTTTGGAGCACTTCATGCTTCCTTCCTCAGACGAGCTTTATGGGGATGCTGACTTCATTTTCCAGCAGGACTTGGCACCTGCCCACACTGCCAAAAGCACCCAAACCTGGTTCTATGACCGTGGGATTACTGTGCTTGATTGGTTAGCAAACTAGCCTGACCTGAACCCCACAGAGAATCTATGTGGCATTGCCAAGAGAAAGATGAGAGACATGAGACCCAACAATGCAGAAGAGCTGAAGGCCGCTATTGAAGCATCCTGATCTTTCATAACACCTTAGCAGTACCACAGGCTGATAGCTTCCATGCCATGCCGCATTGAGGCAGTAATTGCTGCAAAAGGGGCCCAAACCAGGTACTGAGTACATATGCATGCTTATACTTTTCAGAGGTCTGAATTGTTCTATGTACAATCCTTGTTTTATTGATTGCATGTAATATTCTAATTTTCTGAGATTGTGGATCTGACACATCACAGCTTGAACTATCTTGCTTTGCATGTAATGAGTCTATCTCATATATTAGTTTCACCTTTTAAGTTGCATTACTGAAATAAATGAACTTTTGCACGATATTCTAATTTTTCGAGTTTCACCTGTAGGTATAATAGTTTCACAGTGAAACAAAAAGTAACACATGCTGTATGTTTGAAGGAGAGAGAAACAATTTTTGCCTATAGTATAGAAGAGTGTTCAAATATTTATATTAATTTGTCTGCAGATGACCCATATATTTAATTTCTTATCTATTTATCTGGGTTGACAGAAAATTTCATAAAAGATTCTAGCTGGTTGTCATTCAGAATTGATTGCAGAGCAAAAGTTATCCTTCCCTTCACAGCTAGCATGTGAAACTGCAAAGAAGAATAGTATATATCCTTCCCACTGGCGAACCACTTATCAAAAGTGATTTTTTTTAGCCAGTAAATGTCTTTTTGAAAGACGAGAGATTTTTGAATGAGTAACATTACCATTTGTATAGAAGGCTGTATAAATGCATATTTAAAGCATAATGTGTCATTTTTATGATAAAATTCTGAAAATGTTACTGAAAGCCTTTTTAGAATACCTGTAAATGACCATGGAACAAAACTTTTTGTTGGATAGATTAGGTAAAACCAAACATCCCTGTATCCCCTGGAGTTGTCTAGCCTCTCTACTCATTAAAAATGTTTAGCAGTTTTAAAGTCAACATGAAACTTGTTTAATTTCTTTCCATATTACCAGATGCTTTCATTTGGATGTCTCAGGTTACCTAGGAAACTATTGTAAGATGACATGTGATTGGCTCAGTTGGATCATTGTTCGTGTTATGAATGGAATTGAAATAACTTAGGCTGCTCTTAAGCAAATAGTTAACAGGAGTGAATTTTCAGCTTTTACACTTGGTATGTGATTATATTATGGATTTCAGAAGAATTGAGGCAAATAATAAAACATTATTTGACAATATGAGTGAATATGAATTGTTGTAGTAATAGGGACTACCAAATATTATTTAAAATAAAATATAAGTAAGTCTTGCTATATCATTATTTGGTACTAGTTTTCTGGTACTTATGAGATAAAAACCTGTTCACCTTTATTTGCCATCGGAAGAAAAAGGCTTCTGACATAGAAGAGCAAAACATATTAACAACAAAGCGAGCACAGATATTTAAAGAAAATTGGGAGATATGAAACTTTTTTTCATTTTTCAACAAGAATTTTTTAGAATATATGTGTGTGTGTGTGTGTGTGTATGTATATGTGTGTGTGTGTGTGTGTGTGTGTGTGTGTGTGTGTGTGTGTATGGCATTCAGCTTTGTTCGGGTATTTTTCCACGTCATTGTAGTTGTACTTTTAAAGTTGTAGCAACGTTTTGGCAGAATCTCATCTGCCATCATCAGGCTTCTGTATTGTGTTCGTCTGTGAGTCAGACTTTTACAGTGGTTTCAGATTTAAATTTGGGGATAGCCTATTGCTGTGCCAGAATGTTTTTTTCTTCATCCTGATTGGTTGGGAGTCTTGGTCTGTGCTTATTGGTCTTGGAGTTTGCTGTGTTCTGCTTGATTGGTGTTTCTAATATCTTCTGTCTGTTTTGTGGCTCTTTTTGTGTCTTGATTGGCTGGCAACATTGTGTTCCTTTATTGGAGACCTTTAGTGCAGCTTGGCTCCGAGTAAATGGATGGCTATCATTAGTTAGAAAGCTAGGTTTCATCTGGGTGCCTGGTTGGGGTGTGTTTGAGCTGGAGGTATCAGGGGGGATCTGTTTGTGCCCAGGTGTTTGCCTGGCTAGTAGTGTGGAGATTTTTTTGTTTGTGGGTGCAGGCTTCCAAATGATTGACAGTCTGGTGGAATCATCTCTTCTATTCATGCTTTCAGGTCTTTTTTCAATCTCTAGGGCTTCTCTGATGATTCTATAGCTGGGGTTTTCTATAGTGGCTAGGGTTTTGGTGCCATTGAAGTTGATGCTATGACCTGTGGCTTTCATGTGTTGGACTAGTGAGGAAGTGTGTTCCAGCTTTTTTACTGCATTTTTGTGTTCATCCAGGCGGGTACTAATTCTTCTATTGGTCTGTCCAATGTATGTGGCTGGGCATGATGCACAGGGAACTTGTATATGCCTTGGTTTTCCAGGTCAATTTTATCTTTGGGGTTTCTAAGGATGGCTGCTATTTTTCTGTCTGTTTTGAAGGCAGTCTTGATGTGATGCCTGTGTAGTATCTTACTGATTTTGTCTGTAGTACCTCTTATGTAGGGCAGGACAGCTGTTCCATAGGTCTGTTCATCTTCTAGGTCTCCATTATGTCTCAGTGTGTTTTTGTGGATCAAGCCGGTGATTTTGTTTTTGTGGAAGCCATTGGCTGTCAGTACTTTAGTCAGAGTGCATAGTTCAGTCTTTATGTGTCTTGTCTGCCAGGCGTTTGGTTCTGGTGATTAGTATTTTGGCCACAGAGTTTTATCTGTGCTGGGTGGTGGTGGGATTGGGTGTTGAGGTAGCGGTTGGTGTGTGTTTTCTTCTGGTATATGGTGTGTCCTAGTGTGCCATCTGTTTTTTTGTAGATTAGTACATCTAGGAATGGTAGTTGTTTGTTTTTTTCCGTTTCCATGGTGAACTTGATTTTGGGGTGTGTGCTGTTTAGGTGTGTTAGGAAATTGTTTAGGTTTTCTTTTCCATGGGGCCAAATCACAAATGTGTCATCGATGTATCTTAACCATGGTTTGGGTTTGTGGGTGGCATTAGCCAGGGTTCTGGATTCGAATTCTTCCATGAACAGGTTTGCAATGATGGGTGACAGTGGTGATCCCATAGGGGCTCCTTCAATTTGCTTGTATTGTTGTCCTTTGTATATGAAATATATGTTGGTTAAGCAGTGTTCTGTTAGTTCCATGAGGTGTTTAGCTGGTTGGTATTTATTTTTGATGATTTCAAGAGTTTCTTTTATCGGGTCTTGAGTGAATAGTGAAACCACGTCGAAACTTACAAGCAGATCTTCTTGCTCCACGTGTAGAGAAGTGATTTTGCATGTAACATTAACAATTGAAAGCTTTAAAAAAAAGTGGGTGATATTGTTACACTAAATATAGATGCCAGTCAGGTTAAGAGAGAATCTTGTTTGTACCTACAATTGGTCACAGAGCTTGTAATTGTTCACTGCCCCGGAATCTTAGCTGTGATTCTTTTGCCTTTTTCTTTTTGCATTTGCTCTGTATCCTATGATAGGAAAGATGGGGGTGGAAGAATGGGACAGATCTCATTTACAATTAACGATTTCCCCTGGAATTTTTAAAACAATTTAAATATTTGAGTAGTTGTGGCTACTTTCCATATAAAATGATAAATTGATAATTTTAATTATATGAATTAATATTTTCTTTCCTCTTCCAGGTAAAAGTGCTGTTTTGAAGTGTCTGCTAGATATTCACAAGATTTTTCGGGAGAATGATCCTGCATATATTCTCAATGACCTTTACATCACAGATTACTGCATTTGGATTCAAAAAGCTAAGTGAGTTCTAAATCTGTAGTTCTTTTTATGATTGTGGGTGTTTTATTTTGTAGAAAAGTAGTAAAAAGGTCCGCTTAAAGTATACTTATTATGTACACCACAGTGTGAAATTGAAACTGCTAATCTTTCAACTGGAGTTGGCCTTCATACACATTAAGTTCTACCCAAAGAATGTCATAATATATTGGCATAGTGTATGGGTGGATCCAAGCAGTACAGCCTTTTGTAATTGACAGATTATTATAGTTGGTCACAAAATCAGACAGCAGTTTAGACTGGACTTAGCATTTTTATCCACTTCTTCCCAAGGACCTGAGTTAGGCAGATGTTGTTGATAATAGTGTTAAAGATATTATCACAGAACATAGGTAATTCCAAGTAAAGTTGCTTTTTTCAGTTGACTGATTTTGGTGATTGACTGAAGTGCTACAGTTGGTTTGGAATTGCACCAAGGTTCCTATTACTTTTTTATTTTGCTTTCTTGCCAGTCATTCTACTTCTATTTGCAAATCTATGTATGTTTTTATTGTTTTTGAGTTTTTACTTCTATTGTGCTTTACCCAATATTGTAACATCCACTATCCAGACTTTTTTGTCTTTCTTTTTTGTCTTTCTTATCTACAATTGTTAAGTGTTGCTTGCAGATGCTTGTCTGTTTGAATTCTAAGAGTACTTTAGTTTCTTCAATTTCTATGTGTTGGTTTTGTGTTCCCACCAGTTTTTGCTTGCAAGGCAAATGATATTTCTTGCAGATTTTCCAATACATCATTGTTGCTATTTTGTCATGTTGTTGTTTGTAGTCATTGTTTAAATTGTACTCTACTCTGAGGGATATGGGTGGTTAAGAAGTGTGGAATATAGATAAATAAATTATTATACACACACACACACACACACACACTGACGAAGGTAAAATCACAGCTGCAAGTTCTTTAGCCGTTGTTGGTTTTTATCCTGCATAATTCAAGGGGACAAACATTCCAAATACATCGAACCTGGGATTCTATTTCTATACATTTCTGCTTTCAGAGCCTTTCAAGTCCTGATATTCCTAGAAGGAAAACATAAATATTATTGAATTCTATGTAAATCACAGGGCTCTCTTTTATACATGTTTCAAGAAATTGCGGATCGTATCCCCACATTCATACATATGCTCAATTATGATAGAAAGTTAAATAGATTAATAGCAAGATGGTCAGATAATCTGCCATACTGAAATAAAACAGCATCATCCTTTTTCTGTTTACAGAAGAAGAGCCTGTTTGGCCTAGTTATTAAGGCTCCAGGCTAGAAACCAGGAGACTGTGAGTTCTAGTCCTGCCTTAGGCATAAAAGTTGGCTAGGTGATCTTGGCCCAGTTACTCTGTCTCAGCCCAATTCATCTCAGAGGGTTGTTGTGGGGAAAATAGGAGCATTAATTGGTATTAGATATGTTTACTGCCTTCAGTTATTTATAAAAATAATAAAGGTAGGATTGAAAAATATCATTAAAAACCCACTAGAATTTTGCTGTTCACTAGACTCATTGCAATGTTTAAATTAGAAAGATGATTTAAATTTTAGTTATTTAACATATCAGTTATGTCCTGGATTTAAAATTGCATTGGTTTGTTAAGTAATTGAGTATCAATATGTGGATAAGCAGGATTGACTATGCAAATAAAGCTATGTTGTCATGAAGCTATTTATCCTCAGTACATCTAGGGAAAATAAATGAATAAATAAATGATAAGCTTTGAGAGATACTCATTTTTTTAAAAAAAAAACTCTTTTCTTGTGGAGTTTAAATTTTAGGTACAAAATCTGCATTTTTTACCCCTTCCAAGAATCCAGTTTAACATGTTTTCCATATATAACATTACTGATGAGGAAGCAGGAGTAAGACAAGGCTGCTAATATGTCCTTTAACTACTGCTTTCCTTGTCCCTGGTATCACTACAGTATAATCAATGTTTGCCTTAGTTGCGAAACATTCTGCTGTGCTTCCCTCATGATTATATGTAGGAGTGTTAGAAACGTGAGCTATTATTAAGGTACTTATTACATGCATTTGAGATATAAATTGCATAAAATAAGCACTTTAGCACAATGGATAAGTTTCCTTTCTCAGCCTAGATATGTAGGGTACTATAAAAGCCCTTGATGTAGTATCACCCCTTTGAGGTAGGCCAAGACAGAAAACAGGTTGCTCAATAATAATTGGAAGTTATCTTTATTGATCTAAGATAACAGAATCTCAAAAGACTGGCTGATTTTCCTTCTTTCCCTTTCTCATACCCCAGGGAATAGCAGGTAGTTAGTTTGAGTTTCTAATGCTTTCTTCTTTTGTTGGGCTTAAAACATTTTTGTAACTGTCTCTGTATAGCAAGTCTAAGGATATCTTTGTGGCTTTCCAAATATAAGATTCACTTGCACAATAGTAAGTTGCCACGCCCTAGGTTATGATCCCAGCTTCTTGGAAGAACATTGTGCCCACAAATTCTGAAGTGCTATTGACACTTGGCATCCATCATGCCCCATCTGATATCTTTGGAATAAAACAAACAGGAAGCTCCCATGAGCCATGGTGGCACAATAGTTAGAGTGTAATACTGCAGGCTACTTCTGCTGACTGCTGGCTACCTGCAAGTTTGGCAATTCAAATCTCACCAGGCTCAAGGTTGACTCAACCTTCCATCCTTCCATGGGTAAAATGAAGACCTAAATTGTTGGAGGCAATATGCTGACTCTGTAAACTGCTTAGAGAGGGCTGTAAAACACTCTAAAGTGGTATATAAGTCTAAGTGCTATTGCTGTGCCACAAATGGAAATTAGTTTCAAACGCAGTTCTTTATTCTCAAGAAATTCTCCGCAGGTAGTAATACCTGGCTTACCTTTTCTGATGTAAAGGAAACTAAGCAAAGTTAGTGTCCCATCCTAGAACTAACTAACAGGGAATTCCAGGGTTAAAGGCTAGATTAGAATGCTGGATTTTAAAAAATCTCAGAAGACAGGCAATAAATCATTTAAATGTTTTTGCTAACAATACTACATTGATGTGTCCAGTCACTGAGAATTAAACTCAATGTGAGATGCACAAAAAGAAAACTTATTTTCAATCACGCTTCCAAACTGCATGTGTGCCAAAGCTGTTCTCAAAAATAAATAAATAGACTGATGCTGATTGTTCTCATTGAAAGTGTGCCCAAAGGAGCTTGAAGAAGGATAAAAGCAAATTGGGATGAGGAAGCTGCCTGAGAAAGGATAAGAAGGATCAACTTTTTCTTCTGATAAATTGATATTTTGGGAAAATGCTCATGATATTCTCCAAAATCTTAATATTGGCTCACTAGTTCAAACATTGAGGGACCCCATATTAAATAAAACATTAGTGAAGCGTCTTCTGTTGCCTGGAAAAACCTGCAGAATGGATGTTTTTTATCAGTTTATTACCGGTAGTTCCTGATAAGTTAGAATTTAAAGAACTCCAATACATGAGTTAATGCAACCATAGTAAACTCAATATACTGTGTACTTTTACAGAACAGAAATTAAAATTACTGTTCTTTTAAAACATGCCTGCAGTTTGCAGATATAGAAGACCTCATCATACAAATCAACCAAGGTTTCTTGAAAATCATAAGTAGTTCTAAATAAGTAGTGGCTGAAATCGATTCAGAAAATAATTCAGTAAACTTAATTCAGTCAACTGCCACATGCTCAAAGAACATGTCTAGGAAAAAGACAATTATCAGTGGCCTGTGATGAATTGTATATTTTAGGTTTTTAGTCATTTTTGTGGAAGTTCTTCCAGCTCTTCAGAGAAGCATGAATTCTTGTAGATGAATCCACTTTTCTTCTAAAGGGATTTATTGTTCTAATAAGTGCCCTTTGTGGAAGACACTGCAGTCCCTTTTAGTGCTCTCAATTGAAAAAGGATTAAATTGAAAAGACCTCACTTCTTTATTATCATCCAGCCCAATAGACTAATCATGTCACTGCTCTATTTGTGAGTTGAGAAGGATCATCAAGGGTACATATGGTTATGGATGCTCAAATGGTTCATTTAGTTGTAGACTGCCTATTTCTATTTTCTATTTTATCTTCCCACATCTATTGCCTTTCAAATGTAGTTGAAAATGTTTTCCTATATAGTTTAGAACATCATATTGAGGGAGAGAATTACATTAGATTGTCTGGAAAATGTTATTGCTTAATGCTTATTCTAAATAATTTATAGAACTGTATCTCAATAAGCTTGCACAGTAAGTAGTTTTTAAGCAAAATGTAATAAATCTGCATTAAGTAAATTATATTTCAACCATTTATATGCATTTTTTAGGGAAAATCTGAAGTTAAATTCCTTTCAACCATATTATTTTATATATGTATTTACCAGTCATAGTCTGGATCAGAGGTCTCCAACCTTGGCAACTTTAAGACTCCAACCTTGGCAAAGCTGGCTGAGGAATTCTGGTAGTTGAAGTCCACAAGTCTTAAAGTTGCCAAGGTTGGAGACCCCTGGTCTGGATCATTTCAGGTTGGCTATTATACATCAATGATCCCTAGCCCATGGGTCATAGACGGGCACCAGTCCACAGCCTGCCAGGAACTGGGCTGGGCCAGCAAGGGATGCCCCATCTGCACACGTGTGGGATCCAGGCAGCGTGCGGAAGCACACTCCCCCAGCCCGTGGAAAAATTGCCCTCCACAGAACTGGTCCCTAGTGCCCAAAAGGTTGGGGACCACTGTTATATATGATTTATTACAAGGTTAGTGGCTGCCTAATTTAGCAATCCCAGGCACTTGTTGTTTTGATTTCACTTAGGAATTGGTGGATCTCCCTAAATGGAAAATGCTGAATTCTCCTGAGTTCTTTTTTTTTAAAAAAGATCTCCAGCAGTTACAGACCAAGGCAAAAGCATTAACCAGCATTTTTCAGTTATACAATATGTAGATTTGTGTTTGACAGGGTTAAAAAATAAGCAAATTAAAATATTTTCCCCCTGGAAAGGACCTTTTAGTCTGAAAAGCCTAATTGGCTTCTTTTGGTTTTGTTGTTTTTCCTTCCCATGGCCTTTTTTTCATGTTTCATTCAACAAAGCATTTGACAAGATTAGATTCAGCATATGCAGCACCATAAATAATATACCCTGTGCCCAATAATTTTCTAATACTTATTGTCTTATATACTCCCTTATACTGTATACTCCCCACCAAATGTTCCACTGTAATTAGTTGAGCAGTTATGTATTCTTGGAAAAAATCTTTCAAACATGAAAAGAGTTGGTAATAAAGCTCTTTCCAGATTGCAATGTTTACATAGCAAACGTAGGAAGCAGGTCATCCAAGGATCTCCATAGGTGTTGTCAGCATTTTATGTTGAAAAGCCAGGTGCACCCAGGTGGAAAATTACATCTTTAACCCCTGAGCTCATATAGCATGTTGCCATTCCATTTGATCCTTCTGCTAAACAAGTCTATAATACTCCTGGCTGCCAATCTTTGATATTGTTTTGATTTTTCTAAAAAAATTCAAGCAAAGACTTGAGGTCCCAAAGATGCTTTTTCAAAAAGCAACTGGACTTTCTTGTTTTTCTTTGAAGACATTTCGCTTGTCATCCAAGAAGCTTCTTCAGGTCTGACTGGATGGTGAGAAATGGAAATATGTATAGTCCTTGCAGATAGCTGGTCATTTGCATTCTTTTAGAGAGTCATTTAGGTCACTTGGAGGTTTATCTGTGTCCTCAGGGTTACTTGAGTGTGGAGATGAGTGTGGAGCTTTCTTGGAACTGCTGAAAGGACTGTGTTGTAAACATGAGATAGATCAGCGATGGCTAACATTTCTGGTACTGAATACCCAAAGCGTGGGTGCACACATCCCCATAATACAATACGCAAACGTCTCCTGTGTATGTGCCCCATGCATGTGCCTCCTGTGGATGCGTGCGCATCCCCCATGCATGCGTTTACATCCCCATGCATTTGCTTGTGCCCCATCCCCACGCATGTTCCCTGCCCCCCATACATGTGCGGTAGAGACCCAAAGACCAGCTGGCCAGCGGGAGGTGTGCATGGATGTGTGGTGGAGCTGAGCAGGCTACTTCTGCTAACTGCTGATTAACAGCAGTTTGGCAGTTGAAGTCCCACCGGCTCAAGGTTGACTCAGCCTTCCATCCTTCTGAGGCCAGTAAAATGAGGACCCAGAATGTTGGGGGCAATAGGCTGACTCTGTAAACTGCTCAGAGAGGGCTGTAAAAGCACTGTGAAGTGGTACATAAGTCTGAAGTGCTATTGCTATTTTGATAAATTACAAATAATCATGAGACACATAGGAATATCTGACATGCCAATCAGCTGTTCCATGGCTAGCAAAATGGCAGCAGCACCGAAGGCGGCAATGATGATGAGGTTTGCATGCATCAGAAATGCTTGATAGCATGTCCTTCAGAGGATTGGTGGCAGATGCTTCCTGATGGTATTGTTGGCAGAAGTGAATTTACTGTGCTTAAAAAAAAAAAAAAGCTGGCAGGCTCTGCAAAGCTGCTTGGCAAGCTGTATGTTGTACGAGCTTGACCTAGAAGATCTTACAGCAATCTTTACAATCTATAAAAATAAGATAAAATAATACAGCCAAGTAAAATAAATGTTTGCTAAGTACATCCAGTGAAAACACATTTGAAAAAGCAATGCTACCAGAGAGAGTGTTAAGGAATGCCCTCAGAAGTTGTGGGAGCGTCATCACTTGAGACTTTCAAGAAGAGATTGGACTCCCATCTGTCAGAAATGGTGTAGGGTCTCCCACTTGGGTGGGGTGGTGGTGGACTAGATCAGGGGTCCCCAACCACCGGGTCCCGGACCGGTACTGGTCCGTGGATCATTTTTTACCGGGCCTCCGGTTTGCTGGGTGCCACCATCTTGTTTCGACAGACATGATATTCTTCGGAATTCCAATTTTGGGGGGAAATCAGCCCCGCCCCACCCTTTCTTCTCCTCCTTCCCCTCCCCTCGGAGGCCCCTTGAGTCAGGAGTTGCTACTGCCCGGCATGGCTCTATGCGGCTCCAGTCCCACGTTGCCTCGGGAAGGGAAAGGCAAAAAGGAAGAGCCGCGGCGGCAATTTGCAAAGAGGACTGGCGAAGGTGAAGCAGTTTTGCAAACGATTCCTGGCCGCCCAGATGTAAATAAATGGTTTTTGCCCAGGAAGCCCATTCTCACGAGTTTAAAAGGCTCATGTAATAATACACCTTTCTCTCTCCCCCCAACGGGGTGTGGTTCAATGACTCCTCAGGCTGCTCTCGCTCTTTCAAAAGTGTGAGGCAGGAGTCAGTTGCAGGAAAAACCGAGCCAAGGAGCGGGGACACAAGTCGCAACTGCAAGGCTAGTGGCGGGCGGAGTGGGGGGGGAAGAAGACTGTTGTTCCTGTTATTCTCGCGCTGTGGGGATAGTGAGTGGGTGTTTGAGTGAGTGTTCTGTGTGTGGGCATGTGCGCGCGCTGATGCCGGGCGAGAGCTGCCTTTGGGGTTATAGAGCCGCCGCCTCTCGCCAAACTACCCGCGCCAGATGCAAAAAAGTTCTCCGTGGGGAGGAAAGTGGACCCATGTCACGCCCCGGGTCTTTTCTCCCCCCCTTCCCCCCAGCTCTCAGGTGCCTGCGCGATCAGCCCAGAGGAGTCCTGCCACCTTTAGCCTGCAGCTCGGAGGATCTCATGCAGGGGGAACGAGGAAGAGCTCGAAAGCACCAGCTGAGGCTTCCGTGCAGGGAGGGGTCACTGGGGAAGACCTGGAGGGGAGGTGGGGGGGAGAGGAAATGCGTTGTCATGTGTGCTGATGCCGGTACCAAGCCGCGGATCATTTTGTGATGCCGGTACTGGGCCGTGGCACAAAAAAGGTTGGGGGCCACTGGACTAGATGACCTACAAGGTCCCTTCCAACTCTGATTATCTGTTATCTGGATAAATGGTTACCAAATGCTCAAAATATAGTTGTGACCACGGGGAAGGTGTAGTGTGACATTTTACGACAGATGAAAGGCTGTTGTAACTCTGAATTTGTAAGCTGAGAACTACCTGTAATCTGAATTTGATTTAAGGCTTCATACACAGTGCATTCAGAAAGTATTCAAACTCCCTTCACTTCTGTCAATTTTGTTACGCTGCAGCGTATTTCTACAGTTGTTGAAATTCATTTTTTTCCCTCATTAATCTTCACTCAGTACCCATAATGACAAAGTAAAACCAGAATTTCAGAGATGTCTGTCGTGTCTACAGTGTAATGCACGTTAATTGCATAGCACATATAAAGTAAACTTATAGAGTAAGTTCTGGGTTCCTAAAGTAGATCTGTAACCGCAAACATAACTAATGGAATCAAGAAATCAGGTGGATTCATCTTCTAAATTAATGGACTGAAAAAGCCCAGGATCAACCGTATCAGCCATAAGTGATTTTTTTAAAGTGATAATTGTGGTCAATTAAATATTGCTATTTTAAAAAGACTTTTCCTTCAGGCTCCTGGTTGGCTACTGTGCAAACAGACTCCTGGACGAAGTAAGCCTTTGTTCTGAACTGCACAATTCTTGTAATGAATTTATAGTCAGAACTTCTGTAACATACAGAGCTGCTAAAGACCCACCTGGCAATTTCTGCTAAATCTCATTGAAATCAGCCATAACTTGTGCCTTGAGCATAGTAATTACCTGACAGCATTGCTTTTTTGGGAGGGAATGAGTTCAGCTGAAGACAAAGATCACAAATTCTGTGATCTTTAAGAAGGTGCCACCAGTACCTAAAATTTAAGCTTAGAACAGAAAGGTTTGATTTGAAGGTAGAAGAGAAGGTTGAAAATACCCCCCCGCTGCCACTAATGTCTAAATCCAGCTCTTTAATAAATTGGAAAATCTTTATGTTGGAAATCCAAAAGAAGACAAATCTGATAAAGGAGACATAGAGTCGCTAGATTAAAAGACAAACTAAAACTATGCCAAACGAGAATGGAATCTGTTAGGAAGAGACACAAATACTGCTCCTTCTTTCCTTAATTTCCTGCCAGCAAAATTTGGGGAATGGTTGCCTGACCAACTATGTAAAATAGAGTGCTTTGTAAAAATACAAACAAAGGAAAAACAATACAGTTCCTGCATCCAATTTTCCATGACTTCACCTCTTCTAAATTTTTACTGCATGCTCATTTCAAGAAGTTCAGTGAAGGATTTGATGAGAAGGAGAAGATGAAATTGTTTTCCTGCAATTCTGGAATAGGCTCCTAGTCTTTATCTTCAGGGTTTCTTTCATAATAGAAATTTAAGAGTGATTTCTCAGCACCTCTTTCATCCAGAAACTGAGCTTCAGCAATGCAGCTATATCGTGTACCTTCTGACCATGTCTTGGCATCCATTCTATTGTCGTTTATAAAAATACCTAGAAAAGAAATAACAGCAAATGAAACAGTCCTTCCATTTTTAGAGTAATTTGGGTGAAAAAAAATCCTCTGTTGGATGGGTACATACTCTGCATTAATTTGCTTATACTCTTACATTCAGCATTTTTGTTTCAGTGCTTCGGTCTTCACTGTTAGCTTTCGGCTTTTGTTTCTTTCAGAACGCTATGTGTTCTAATATGTTCCCAGTGCCTACCCATAATAATCTTGATAAAGCAACAGCTAATCATATTCATTTATTACTTACAAGTATTTTCATTCTGCCATGCTCATTGTGACTCCTGACAGGTTACAAAAACAGCACAAAGCGTTTTCCAGGAAACCAAAATAATTAAATTAACAAAGATGATTACTCCAGCTGTACAAATCCTTTCTAATCACCTGAGGTATATTCTTGCCCAGTTATCTGGGGAGAGTTCAAAATTGTTAGCTCTAATGTAATGGGCAGGGTCACTGAAGCTGTGAACCTGGCCACCTGTGTTTTAGGTCCTGTCCTTCCTGGTTGATTAAGGTCTCCCACAAGTCACAACAGGTGGTAGAGTCTGGACAGTAATGAATATTTCTCTGTGGGAGGGGTTGGTTTCATCTGCCTTGAAAGAAGTAGTCCTTGACTTACAACAGTTCATTTAGTGACTCTTCAAAGTTACAACAGCACTGAAAAAAGTGACTTATAACTGTTCTTCACACAGCTGTTGTAGAATCTCCATGGTCACATGATCAAAATTCAGATGCTTGGCAACTGGTTCATATTGATGGTGGTTGCTATGTCTCGGGGTCATGTGATCAGCTTTTGCGACCTTCTGACAAGCAAAATCAATGGGAAATATAGATTCACTAAACAACCATGCTACCAACTTGACAAATTCAATGATTCACTTAACAATTGTGGCCAGAAAAGTTGTAAAATGGGGCAAAGTCACTTTACAAATATTTCACTTAGCAACAAAAATTTTGGGGTCAATTGTGGTTGTAACTCAAGGACTACCTGTAATTGTCTGCTCACTCCTCAGAAGACCATAACTGGACCTAAAGGCTCCGGGACAATTTTCCTCCCATCTTCAACCTTCCCTTCCTGGGAAGTTTGTTGAGATGATGGTTAACATACAGCTACAGCCTTGGAAAAAGGATTATCTGGACTCTTTTTAGTCATTCAACATTGATTGTGCTACTGATAATCTGCTTAGTGGGCTTGGAATGGGGGTAGTAATCCATTCTGATCTTCCTTGATCTCCCAGCTACCTTCAATATCATCAATTGTGGTATCCTTCTTGGCCAACTCAATCCAGGCCTTCAGCAGCACTACTTGCCTGACAGACAGTTGTGGGACCACACCAGAATTCCTCCTCCCAGAGGATATCCCTGACAAATTAAAGGCCTGGAGGGACATGGCAACTTGGAGAGACATCACAGCCGGGGCACAGTAGAAGTTGATGGCTAGGCAGCCTCCACAATCTGACCTCGATTCTCACTCGATTTAGTTACTATGCAGAATAAACCTTCATTACCAGCAGGTACCTCCTTCAGGGGAGTATTATATAATCCAGATACACATTCACATGATGCACAGGATGAGGGAGAACTAGAGACCAGATGGAACAGGTTGAGGAAGGGTCTACTCACAACAGTGACCAAAATCTGTCAGAGGCAGATCCCTAAAAAGGGGGGGCATGTCAAACATTGAAGGCATTAAGCCAGACCACCGATCTTCAGGTCTGTTTTGCCCTCAGACTTTTTTCAAGTCTCTGTGGTTTCAAAAAAAAACCTATTTCCTGCCTTGATATTCCATTTTCCCTCGGCCCAACAATCGTTACTATAAGAGGGGGTCAGATGATTTAATCTTCTCCCAACCAATAATGTAAGAGGAAGTCATAACTGTCCCACAGAGATTCTTGGACCTCGTCCAGAAACAAGGGGTCTCTTCAGTGGCGTATACCCCTCTTACAGGATATGATAGCAAAGTTTTAATTTGGTTTTCTCATTCTGCTAAATTTCTCATCACCACGATAGTAGATAAAACAATAATGGCAATTATCATCCTCCTCTGCAATTCCTACGGAAGCAGAAGAGGCTCTCAAGTCAAATGATATACAGGGTCGAGTTGTCCCCATGTAGGGCATGTCGATCTGATGTGAGGGCCATAAGAGCGGAGTCGGCCTCATCCCCCCCTTTTTTTTACTAGATCGTCTCTCAGGTTGCTCCGCCATCTGAGGGAGATTATCTCAAATTTCAATATCAGGGCACACAAGGACGCCACAAAACTCTATTAAATTATCTGCTCAAGCCATGGCATCTCAGGTTACTCCTCGCCTACTGCTATGGCTCAGACATTGGCAAGCAGATATCACACAACTAATGGAAGCTTGCTTCCTCCCCAATATAGGGAGATAATTTGGTTGGTGGTGCCCCGATCTATCTCTGATAGAGACTAGAAGCAGAAAATAAGTTCCTCTCTTTTCATAGACCCCAAAATAGTCCTTCCCAGCTTTTTGGAGGGTTCCTTTGTTCCCTCTACCAGGGACTTTTTCTCTCCAGACTCCAGGGACCGTCTGGACGCATGATTCACCAACAGTCAGATAGTTTCTGATCTGGAGATAGATACTGAAGGGGAGGGCAGAGCAAAAGAATCTCTTGAGGAACATGAAATAGAGGTCTCCGAGGCACAACATAGGCCTCGCGACTATGCCCCTATTGGTGGAAGGCTCAAGCCTTTTACGGACAGATGGGATGCCTCTACCTCTGTTTCCTGGGTTAGAGGTATCAGAAGATTAGGCCTGGCTATAGAATTTCCATCCTCTCCCTGGAACCTTTACATTACTTGCCTTCTCTCTGGGGATCCTGTTAAAGGGAGCATGATGGAGACAGCTATTGTTCATTTATTGGAGATCCAGGCAACCAACCTGTGGCACCAGATCAGCAGGAGCAATTTTAGTTTTAAAATGACTTAATTGATTCATAGTTCACAGGAGGCTTTAGATGAGTATACTGAACTCCATACTTCTGAGTTTCAGAAGGGGCGATTTTCTACCCTCCATTGACTTAATGGAGGCCCATCCCCACATTCCAGTTAGATCATCACATAGCAAAACTCTTAGTTTTTGTTATAATACTCAACGTTTTGAATACATTGCACTGTCCTTTGGGTTGTCATCTGCCCAAGGTTCTTATGAAGGTTCTGATGGCTCTGGCTGTTCATCTCAGGGGAACACCTGTTAGACAGCAGTGTTATTTATATGACATTTCATTATTATCTTGTTCATATAAACAGGCAAAGGGGAGGCCTTAGCATCGGTCATCACTAGGAGAGACTTGCAGTCCATCTCTCATCACCCACGCATATGCCATTTTCTTGCACGGGGCTACAATCTTACAGCCTCCTGTAGTGCATTGATATCACACGTGGGACCTCAACAAGGTCCTTACCACACTCAAGAAAACTCCCTTTGAGCCCATATAGACTATGCATCTCCATTCCTAACGTACAAGGTGGTTCTCTTGGCTGCCATTGGCCAGTTACATCTTGGATCTAGTAGTCTCGTCAGTTAGACGGGAGCTTTGTATTTTTCACACAGACAAAGTGGTCCTTAGTCCAGATCCATCTTTCACCCATAGATAATTTTGGGTTTCCACAGACCATAGGAACTGATACTCCCATACATTTATCTGAAACCGACATAAAATCTGGCACGACAGTGCCACAATCTAGATGTAAGGCGAGATTTCTGCATTTATTTCAACTGCACGATGTTCTCTTCATTTCTTTTCAACCACCCACCATTGGGTTCAAGACCCCTTCCTCAATGACCAGTAAGTGGCTGAGAGCACAATTCCCAAGTCCTATGAGACACAAACTCTTCCTGTACCCAGGGGCATCAATGCTCATTCAACCTGGAGCGTTGCGATGTTGACAAAATGGACCACAAGCGCCAATAGCGAAAATTTACAAGGCAACAACATGGGCCTCACCATCGTCTTTTATTTAGAAACTATTAGAATGACGTCTTTGCCTCTACGGAGGCTGCCTTTGACAGGAAAGTGTTACAAAGGGTCCATAGGGATCAAGAAAAAGGGGAATCCAAACCAGACGGAAGCCCTCCCGTAGGACACGCCAAGCTTTGGTATGTCCCAAACAATGGATGCTCTGAACAGCTCATCTGGAAAAGGGGCGTTGGTACTTACCTGACACGCCCTTTCTCTGTGAGCTGTGAAGAGCATCCATCCCCACCCTTATTCGTCTGGTGGGATGATATTCCAGCCAAGTATTAGAAAGGGTGAAGGAGAAGAAATATTTCATCACTTTGACTTTGCCAAAACTGGGGACGCTAGGGAGGAGTCCTGTGGAGGAGGAGGAGCGTCCTCTCAATTAAAGCCCAGCCTATCAAACGAGCGACAGAAGCATCATCCCAAACAATGGATGCTCTTCACAGCTCACAGAGAAAGGGCGTGTCAGGTAAGTACCAACGCCCCTTCTTGGAACTGCTGAAAGGACTGTGTTGTGGAACTGTGCTTTCTGCAGGATGTTTTCTGCCCTGTCTCTCTTCACTGTTGAACACAAGCTGCTGGGGATGAGTCTGTGTTGTTTGAATCTCAAACTGAAGCCCAAATGGTTCCTGAACCTGAGGACACAGACAAATCTCCAAGTGACAACTCTAGAAAAGAATGCAAATGACCAGCTGTCTGCAAGGAATATACATAAATCCTTCCATTTTCCACCAGCCAGTCAGACCTGAAGAAGCTTATTGGATGAGAAGCAAGCGTCTTCAAAGAAAAACAAGAAAGTCCAATTGCATCTTTAAAAAACACCTTTAGGTTGTGGTCTGAAAGGAATGAATAGCAAAAGAACGAGATAGATGTTTTGTGTTTGTATGTGGAAAACTGTAGTGATGGCAGTCCCACAGACCATGGATTTTAAAACATGTGTTTTAAACAGTCCCAGCTACTTAATTCACATTACTTTGGGGGATTTTTTCCCCTCTCTTTCTTGCTTTCTTCTCCATTTAATACCTCTCCCCCTTCTCCACTGCCCTGTTCCTTGAGCGTCTGCCTGAATGATGTCTCTTTGGCGTTTGTGCTTTGATTTCTTTGACGTTGCATGCCAAGAGGCAGTTTGTCACTCACTTGCCAAAGGGGGTCAGCAATTCATGTCCTCTGTTTTCAGTCATCATTTATCCACTGTTCCTCCTGTTTTGACTACAGAAGCAACATGTAGCCTGCATAAGCTGTTTCTTTTTTTAAGCAGGTGCAGCTTGCAGTTTGCAGCTGTGATCAAAGAGAGTGAGCTGTTTTCCATGCAAATAGCATCTTTCTGTTCTGTTCTAAGGCTTGTCAGGAGCTGACATCCTTTGACAGCGATTCTACCATCAGCCACTTAACCGGCGTGATCAGAGGCAGGGGGAAAAAGGAAGAAAGTAAGAGCAACTGTTCCTTTCATACATTTCCTCTGATGTCATATTGAAGTGATAATCTCTGGTTTGGGTGGGTATGTCATTCCGCTATCAGCTCTTCTGCAATAATTCTCTGCGTTATCAAGAAGAAAAACGTGTATGATCTATGACAGCAGCTAATGTCAGATGCCCTTTGGATAAAAGGCCATCCTTTTATACCTGTCTATCTGTCTGTCCATCCATCCATCCAGATATATTGATATAAATTTGTATCATTTGATGAGAGAGTTCAAGCCAATTCAATTTCATCTGTTATTCTTCAGATTCTGTCGCTAATATAATGCAAGTTTGCAAGGTTCTCCACGCAAGGCAAAAAGAAAAAGCTTTTTTGATTTGTATCAGTTATTTTCTTTCTTTTTCCCCCCCCAACTGTATAGTTGGAAAATTGTGATGACATCAATTAGGGACTGTGGCTCCAGTAGAAACTCAGCTCTCATAATTATAATGCAAAAATACCTTTAGAGTCTTGTCACATGATTGCTTATGGTTCAAAATGTAGTCCATTGTTATTTTTAGCTCTTTGTTCTGAAACATAACTTTAAATAGACTATTCATTTGATGGCATTTTGGTTTAATGCTTGCCATGTGGATTTTGCTCCTATTCTTTTTTGTCCATCATTTTTCCTTACAGTTAAATAAGTACCATCAAACATCAGGCGATCATGTAGACATATGCTGTCATCATCTATAGCAATAGTTTAAAGTTCTCCCAAAAACATGCCACTGGTTTCTTAATCCCGTCCATCCATCTTATCCATGATATTTCTTGCTTGCCCAAAGTATGTGAGAGTTTGATTGTTGACCATCACTACAAAAGAATAGTCACACTGTATTTCATCCAGGATAGACTGTCTGATCGTCTTACAGCCCATGCTTCTTTTAGTACTGTCTTCAAACCCATAATTCAAAAGCTGTTGCTCTTCTTTTCCACAGTGGAAGACAATTGTTTGATCTTTGCTTATCCTTCATACTCTTCTCTATGATTGCCCTTCTTTCTCCCCAGAACTACTCCCCTCTTTATTCTTGACAATTAGAAAACAGAACTTCAATTCTTTCCATCCATTGCAAGTCCAGTAAACATGCTGGTTGACTTTACCTTTGTCTTATTAATATTTAACATTAATCTGGATCCACTTTTGGAGTGGATCTTCTAAATTATCTTTATTTAGCTAACAAAATGATGCAATATATATCTTAAACTGTTAGTTTTTCAACCTTCAATCTTAATCCCAACTTAATTATTTCCTAATTCTGCTACTCTTATAATATGTGTGTGTGTATTTAAATGATGAAAATGCACCCCTTGGCTCAGTCCCTTACATATTGTGGTCCAATCTCTCTCCAAACTCAATTATCGCAGGATCTTTGTTTGTTGTACATGAAGAATAAGCAGATATTTTGTTGCACTCATTAGCCTTAATATATTCCACATTCTGAATGTATCCAGAGGTTTGCTATGGTTGCTAGAGCAAGAGTAAAACTCCCGTTTCTATTCTTTTGTTCTCATAAACAAGCCGGAACTGATGAAAAATGGTTGAATCGTCATTGAAGCAGACAATTGCCCTTGAAAGGCCACTGGATTACTTTGTTGGGTAACTGGGAAGAGGCTTTGAGTCCAGCTTTTAGGCAGGCAGGCAGAAGGTAACAACTTAATAGAATGTCACACACCAAATTCCTACCCACAATCTTATCATACTCTCGCTTTGTGTGTATCTGTGGCAGGCTTGTATGCAGCCTTTGCCAAATCTTGTTCCTTTAAGAGGAGCTGAGCAATTATCCCTCCTACAAGAAGTCGGCAGCATGAGGAACAGCAGATAGGAGATCTCTGGAGGGCAAGGTTTGGGGGTGGCAGCTCCAGACTGCCTGAAAGAGACAGATGATGGTGAGGAATGTGTTATAGGCAAAGTCTGCAAGAATCAACAGTTTGATCTATTTATCCTGTTAATAAGAGGCATAGCACCTTAAGTACTATTACAATAATTCATTTTTCCTCTCCAATTTCCCATTCCAGGCTAAAGATTTATGTATGACAAATAAATCTGAATATCTAATAACTAAAAGAAAGTTTTCCAAAACTTAGAGGTAAATAGAGAACCACGGCCTGAAATTACACAGTTGACTATTCCCCTGTACCAATTTCTCAACATACAACCACAATTGGGACCAGAACTTTCTATAAACGTTTGCAAAACTCGGAGAATATTGGACGTCCTTCCATGTTTGTAGGTCCCTGTCAGGTAATAGAGATTGAACTTTTGCATCAACCATTTGTTTTCTGCCTGTAATCAAAATATGCCAATTGAGCTTCAAGTTTATGTTAGCATGCCTACACTTGAGGTGGCAATGTTTTGCTTCCTTCCCCCACCCCACTCTATATCACTCCCCAAAAAACCAGCAAATTGTGTATACTTTTTCAGGAAAGGAAGGGGATTCAGGGCTGGGGAAGAGACATGTAAGACAGGGAAGACTGCAAACTGCAAACTTGACAGTTTTGAGATTAAAAACACACACATGGCCTGGTTTCCAGTAGTTCTCTAGATCAGGGGTCGCCAACCTTTTGGACCTCAGGGACCACCAAACTCATAATTTTAGATCCCAGGGACCACTAACTGGTTCTGTGGGTGTGGCCTAATTTGTGGGTGTGGTTTGGTGGTCATGTGACTGGCTGAGCATGGATTGTATGTAAATACTATAAATATTTATATAAATATTGAATTTTTTATAAAAAAGAGCAACTTTTACCCCAAATTAGGCAAAGCAGGCAGGCAGATTTGGTTGCTCACAGAATCACAGATTCATTCAGAAATCTATCTGCCATTGGCTAGCTCTGTCTGTCACATAAAATTTGCTTGTAAGCAAACTCACAAAATTAACTCACAACACACCATGCATGTAAATATTGAATTTTTTATTTAAAAAAGAGCAATTTTACCTAAAATCAGGCAAAGCAGGCAGACTGAATTGCTTACAGAATCATTCAGTGATCTATCTATCTGCCATCAGCTAGCTCAGTCTCTCAAATTTGCTTGCCATGAGTCTGCACTGAATTTGCTTGCAAGCAAACCTTCAGTCCTAAGGGAAGTTCTTAAAAGCAGAGCCAAAGATCTAAGGACTAGCTAGAAAGCAAGAAATTCAACCATTTCCTGCTTCCTAGCTAATCTAAATCTCCTGGCACAGCAGAACAGATGATGGGGGTTGGAAAAAGGAAAAATAGCAATTTAGCAGGCAAGTTTACCGGGTAAGGAGTGAGTGGGTGGGGAGGGTTCCTGCGGGCCATGTGCATGGCGCAGCCTTGTGTTTCTGCGCAGTTGGGATTAATTGCTTGGGGGGTGGGTGTTCTGGGGATGAGATTTCTCTGCGGCCCACCAAAATTTTCTTGCAGCCCACCGGTTGGCAACTGCTGCTCTCGATCATGGGTTGACAGCCAATCACTGTTCAGCACAATGGGAACACATAAGATCACTATAGCAGAGTGGCAATAATTCTGTTTGATTATTGTGAGTGGCCAAGATATTGGATGTTAGGATCATCTCAAAGTGCTTGCCCTTAATCGTTTTTATAAGCAAAGGCAAATTTCTATATTGTGAGCTTATCGATAAAGTTGGCACTCTATCTAAAACAGTGGAGAGTTGTATTTCTAAGCCAGAGATTGTATGAAGAGTAACAAGGATAATAAAATGTACTGGCCTGTGGTTGGCTGTTGAGCTCTTTTTAAATCATCTGAGGAACCTCCTGCTGAGTTCTTGGAAAATGAGTTTGCAAAGCTTTCCAAAGAGGATACTCTGGAGGATTTGAATATTTACTTACTGTATGTAGCCTGAAGGCTCTGCAACTAACCTTTAACATTGCAAGTCTTGGCTAGATTTTCCTGGGGTTTCACAATAGAAACACAACTTGGGTTTCTGTTAGAAAAGGGATTGCTGGTATTTGCCTGGGTTCTCTGCTGTGACATCTGAGGCAGCCCATGAGGTATATAGAGGCTGTGAAATTCCTTCCCTTCTTTTCTCAATGCTTCAAATATTCCAATCACCCCTCAATTACCACACAATGTTGGAACTGTTCTTGCAAATTCTATGGAATTGCTGCATAGTTTCTTAATTCTTTCAAGGTGGAATACACTACAGTTTCTGTTCTTGGATTATTCTTTGTTTTCTGAAATATGTTTATTCACTTGGTATATATAGTTTTCTTTTAGTGCAATAATTTTGATAATTTATATATTCTTTTGCATTCTCTTTCTTCAAAACTGATAGATTGCTATCTATTTCTATGCCATATCATCTTGTTCCATATCTTTTGAGATAGGACCATTGGGCACTTTAAATGATTATTCTTTTACAGGATTAAAAATGTCAGTGGGTCAATCTGTTACTACAGTACTGCATTCTTACTTGGCAGCTGGTCTATTTCATGTTCTACCTCAGTCCCTATTAGAATCTGTCCAGAATATATTTACTGTTTCCAAATGTTTTTTTTTTTCATTTTACAATCTCATTTGTAAAGGGAATTATTATAGTCTTTCCACTTTTCTTTAACTTCATTTGACTTTGTCAGATTTCCATAATTACACTTGGAAGTACATTTTCTTGTGATTTCTCTGGACTTCTGGAAAAAATCATTTTTTTCTTATTAGTAATGTTCTTGATTGAGATCTTATCTGGCTTCATATAAGTTTCCATTCAGTCACCATCTTAGGACACAAGGATTCCTGCTCTGACTATCATGACACCTTGCTCTGAAAGGCTTTTGGATCTTTACTTCATCAAAAGTTGGGAATATTTTCTTCTTCTTTTATGTTGTGTATCTGTTCCCTATTCCTTAGATTCTCTTTTGCTTGTTAGTTGTACTGAGGCTATTCCTTGCATTGATTTTATATTCTAACCATATGTCTTCCAATTCAAATCTCCCTGCTAAGTTGATGCAGTTTAATTTTAACACGTACGTTTTTCACCAGTAATTCATGGTCTCTTCTGTAATCTGCATCCATGGAGAAAAGTGAAGGTCAATTATGACATAATGGCAACATACCTGTGTGCATCATTTTGCTTTGTACTAAATCTTGTATTTTTTTAAAAAGAGTATCTGTTCTTGTTTTGTTTTGTTGTTTTCGTTTTGAGGAGTCAGCAGGGCCATGGTAAGGTCTTTTGGATGTCAGGATTTAATTTGCATCCTTGATTAAATGGGGAAAAAAAACCAAAATCAAACTGATATCTGAAATATTTTCTCATGAATATAATATTTGGTATACCAAATGTGTCATCTATTTTATTATTGTTATGGTGGATCAGATTGTCAGCCACATGTTTAAACTAGATTTGACATTTTTATCCATAGCCTTTCCCAGGGTCCTGGGGGAGGCAGATGGTGTTTGATGATGTTTATTGTTATTATTGCAATATGACTGCTATTTTTGCCTCCAGCAAAAGTCCCATTTTATCCAGTAGTTGGTCATTAATGGACAGGAAGTATAGTTATGCCTTGCCATACAACTGTTTGTTTAGTGGTTCAAGTTAGAATAGAACAGAACAGAACAGAATTTTTTATTGGCCAAGTGTGATTGGACGCACAAGGAATTTGTCTTGGTACAAATGCTCTCAGTATACATGAAAGAAAAGATACATTCGTCAAGAGTCAAGAATCATAAGTTACAACATTTAATTACAATGGTATTGGAAAAAAATGACTAACCGGTCCTAACATATAGGACTTTTGCAGCATCCCTCTAGTGACATGATCAAAATTTGGGCACTTGGCAAAGCATGTATTTATGACAGTTGCAGTGTCCTGGGGTCATGTGATCACCTTTTGCAACCTTCCTAGCAGCTTCCAAAAAGCAAAATCAGTGGGGAAAGCTGATGTGCGTCTTGACCACATGGTTCACTTAAGAGCCAAAGTGATTTGCTTGGGGAAAAAAAAGGTCAATGTTGATGTTACCTAATTGGATAATGAAATATCTGCAAACAGGCAACCAAGTTCAGATAGATCCAATGATCAACAATGGGCTCTATCCAACAGAATGAACTTCAACGTGGAGAAAAGCAAGATTTTACTCCTGGGCAGGAAAAACCAAAGGTACAAGTACAGATTAGGTGAAATCTGGCTAAAAATCAGTAACTGTGAGAGGGATCTTGTAGTCCTAGTGAATGAGCATTTAAATATGAGCCATGGTGTGCGGCAGCAGCTAAAAGAGCTGATACAATCCTTGGTTGTATAAACAGAGGCATGGAATCAAAATCACGTGAACTATTAGTACCACTTTATAAAGCCTTAGAATACTGCATCCAGTTTTGAGTACTAGATTATAAAAAAGATGTTGAGACTTTGGAAAAAGTGCAAAGAACTAAGATGATTAAAGGCCTGGAGACATATGAAGAATGATCACAGGATTTGGGTTTGACAAGTCTAGAGAAATTAAAGAGGCGGGATCAACTTATTTTTCAAAGCCTCGAGGGCAGGACAAGAAACAATGGATGGACACTAATCAAAGAGAGAAGCAACCTGGAATTCAGGAGAAACTTCCTAACAGTGAGAACAATTAACCAATGGAACAGCTTGCCTTCAGAAGTTGTGGGTGCTGCATCACTGGAGGTTTTTAAGAAGACACTGGACAGTCACTTGTCTGAAATGGGTCTTGACCAGGAGTGTGGACTAGAAGACCTCCACGGTCCCTTCCTCTATTCCTATTGATTGATTGATTGACATCACAGTTCTACCTTGAGCTATATACCATCTCTTCTATTAAAACTGTATGTATAAAAAAAGAATTTCAAATGTGGAAATTCCAAGAAGAAGCAGAAGAAAAATGTTTCACAAACACAGATGCTAACATCTTTTTTTTTTATTGAGTGATGGTAGAAGAAGCCATTGTGTTTTCTCACCAAGTTTAATATAAATATGAAATTTAATAATACAGGAAAAGCATGAAGAGCATGGCTTCTGGAATTTTTTCCCCAACTTCTTTGCAAATTAGTGATCATGTTTTCTTCTGTGAAATGAAGTAATGGCTGGCATCGGTGTAGGTATATTTACTTTTTTTTTTTTCGAGGACTAATCGTGATACTAATAGGACTGGTTCTACATAAGTTGCCTCTGTATGTATCTTATTTTTCCCTCATGTTGTTTCTATGTGTATTTACGTGTGTGTGTAAAGGAAAGCACAAAGTAGATTACATATGCTCCATTTTTTCTTATGTATACCGGAAATAGGGGATATAACAGAGCACCTGGCAGCATTTCAAGATGCAATGGAGATTCCCCTCCCCCCAAATGCTTTTCTCTGCAATCTGCAACCAGATCTCAATCCCAATTTCAAAGTCTTTCTTTTGCCACGCCAAATTTGATTTTCTTCTGTTCTATTCAGGAAATTATTCTATTGTTAGAGAGGTAGAGGGAAATTGGATTCTGAGCCACATTACAGTGTGTAATTTCTTTTTCACCATTCTGTTGGACACATGCCAGCATTCAAAAGAGGAAGAGACCATCAAGAAAGAGAACAGAGAGATAAACTGGAATGTAAGGAGTCAGAAAGATTAAAGCTCAGAATGAAATTGTGGAAGATTGCCAAGGACAAAAAATGGGCTTCTTCAGTTATAGTCAAAAAATTTTTTTTAAAAAAAACATACATACCAATTGCTCAATAGACACCATAAAATATTAGCAGAGATAAAAGAATCACAATCGTTAAACAACTCTCGCCACTCCCCGTTGCTGTGCTGGCTGATTGTGGTGGTGGAAGAGGAGTGTTCCTTGGAAGGATGATGATGCAGAACAGCAATTGAACCCCAAGATACATCCAGATCTCTATTGGTTAGCACCCAGTGGTGGGCTGCTGCTGGTTCGGACCGGTTCTAGCGAGCTGGTAGTTCTGACCATTAGCTGGAACCACTCTATCCTGTCCTATATTTCCTTCTTTCTGGCTCAGCTGAGTTGCGTGGCACAACTGATTGCCACACCTCAGCTGTTCTACTTACCAGGGCTGCCCTAGAAGGTAAGCAACTGAGCTTCAAATTGCTGTATTTTGAATGCTGTGCAAAGCGTGCGCCCACAGAACTGGTTGTTAAACCAGTTGCAGCCCACCACTGGTAGCACCTATAGAGGAAGATGGTGGAGGTGGTTACCACTCTAGTGAGGAAAGCAAAGGCATGATTTCATACTGTACAGGAAAAGGCATAATAAAACACTCTGTACTTTATCATGAAAAACACATTGATAAACATTATAAAGTAATTGATAGTATAGTGATGAGGGACCCCTAAATTTGAAAACACTGAACATGCTACTGAGGAGGAGTTGAGGCTCTTTCACAATACTAATGGAGTTTATGACATAGGAAGATTAAAGCCTTTGAGATATCTAGTTGCTGATGTTACCCAAGAGGAAAAGAAAACCTCAAGCTGCAAGGGCAGAAATCCAGCGGGAATATGAACCGCAAGAAACATAAACATGAGGAAGCTCAACATAGTAAAAGATAAAATGAACCAACTACACACTGACATTTTAGGCATCAGCAAACTGAAAGGGACATCAATTGGGCACTTTCACTCAGAAGATTAGCCCATTTACTATTCAGAGCTTTAAAAAAAAGGAAGGGCATTGCTTTCATTATTCAGAAAGAATATAGCAAAGACGGGGTTTGGGTACAGTGCAGTGAATGACTGAATAACAACAGTTAGACTTCATGAACTATTAATATGAGAGTTATTCAAGTTTAAACTCTACTGGTGCAGAAGAGGAAATTGTTGAGTTATATTGTCAAGGTCAATCTGAAATTGAGAGAACTTGCAAGGAAGATGTACTGCTTGCAGCTGGAAACCGGAATGCCAAAGTTGCAAATATTAAGCAGCAAAATGTACTTGATTCATACAGTATATCTTAGAAACTGAAATGAAGCAGGAGAATGAAATCGATTTTTGCCAATCCAATATATTGTGGAAAGGGATGAAGAGACAGGGTTGAATCTCAAGACTGATAATATTCCCTGAAATATGTTTTAAGTCTATTAGTTCTCCAGGCCCAAATTAGTTATAACTTAACAAACTGAAGAAGTCTTCTGATGGTCTGTTTAACCCAAACTGAATCATTTTTGTAAAAAGCTGGAGAACGGAGGACAAGTCAAATTATTGAAGGAGTTCCAATCTTTAAAAAGAGGATCAAGGGAGCTATCAATCAGTCTGCCTGACATGGTTATCTGAGAAGTTTTTAGAATAATACATAAAGCAATTGACCAGCAAGTGCTTTGAAAATATTGAGATGGTTCTTAAAAGTCAGCATCAGGTTGCCATGAACAAGTCTTTCAGTTACATTGTGATCCTGAATTTCTTAATCATATGTGATAACATAATGGACATCACATACTTGAATTTTAATAAACCAGTTGACAAAAAAACCATGCTAATGACATGCTGATTAGCAAGTACCTAACCATGGATAATTTTTTAATACAATATTATGTGAACACACAAATAGCTAGATAACGGAGACCAATATGGTACAATGGCTTACATATTTGACAAGAAGATCCTGTTCTAATCCATCCCCAGCTACTAGATGACTTGGGTTAGTGTCACTCTCAGCTGAATATGTTTCATAGAGTTGCTTGTAAGATAAAATTGAAGAAAAATCTTGAGCTCCCTGTGGAAAGGTGAGATATGCATCTCACAAATGCAAATTTTAAAATGCTCAACAGTTCTCTCAATTAATAAGCATAAATAATGAGGCAGGGGATTTGTTCCTGGGCCAATTGTCATTTAATATTTTCACTAATAATTTAGATGAAGAAGTGGAAAGAATGCTGTGTGTAATTGATTGTTCAAGATTTCTTTATTATTCCAAA